>NC_044565.1:31446662-31778447 GCF_007565055.1 Rhinopithecus roxellana
TCTCACTCTGTCACCCAGGCTGGAGGGCAGTGGTGCAATCTCAGCTCACTGCAACCTCTGCCTCCCAGGTTCAAGCAGTTATTCTGCCTCAGCCTCTCGAGTAGCTAGAATTACAGGCACATGCCACCATGCCTGACTAATTTTTTGTATTTTTTGTAGAGACAGGATTTCACCAGGCTGGTCTCAAACTCCTGACCTCAAGCAATCTGCCCGACTCGACCTCCCAAAATGCTGGAATTATAGGCATGAGCCACCGTGCTCTGCCATTCCTCTATTTATTTTCAGGTTCAGGAACTCTCAAGACCTACTTCAGATGTCAAGCCTTAAGAGTTACATACATGTAAACCAATATGTCCAGCCAGGTTTTAGTATAAGTAGCTAGCCTGATATAGGCATTCTCCAAGTCGAAGCAGGTGGGAACTGTACAGTGAGCTAATGCTTAAGAAAGCTCAAAATAGCTGGATATGAGGGTAGGCGTCATTGAAGAATTCGGTATGAAATTAAAAATCTCTTAAAGTCACAGATGATGTGATGAAATTGAGCATTTAGCAGAATCAACTGAGTATTTAGTGGAATCATCATCCAAAAAAAAAAAAAATTCAGAATGGAATATTAGAAAAAAAACTAACCTAAATGTTCACAGAGACAGGTGTATCAATTGGCATAAACAGATAATGTATTATAAGATACTAAACACATTAAAGCAAATAAGCTAGATATTTATCAACATGGCTTGGTTTCAAAAACATAATGTTGAATACAAAACTGTCAGTTGCAGGAAGTTATAAACTATTTAATAGAATGTATAGATTCTTTAAAAAGATAGCAATTAACATTGTATAATTTTTTTGTCAATTCACATGTAGTTTAAAGAATAAAAATCTGAAATTCAAGAATATACATAACCACTTATATTATTTGCATAGAGAATTTAGAGTGAGTTTTTAAATCCTTTGTTTTATAAAAGCTAAAGATTTTAAACAAAGATAACAAATATTCATAGTATTTATTCCAAATGATAGCTTTATACATAGTTGTAAATGTAGTCCATTTAATTTCTGCATTTACTAAAATGAGTTATGCTGTCTAAAAAACTTAGCACCAGTGAAAGATGTCTTTCTTGTTTCTATAAATAAGAGGCTAAGTCATGCTCAACAGAGTTACCAAAGGACAGAGTAGGGAGGAATCCAGTATATTTGGTACCATCGCAGGTTGATACGATAAAAAGTAAAGACACAATTAATTAAACAAATATTAAAACAAAACATTTTATGGTATTTCTTAAAAATATGAGTTCATCTATATTTCAAGAACATTTCAAACAAGCAATGACTTTCCAGGTATAAAGCATCTAATACTTTATAGTGCCTACTAAAATATATTATTGCTAGTGTGATATAAAAGAGCGATATAAAACAAACAATAATTGAGAGAGTACTCTCATAAAAACTTTTATTGCCCTAAATAGCTCTGCCCCTATTGAGATACCCTTATTGCTTGCATATATGACTGGCCAAATTCCACATGCAAGACAAAAAAAAAATTTAGGACATTTACGGGCAGCCACTGTGGTTCCAAAGTGATGCCCTTTTCAAGGAGGTTATAGTTCCTATTCCTTCAATGCTGATCTTGTTTTCCTCAGTAACCCCGGGTTCCTTCCTCTGACTGAGTTTTATGACATTCTCATAAGCTTGTTTAAATCTTTTTACCAAATTCACTCTGAAAGTCGTCTCATAGGTGAAAATCATTACCCTGCCCATCTAGTGTTAATGTAGCCTCAAGTGGGGCAATGTCTTGATACGCCTTAATATGACTTAGGAAGTTTCAAGGATCTGGCTAATTTTTGGTGCTTTTGGCCATCTCCTTGTAGATATTCCCTCCTTTCCACCCCGTAATAAAAATTTTACACTTCTGAAGGAGAGTTAATCTCCCTCTTTTTTTTGATCCTTGCCAGACATGTGAATACTGCAAACATTAGACCTAAGAGGAAATTAGGTGAAGTAGTACCAGGTTCACTGAGGACTTTCCATGGTCTATTTGTGCTCTGCAAATGTAAGAAACCCTTCCTACAACTTAGCTTCCTCTCCTTACCAAGAAAGTTCCAGTTTATTTAACACAAGATTGCACTGCCATGTTCTTTATGCCAGATACTATTCTAAATGTTTTACCAGTAAGAACCCACTTAATCCCATGACATTCTGAAAATACAGGTGCTATTTGCAGCCATATTTAAGATATGAAGAAACTGAAGATGAGAAATGGCTTAAGTAATTTACTTAATATAAAACAGCTACTATGTAGTGAAGCAAAATTCAAACATAAGCGTGAGTTTTGCTTTAAGGTCATTTAGTTATCACAAATATCCTTCTGAATTCCCTTGATTTATCTCCACATTCAACCCACCCAGCTCTCTTAGAGCTCTGACTGATTTAACCAAATAACTAAGTTAGAATGACTAAGGCATAGTATTTGTTAGCGCAACAGGGTGACTTAGTAAAAGATAATTTAATTGAACATTTTAAAATAATGAAGATGGCATACTGCAAGGTGTTTATTAGGCATTGCATGCTTACAATAAAATATCTCATGTAACACATAAATATATATACCTACTATGTACCCAGAAAATGAAAAATAAATAAGTAAACAACCACTCAGCAATCACAGCCATACCACAAGCCCCAAAAGATGAACTTCAAAGGTTTATAAATATAAGATACCAAGCCCTAAATCCTTCACCCACAATTTAATTGGACTTTTACATATACTAGCATGACAATCATGTCTGTGTCTGCGTTTGGCACAGAAGGAGCTGTTCTTTACCACCTTAGCACAGATAGGAGCCAGCCTCACCAAAAGTCACACAACAAAGGGGTCAGAAAATGTGAGGTTTTGATGGAATCTTGGAAGGTTAGGAAACAAGCCAGGACCTCTTTTCTCCCTTCCTCATGTCTCAGCACTTGTCTATGGAAATAAAAGCCACAAAAACACTAAGAAAAAACTAAACTCTTACAGAAAACCATCCATGATCTCTTAAAGTCTTGCGTCCCTGAAGAGTTAGAAACCCATATACTAACAAGCTTCCACTTATTTACATTATTTAATATCAATAAGGAATCTCAGAAAAGTTGTAAATTCCTCAAATCAAAAAAGAGAAGCTCTTTTTCTTTAGATTTCTCCTCTATAAAATAAGCACTTAATTTAAATTTTAAGCAGAGGGCAAGGAGAAAATTCACAGGCCTTGTAAAGGGCACTGACACAAGTTCAGCATCGGGGGGCCTCTTCCTGGCAAACCCAGGAGTGGTCATGCATGAGGTCCTTTCTCATAAACAGCTTGGTAAACTCTGCAAGTCAAAGGCAGGCTTTGCCTTTCCCCAGCAGCAACCAGATGCCCAGTTCCCATGGCCCTGAGCAGCCCAGGAAGAAGCAGAGACCTTCCAGGAATAGTGATGATGGGTGTGAAGGGAGGAATCTGGGAGGAGGGGCAGTGAGTGGTGTGAGCCTGAAGCAGAACCATCTGTGGGACAAGGGACAAGGGAGGCAGCAGGACAAGTGTCCTGCTTGGGGCAGTGGGGAAAGGGAGGGCCACACATTCATGGCATTCTAGCATCGTTTACCACGGAGGCCTCCTCTCCTGACAAGGCAAGCCCCAAAAGGAGCCTGTGGAAAGAGAAACTCCCATGGAAGAAGCTGAAGGTTTCTGGGGACTGCACCTTATACTACACTTCCCCAAATTAATAAATCAATTCCAACGCCTCTTCAGAACTGTTGCCAGATACAATGAGGAGAAAGGAGAGGGGAGTGAAGATGGGATGATGCATTCAGCAAAGATGCTGCTGACTGTCTGCTAAGCACATAACAGCGATGATTAAAGCTTAAACTATAATTCCTCTCTGTACTTGCACAATACCTTCAAATGCACTTCCTAGTCTAGAGTATTTCTATTATATTATCCCATTAAAGCAAACATGTGTATTTTAATTTTTATGTTCTTAGAAATATTTTTACAAGAATTAAACATGTTAAAAAAAAAATCTCTACATTGAACATAAATACCTTAAGCACCAAAAGGTGAAGTGACTTGCCCAAGGTCACACAGGATTCACAGAAAGTAACACAGCCAGAATTTGGGTCCAATAAATCTGACACCAGTGTCTATGTTCTCTATCTGTCCATTCTATTGCCCACCCTGCAAAAGCTGTAAAATTCTAAAACAACTGGAAAGAATGGAGTGTTATAAGTAGATGGGATCACATGTAATTAAACTGTCCCTCTCATAAGAGGACAGGTGTTCAGAGAATTTAAGTATCTGAACCTCTATCCAGTGGTGGTGAGAAAAAGCATTAACTCCAATCTACTTCTCACCCCTCTGTTTCTTCTACCACTTTGCTCTGTCCTTTTTCTGCAGACTCCAGCAGCTATTTTACTCATGGTTATTTTGTAAAAACTTTCCATCCACAACCTCATCTCCACAGGAAAGCTAGAGTGATTGCCATATCCTCCTCTGGGTGTCTACAGTCTCTCAAGTTTCCTGACCACTATCCCACTTCCTCCATTTACATACATCACAGACAGATAAAATCAAACTCAGTTTTGTGAAAACATTGTCTCTACTTTCTAGTCTCTGGGTCAGTTAAATAACCAACTGAGGTTGCTGACAAGGTTTGATTTCTTTTCTTTTCTTTTCATTTTTGTTTGTTTGTTTGTTTTCTTTTGAGATTTCCAAGGAGGAATCATTCTGGCAATGACTATTGTCAACTGTCCACTGTAAGCCTATGGGCTGGAGGGCCAACATTTGTTTGGGAAAAAATACAACAGTTTTGAACTTCAGGATATAAGTGAATTACCCTTTGTAGTGAGAAGAGAAAAAAAAAAAATAGCTCGGAGCTCTGACCTATGTGAGGTATGCAAAATTTATCAGGCCCAGAGAGGCATGAGTGTGGAAGTTTGGTCATACCCCTTCACACCCATGCCTGGGGGCAACTGCTTAAGGGCATTTAGTTCCTGACTAGTTGCCTCACTTATTTTCCTGATATTTTTTATACAAACTATGATTTATAACCTGTAAATAGTCTTTGTTATTAATGTAAATTATTAGTAAAGAACTTAGGAACTGCCTCCTTTTTTTTTTTTTCTTTTAAAAACCCGATGATAACTGCGGCTAATTGGAGCATATATTCAGGAAAACTTGAATTTATGCTCCCAGGCTGTAGTCCTCAAACTTGGCCCAAATAAACTACTTATATTACTTTTACCTCATTTTTCCTCTTTAGTTTGACAGTAGGACTAAGGAATCCCTGAACCATAAAACATGAAAAGCGAAACCAATATCTACGTTCAGAGAACACACTTGTTGAATGGCATTGTCCTTTTCAAATACAGAAGGCACAGAACTAGCAGAAATATAAACTGTTGTAACATATGAGGCTGAGGAATAGAAGTGAAATTTCAGAACCCAAACTGGATTTTCTCTCAAGTGAAAAGATCCTTTCTTCAGAGGATCAATGATATGCCTCCAAGGCAAGGTAAATTCACGAATCTAAATTAAACCCATAATGTATTTCTGGCTATGAACTGATGAAAAGTGTAAGACAGATAACCACATAACCTTTAAACAAATGTCATTATGTCAATTGAGAAGATGAATATTAACCAGGTTTCAGAAGAATGAAGATAGTAAGAGAATCAGGGAAAATGATCAAGTTTATCCTCTCTAAATTCATGTCGACATTTAACTGAACATTGTAATCATATTTACATGGACCTTTAAGAAGTGATTGAGCCATGAAGCCCCTGTTCTCATAGTTGAGATTAACACCATTAGAAAATGGCTAGTTTCATTCCCTTTTGCTTCTTTGCCCTTCAGCCTTTTGCCATATCATGAAGCAGCAGGAAGGCCCTTGAAAGATTCCAGAATCTTAATAATGAACTTCTAAGTCTCTGGAACTGTTAGAAAATAAATTTCTGTTTTTTATAAATTATCCAGTCTCAAGTGTTTTGTTCTAGCTGTAGAAAATGGACTAAGGTAGAAATTTGTACCAGAAGTGGGGTTGTTACTATTAGAAACACCTAAAAATGTGTGTCAGATTTGGAACTGAGTCATGGTCAGAGGGCAAAAGAGTTTAGAGGATCAGGCTAGAAAAAAGCCTAGATTGCTATTAAGAGAGTGTTAAGGGCTACACTGGTGAGGGCTCAAGAAGGGGAGAGCTATAGGGTAAACCTAAATCATCAGTGAGATTACTTGAGTGGTTTTGAAGAGAATAGCAGCAATATGAATGGTAGAGGTAATTCTGATGAGATCCCAGATGGAAATGCAGGACATGTTATTGCACAATGACATGAGGGTTATCCTTTTTACTAAGTGGCAACAAACATGGATGAATGGTCTTTGTGTCCCAACATTTTATGAAAGGCAGAATTTAAGAACCACAGGCTAGGATATTTGGTGGAAGAAATATCTAAGTAGCAAATTGTTGAGGATGCTGCATGGCTTTTCTAAACTGTCAATAGTAAAACTTGAGAAAAGGGAAAAAATTAAATATGACATGTATATTGAAAAGGAAGCAGAAAGTAAAGATTAGGAAAATTCTTAGTCTGGTTGTGTTTTAAATAAAGAAAAGGCATATTCAGAAAAGAAAAACCTAGGGGGTGGCCAAATTTTGATAAGGAGATTAGCTCCCATCACAAGCTCAAAATGCCAATGTCTGGAGAACAGAATTAGATCAAAAGAGGAGTCTTGGGAGCCCTTGGGACCTTGTTGCTCATCACTCAGGGCTTCCTCAAGTCTCTGATTCCTGCATTCCTGAGCAACTCTTTTAAGCCATCTCAGAAAAGGCTTACAGAAGCCCAGATGTGGTGCTGGCCATCACTCCAGAAGGTACAGGGTATAAGTTTTGATGGTGTCCATAGAGTGTTAACTCTCCAGGATTGCTGATGGTAAGAGCTAGATTTCAAAAAACGTGTCAGGGAGCCTCAGGGCTCAACGAGAGAACTGACACAGGTGCAAGGCCACCACAGAGATTACCCACTAGGACAATTCCTAATGGAACATCAGTGGGTGGGTTGCTAGGCAAATAGTTGTTAAACATAAGCAGGAGGGAAGAACTCCTGACAAAAGGGAGGTTTGAAAAATTTTACGCCCCAGAGATTACCTAAAACAGGCATGCTAAATATAAGCAGGAAAGAGGAAATAAACTCTCTGTTCTCTATTTTCCTTCAATACATTCTCTTTTTTGGTTAAATCAATTGCTTGGCAGAACTCTTCCTCCAATTAAAACTAAAAATATAAAAAATTCCTTAAGATGGAGAAAGAGGCCATCTGGGTCCAATGTAGCAGTTACGTCAGACTAGGGCACTTCCTGTTTACAGGAGACTATAAAACCTTTGACCCGTCCTCACTTGGGGCTGACGCCATTTTAGGCCTCAGCCGTCCTGCACCCAGGTGCTCATTAAAACAGCATATTGCTCCACACCACCTCATGTTGTCTGTTGGTGCGCTGTTGGGGTTTCAAGTGATACAAAAACCTTACATCTGGTGCTGAAACCCAGGAGGGGGCTCAGGTCTGCATCCTCCATGGACCTACCCCTCCACCCCAGAGAGCAGGCCACAGCAGCTGGAGAAAGGAAGCTCCTCGGTCTCCTGTTGCTTCTCCATGCATGCATATTGGTCACTGATCTCACTTACTGGTAAATTTCCTTGGGAATCCCATTAACAGGGAAAAATCGGCATGGCCTCTCTCGGTTTCTTCCATCCAAAAATCCGATATTGGTCCAAGAAGGCTCCGGCACTGTACCAGGCAGTCGCTGATCATCTGGTCTTAAGGGGTTGCCTCTTAGCCATTTGATCCTGTTCGGAGAATGAAAAAGGCAGCGGTGACGATTACTCCTTTTATCATCTCCCTCCTGCCGTCCAGGACGGTCTCCTTTTTCCCTGTTCTCCCCAGCCTACCCTCCGTTATGGAAAACTTCTCGTCCTCCATTCCAAAAAACAGCCCTCTAGGCTGCCTCATAAAAAACCTGCAAGCCTTAGGCCTCAGGCAAGATATCCACCCTATGCGCCTTGTCTTTTTTTATTTTTTTATTTTTATTTATTTTTATTTTTATTTTTTGGCAATACAGCCTGGCCACAGTACAAATTAAATAACGCGTCCAAATGGCCTGCAAATAGAACATTTAACTTTACAGTTTTTAACCGACTTAAGTAATTATTGCCGACGACTGGAAAAATGGGGAAAAAATTCCTTATGTCCAGGCCTTTGTGCACTCAAATTACTACCCAACCTCTGCAATCCTTACCTACCTGTTCAAATCCTTCCCCTCCATTCTCACCGCCCTGATCACCTTTCTCCTCCCGACCCTCTCTCTTTTTCCTCATTCAATCCAACAGACTGCTGTCCACCCCTTAAAGCCCATACCTCCTCCTCTCAACTGTCTTCTTTAACCCTCCAAACCTCCTTGTTCTCTCCTCAGCCACTACCTTTCCAGTCGCCCTCTTCCCAGTCACCAACTTCTCGGCCACCATCTTCCCAGCTGGCATCACCTCCAAAAGTAACCACTTCTTTTCCTACACCATCCTCTCCTCGGGACAACTCTAGCATTGTCTGTACTCATTCTCCTCTTCACCCTCCCTCTCCTGAAGCCTGTCAAACCATCCCACCACCTTATGCCCCTATCTATCCTCCACTGCCTGTCAACTCAAACCTCCTTTCCCCTTCAAACCCTGAGCAGGAACCACTTCTGGCTTCTTTATTCTTTCCCACCCATACTCGCTCAGGCACCATCTTTGGCCCATGCCCTACCCTTACTTCAGTGCCGGTGCTAGAATGCCCCCTTTGGGAAGTGGCAGGAACTGAAGGTATTGTTAGAGTGCATGTTCCCTTCTCCCTCACTAATGTCTTTCAAATTAACAAAAGACTCGATTCATTTCCAGAAGACCCTACCTTTTCTCTTAGCTTCAGTACCTTACCAGTCTTACAAACTAACCTGGCATGACCTCTACGTTATCTTATCTTCCACCCTCACCCCAGAAGACCCGGACCGGACCATATCTGGCCCTTGGCTCCGGCACATGCTGACACAATTCATCACCAAGCTCCTGCCCTGCCTACTGGCACGGAGGCAGTCCCCAGCCAGGACCCCCACTGGGATTATTAAGATGGGGCCTCTGGATGGTGCCATCAAGACCACATAACTATGTGCCTCCTTGCAGGACTAAAAATGGGTCCCCAAAAAGTGGTAAACTATGAAAAACTTTCAGAAATCACCCAAGGCCCTGACAAAAACCCAGGGCCTTTTTCTCTCTTGTTTAACTGAAGCCATGAGAAAGTATACCAACCTAGACCCAACCAGCCCAGAAGAAACCAATATTTTAAACCTTCAGTCCATTTCCCAATCCACCTGTGATATTAGGCGCAAGCTTCAGAAGCTTGACGATGGCCCTCAAACCCCACAACAAGACCTTCTTAATTTAGCCTTCAAAGTCTTTAACAGCTGTGATGAGGAAAGTAAAAGGCAAAAACAGGCAGAGTTTCAAATGCTTACCTCTGCCATCAGGGGCCCTGCAGGCCCCCAGGGTCGCAGCTCCACATGGAGGCCTCCAAGCAATCCACCTCCACCTGGCAACTATTTCAAGTGCAGCAATAAAGGCCACTGGTCCAGACAATGCCCAAATCCAGGTATGCCCACCAGCCCATGCGCCCTCTGCAGAGGACCCCACTGGAAGTTGGACTGTGAGTGGCCCCTGCAAGGACTGCCCCCATCCCTTCCTGAACCGGCCAAAACCTCCTACTCAGATCTCATCAGCCTTGCCACTGAAGGCTGATGGTGCCCTGAAATGGGTGCCCCAGCAACTACCATTGCTTCATCCAAGCCAAGGGTAACCCTGATGGTGGCAGGGAGGCCAGTATGTTTTTTTTTTAATTAATATTGGGGCAAACTACTCTGCTTTACCTAATTTTTCTGGACCCACGCAGTCCTCCTAAGTCTCTGTTGAGGGAATTGATGGACAAGTCTCCAAACCCTGAGCCACCCCTCCACTTTTCTGCTCCCTGCACATTTTTTCCTTCACTCACTCTTTCTTAGGTCTGCCCTCATGCCCAACTCTGCTCCTAGGCAGAAACATCCTTTCAAAACTCCACGCTTTTCACTTCCACATTCCCCATAGTACCCAACACATCCACCCAGACCCCTCCAGTACTTCTAGCTTTCTTCTACTCCTTCAACCTCCCACCCTAAAACATGCAATCTTTCCTTATCCCCCATCCATAGTTAATCCTGCTGTTTAGGATACTTTCACACCCTCAGTCGCAGAAAACCACACCCCTATCCGCATTACCCTTAAAAGGTCACCCAGTTTCTATCACAGAAGCAATATCCCATCCTCTAAGCAGCTCTCATAAGCCTAAAACCTATCATTTCTCACCTCCTCGCCAGTCACCTACCCCGCCCAACAGACTCCCCTTTTAACATAACAATTCTATCTGTCAAAAAGCCAGATGGAACTTGTTGCTTAGTCCAGGACCTCAGGCTCTTTAACCAAGCTGTACTTTCCAGTAGTTCCTAAGTCATATGCTTTACTTTCTGCAATTCCCTCCAATACCACCCATTGTCTATCCTAGGCATAAAGGATGGTTTTTTCACAATTTCTTTACACCTTAATTCCCAATATCTCTTTGCCTTTATGTAGGAAACCCTGACACCCACATTTCACATCAGCTCACCTGGTGTGTACTACCTAGAGGTTTCAGAGACAGCCCCCGACCTTTTTAGACAGGCCCTTACTTGCGACCTCTGTACCTACCTTATCCCCAAAACCGTACACTCTCCTCCACTGTGTTAATGATCTGCTCCTGTGTAGCGCCTCTCAAAGAGATTGCAATGCCCATACTATCTCTCTCTTTTAAACTTCTTGGCAGAACGGGGGCATTACGTCTCCCCTAAAAGGGCACCAATATGTACTCCCTCTTACCCTATGTACCCAAAGGCTCACAACCGACCGCATATCCCTCCTCCAGTCCCTCCCACCTCCACAAACTAAGCAAGAAATTCTCTTTTCTGGGACTAGCAGGATATTTTAGGCTCTGGGTTCCCTCCTTCGCTCTACGTGCCAAACCGTTACACCAAGCTGCTAAAGGCCCTCTCCATGAGCCTTTAAAACCTGCATAGCTTATTTACTCAACCTTTCCATCTACTCCAAAAGGCTCTCATCTCAGCCCCTGTCCTCACTCTCCCAGAACTCACCAAACCTTTCTCCCTGTATACTGACAAATGGCGTGAAGTTACACTGGGTGTTCTAACCCAGTCTAAGGGACCTAGCCTCCAGGTTGTTGCCTACCTCTCTAAACAGCTTGAAGCCACAGTTCTCAGATGGCCTGACTGCCTCCGAGCATTGATGGCAGCTGCTGCCCTCACCCTTAAAAGCCTAAAACTATCTCTCCATGCCAATCTAACAGTTTATTCACCCATAACATCAAAGACATGCTAACTCACTGCAGTGTACTCTAATCTCTGCCCCACAGCTTCTTCAACTGTATGCTCCATTCATAGAAACCCCCAAAATCACCACGCTAACCAGCTCCCGTCTAAACCCCGCCATGCTCTTACCCGAAGCTACAACCAACCAAGACCCTACACACTTCTGTGTGAACACTGTTCAAACCTTTCTTACACATTTGCCAAACCTAACAGACCAAACCTTCCCAGATGCCTCCTTTACTTGGTTTGTAGATGGTAGCACCTTCCTACATTAAGGATGCTGGAATGCTGGCTATGCTATAGTGTCACGCCCCCCACCCCCCCACACACACTATTGAAGCCAATCCGATCCTCCTAGGCACCACCTCCCGAAAAGCTGAACTCAACGCCCTCACTCGAGCTCTCACTGTAGCAGCCAGACACAGATCAACATATATTCAAATTATCATTATATACCACATAGTCCACTCACACTCGTCCATCTGGAAAGAATGGGGTTTCCTAACTGCAAAAACCATCCCTGTCATAAATGATTCTCCCATCAGCAAGCTCCTTCAAGCTGCCAGGCTCCCACAGAAAGCTGCCATCATTCATTGCAGGGGCCACTAAACCCCAGACAATCCTATGTCGGCCAGAAATGCTTTAGCAGATCAGGTAGCCAAACAGGTAGCCCTACAAACCTGTGCAAGGTCAGTTTCTGTCCCTGTCCTTGTTCTCTCCTCTTTACTCCTGAGAAGAAAAAGAGAACTTCTGAGCCCAAAACCTTCAAAAGCAAAGACCATGGTATGTCAAGGAAGGGCGCTTTGTTCTTCCTCACTCTCAAAGTCTTCATCACCTCCGAAGCCTCCACGACTCTTTCCATGTTGGTTACAAACCTCTCTTGCAACTTCTCTGCCCTATTCTCACTTGTCCTCACATTTCTAGCCGTGTTCAAAAAATTACCCAGTCCTGCTCTATCTACCACTCAGGGTCACCCCAGGGCTCCTTCCAGCCACCACCTTTTCCTACCCACCAAGCCCGGGGCCAGATGCCCAGGCAAGATTGGCAAGTAGGCTTCACTCGATAAATACCCCCCTATAAATGGCTCCTCTGTCTTCTAGTCTTTGTCTGTGCTTTCTCTGGGTAGGCAGAAGTATTCCCAACAACTTCAGAAGGTGCAACTATCCTCACACTAACTCTCATCATGCATATAATTTCCCTTTTTGGACTCCCAACATCCATCCAGTCTGATAACAGGCCCCCCTTCATCAGCCAAATTACCCAAGGCATCTCTACATCCTTAGAAATAAAGTGGGTTCTCCACACACCGTACAGGCCTCAATCTTCAGGTAAAGTTGAAAAAATTAACTGTGTCCTTAAAACCCAACTCACCAAGCTGGCTCTAGAAACTCACCAGTTGTGGACAAAAAAATCTCCCTTTCACCCTCATGAGACTCCACACAACACCAAAAGTGCCCTCATTTTATAGTCCCTTTGAAATCATGTGTGGCCAAACTTTTGTCTTAAGGCCTCCACCCTTACCAGACTTTGAGCCACTCAGGAATTACCTCCCCTCCTTAATCCAGACACGGTTTTTCATTCATGAAACAGCAAATGTAGACCCTGCCTCTCCTGTCAACACCTCCTTGTCCTCTCAACATAATTGTCTTGCAAGCACAGATGTGTTTATCTACCAACCTGACCCCAACCCAAAAGCTACAACCAAAGTGGACAGGCCTCTACACTGTGACACTCAGCACGCCAACTGCAGTGAGAGTCCAAGACTCCCCCACTGGGTCCATCGTACCAGGGCCACGCACCCCCAAGGCTACACCTTCCTCCAAAACATTAACAGCAGGCAACATACTTGGAGTCCCTGTATACAATAACCTAAACAAAGAAAAATGATCCTTAAAGGTAGGAGGAAGCCAAAGACGGCAACGGGATGAATAGCCTCTGCAACGGATCATGGAGTATAATGGTCCTGCCAGTATAATGGTCCTGCCACTTAGGCTGAGGATGGCTCCTGAGGTTATCGCACTCCTATATATATGCTAAATAGAATAATTAGACTACCAGCTATTGTAGAGATAATCACTAACCAAACCCACTTCAGCCCTGGAAATGCTCGTGCAACAACAAAACCAAATGCACGCGGCAATTTATCAAAACAGGCTAGCTAGCACTAGACTACTTATTAGCAGAAGAGGGCGGAGTCTGTGATAAGTTTATTATCTCTAACTGCTGTCTTAACATAGACAATAATGGAAAAGCGGTCTAGAAATTGCTTCAAACATCAGAAAAGTAGCCCATGTACCAGTCCAGAGCTGGAAGGGATGGGACCCAACAAACCTTCTAGAAAGGTGGTTCTCTAATTTAGGAGGATTTAAAACGCTGGTAAGGACAGTAATCTTCATCATTGGGTTCCTCTTATTTCTTCCCTGTGTTGCCCCACTGATAACAAAAGCCATTAAAACTCCTGCTGAAACTACAGTTAACTGCCAGACAATCCAGATGAAGCTCTTGCTACAACAACACTATGGATACTAACCTATCTCTCAAGAATATACAAAAATTAAATTTTTCTTTTTCCAAGGTACCACATCCCCCTATGTCATGCCTGACATAGTTATTGAGAAAGTCTCCCTTTTCCCTTTCCTATAACCAAACAGACAGGAATGTAAGATCCTCCCCAGGGCCTAAAAACTCAAGGAGATGAATAACTCCTCCCTTCTCAGGCCCAGTCCCAAGGCGCAAGGCTACTTGCACCAGCAGTGTGCGCCAACAAGATAGCAGAAGCAGGAAGAGAGCCAGCTGGAAGACACATACCCCTGAAGATCACTGAGGATCGAGAAAGAGGCCATCTGGGTAAACGTACCAGTTATGTCAGACTTCCTGTTTACAGGAGACTACAAAACCTTTGACCTGTCCTCACTTGGGGCTGAAGCCATTTTAGGCCTCACCTATCCTGCACCCAAGCGCTCATTAAAATAGCATGTTGCTCTACACCATCTCCTGTTGTCTGTTGGAGCGCTCTCAGGGTTCGAACTGATACAAAAACCTTACAATGAGGACTCTAAAGAACAATTCCCATTTCCTTAAAAACACGTACACACACACACACACACACACAGGATTGTGATGATAGTGTGTGTAAAGGACAAATTAACTTGTAAGGTAAGGACTGGGTGCTTGATATCTTAAATGTATTTTTTTTTTTTTTTTTTGAGCTTTTCTTATGCGGCCTCTGGCCATGGCCATGATCAATGGGCCTAATTGAAATTAGGCCTCAGAGAGTTAGACTGGTTGAATGTGGAAATAAAAAAGAGAAGGAAACTAGCAGGTTTCATTGAGCTAAGAAAATGACCCCGAAGCAAAACTTCTTGCCTTTGAATCTAGCTTCATCTAGCTTCAATATAGACAAACTGTTTGATCTTGGGGAAGTTACTTAGCTCTGCTCTTACCTTCAGTTTCTTCATATGTGATATATGTTTCCTAGTGGTACCCATATTACAAAGTTGTCATGTGGATTAAGTGGGTGCCTATTTGTCAAGCATTTGGAATAGTGCCTGGCATAGAGAGCACGTGATGAAAGTTTGTGTTACATAAACTGAAGCTTTCCCATGAAGCAGAAGAGGCTAATTTATAAGGAAGTTTCTTTACATCTGCACAATACAGCAGACCATGGAAAATCCTTGGTGCATTCGGTACTCCTTCAACTCCTTTCCTTTCCAGTCTAAAGTTTGCAGACAGGCTGTTATTCACATGCCTGCCAAGAGATTTAAACAAAAGAGATATTCTCTCTCCATAATAAGTCTCAAATCTGTTAAAAGGTGGAAAACAGGGAACAGCAGATAGAAGATGGCCAATAGCACTAAAAATAAGCCATAGCCTCGAAACTCTCTAGGCTTTATTGAGGTTTATCAAGACATTGCCCCCATTTGGGGATATACAAACACTAGATGTCCAGTTTACCCCTTTCCACCTATGTGAAGACTAACAGAGGAAATAGATAGGAAAGGCCTAAAATCAGCTTCTTAGAACTTTGTAAAACTAGTTCAGAGGATAGGACCTTCAGAATCCTGAGGACAAGGAGATAAATCTTAAAGGGCTAGGAAATATGGCTTCCTTGATAAAGGCATCACTTTGGAACCAAAGTGGCTGCCGGTAAATATCCTCAATTTTACTACCTGGCATGTGGAATTTGGTCAGTCACATATGTGAGCAATAATGGTTAGTTATCTAAATGGGCATACAGCTATTGGGGCAATAAATATTTTATGAGAGTTGTATCAATTGTTATTTGTTTTAAAATGCTTTCATATCAGGCTAGCCACAATGTGTTTTATTATGTATTTGAAAGCACTGGATCTTTTGTACCTTAAAAGTCATGGTCTATTTGAAGTCTTCTTGATGTAAAGAAAAACTCTAATTTATCAAATTACCACAAAAAAATTTTTTGTGTTAATTTAGAAAAATTGGCCCAACACAGTGGCTCCTGCCTATAATCCCAGCACTTTTGGAGGCTGAGGCAGGCAGATTGCTTGAGCCCAGGGGTTTGAGACCAGCCTGGGCAACATAGTAAAACCCTGTCTCCTCTGAAAATACAAAAATTAACCTGGCAAGGAGGTGTGCGCCTGTACTCCCAGCTACTCAGGAGGCTGAGGCGGGAGAACAGTTGAGCCCAGGGGCTCAAGACTGATGGGAGCCATGACTGAGCCACTGCATTCTAGCCTGTGTGACAAAGAGATACCCTGTCTCAAAAATAATGATAATAATAACCATAACAATCATAATAATTGCTTGTTTGATTTTGGCAAGATAAACTCATGGTAACAAGCATACTATACTTCTCTCTTCTTCATCCCTTTCTAACTCTGAATAATATGATTGAAATTCTTACTTATAGAAAAAAAACCCTCACATCTTTGTCTGGTTATAAGCTTTTAAGAAAACATAATTATTTTTAGAAAATGCTGAAATAAATTTGAATAGTTTGACAAACACTTTTGAACCTGTTAGACTAAACAATATTAACCTCTGTCATCTATGTTTAAAATGATTATTTTAAAGAAATTAAGTTATATACTCACCAGGAAAACAGTAATGTAGACAGTAAAATGTTTCCTCTTCAAAGTTTCCATTCTTGTTAAAGAATAAATCATAAGTGTTAGAAATAATGGTTTATTTTAAAGATGAACTTCCCTCAAGCCCCCTTGCTTTATGCTAATAACTTTGTTAAGCCCTATCTATCTTATATAGCTATTAAACATGCTCATCAGGCACGTAGTACATTCCATGTCCTTGTACCTTAACCAAGATATTTGTGTTGGATGTGCTCATAGGTATGTCCCAGTTCACAGCCTATGCCCCTTCCTTATTTGGAAAAATTTTTATTTTTGTACCTATTTTTAAAAGTTTTAAATTATTAGCCAATCAGATTGTAATTTAGATTGTGAGGTCTGACTGTAGCCAATGGAGACAGGACACAGCAATAGGGACCTCATGCGTAAGGAATAAATATTCTGGTGTCTCTTTATTCTGTGTATGCCTTTGCCATTGTTCCATCTGTGAGGGGCATCCTTTCTGCAGAAAGTAAAAATTGCCTCACTGAGAGAACTTTTTGTTTGAATGCTGATTTTTTCTTGCAGAACTGAGGAACAAACATTTTGCATTTCTAACAAGGATGAAAATTTTTCGTATAGTGTTTTATTATGGATTTATTTTACTTTAAACTACATGTGAATAGATAAAGAAACAATATAAGGAATTAGCCCTTTAAAGCACATATAAATATTATTAGTTTGTAAATTTTTACAACTGACTTTTAAAATTCTTTTTAAGTTTGTATATGCTTTTGAAAATGAGCTCATGTTTATATAAAGATATTAACTTATTTAATTTAACTCCTGTTAGTATTTCAAAATATATTATTTAGTCATTTATCCCAATTGATATAGCCATCTCTATTTCTGTGAACATTTTGGTTAGTCTTTCAACTCAAGTTTCAATTCCAGATTTGCTGTTGCTCCCTGAATCTGAATGGGTATTTAATGGGAACTTCAGTAAGTGTTTAATTTCCATCACTATCTGTAACTTCACAACAACAGATGATTGACTTCAAACCAACAACTTCATATTCCACTACTTTGAGCTTACTTAGGTATCACCTCCCTGTAGTTCCCACCTGCTTGGACTTTGAGAACATCTGTATCCTGCTAGCTACTTATACTCAAACCTTGCTGGAAATGCTGGTTTAAATTTACATAACTACTAAACCTTGTGATATGGTGTGGCTCTGTGTCCCCACCCAAATCTCATCTCAAGTTGTAATCCTCATAATCCCCATGTGTGGATGGAGGAACCTAGTGGGAGGCAACTGGATCACAGGAGTAGTTTCCCCCATGCTGTTCTCATGATAGTGAGTGCATTCTCACAAGATCTGATGGTTTTATAAAGGGCTCTTCCCTCTTCACTCTCTCTTGCTCATCTGCCACCATGTAAGATATGCTTTACTTCATCTTAGTCTCCATGACTGTAAGTTTCCTGAGGCCTCCGCAGCCTCAGGAAAGTCTGTAAGTCAATTAAACAGTGAGTCAATTAAACCTCTTTCTTTTTTAAGTTACCCAGTCTCTGGTAGTATAGCAGTGTGAAAATGGACTAATACACCTTGCCTTCTGAAGTAGGTTTGAGAGCTTCCTGAGCCTGAAAGGGAATGGAGAAATGACTTAAAGCCACCAGCTAATTGGGCTTAATCATTCACACTCAGTTGACTCTTCCCCTACCCCTACCCACATCTAAACCAAAGAAAGGATCACCCCATATTTACACAGCACAAAGAAATATACTCTTCTGCTCTTTCTAGGATGGCTAAAGGCCATAGGAACTGGACACGTGGATGCTGTGGAGGAAGGATAAAGCCCAACATCAACTTGGACAGTTTGCTAACCTGTTTATGGTAAGTTGATATCATGTGTGACCATCCTAATGTGTGCCAGTAATAAGCTATTCCTGATGCCAGAATCTCTTACTGTTAGTGCCCTTTGTAGGCCTTCTGACCCTTACTCCTTGCTCCACCCACTGTTTATATCATGTGGTTTTCTTTCAGACCCTAATATAATGCTCCTACTCTGTCTGACCTGACAAGCCACCTCAAGTGGACAAGGCACTTACCAACAGGTAAGGGGGCATTACAGGAGAAGAGCATGTCTAACATGGGATTTTCTCTTCATTTTGAGGTAGATACAGGGTGATTTTTTGAATAAAAGATCCCAGTAGTAATGAAGCTTAAGCAAAACCAAAGCTGATTTTGGGTAATTTGGCCTCTGTTATCCCCAAACCAAAAGAGAAATATCTGGGAGTGCAGCTATCTCAGTGGCCCTTCCTGGTCACAGGAATTTCAAGAGGAGAGGATGTTAGAAAGATAATAGGGACTCTGCTCTCTTCTTCAAACCCTCTTCCCTGTGTTCTCCTACAAAGATTGCTGATTTGCTCCTTAAACAAGAGATTCACTGCTGCTCAGCATGGCTCAGACCAACTCACACTTCATGCTGATCTCCTGCCTGATGTTCCTGTCTCTGAGCCAAGGTGAGATTTTTTTCCCCCAGACCTCCCACAACCCCAGCTCTGAAGTCTTCCCTCCATCTTCATGTATAGGGTTCACTTGAAAAAAAGCAGAGCCAACATCAGGGGTTGTTTTATGTTGTTCAGTGATCATTATGGCTGATCTCATCCCATTCAAAAACACCCTCATTTCATTCATGAGTTTGAGACAGAATTTAATAGGACTACTTATAGGTGACCATTGTGGTTGAGTTTATCTGATTGAATCTATATGTGATGGCAGTTGGATGTTTTTATGTAGTCATTGATAGGATGGAGAGCTAAGGCAAACGTGCAGGGAAATCAAGAGAAACTTGAGAAAGGTGGAAGACTGGGTCTTTAAAGGCAGAAGCCTGAGCCTCAGAAATAAAAGGGAAAATGAGGACACATTTCTTTAGCCTATTCATTGCGAGCTCTTGTCTTGAGCAGAGGAAACTAGAAAATAAAAAAGAGATAGGATGCAGGGGGCAGAGGTGAGGAGTCATTCCAGTACACACTGTATCAGTATGTTCTTATAAAGGAAACTGAGAAGTCCCTAATTCACCTTCCAGCCTTTTCCTTCCCCTGAGAGTCTTTCTTAATTATCTCTTTTTCCCCCCCAGGCCAGGAGACTCAGACAGAGCTGCCTAATCCCTGAATCAGCTGCCCAGAAGGTACCAATGCCTATCGCTCCTACTGCTACTACTTTAATGAAGACCCTGAGACCTGGGTTGATGCAGATGTGAGTGAGGACAGCAGCAGGGAAAGGGAGGCTCATGAAGGTAGTGGCAGCTCCTAATTTGCAGTGTGTTCTGTGGCTGCAATGAGATAAGATTGATCCCTTCCCTATTCCACCACTGATCCAAAACTTCCCAATCTACTTTATCACATTATTTAACACATTCCCAGCACAGAGATACTGGTGGTCAGTGACAGCATCATCAGGGACATTTCTGTGATGTCCTTTTTCTGTTACATCCTCTGGAAGGTCTCAGTAGATCCTTCACACCTTCCTCCTCCACTGAGTGCTCCATTTTCTTCACCTACAGCTCTACTGCCAGAACATGAATTCAGGCAACCTGGTATCTGTGCTCACCCAGACGGAGGGTGCCTTCATGGCCTCACTGATTAAGGAGAGTAGCACTGATGACAGCAATGTCTGGATTGGCCTCCATGACCCAAAAAGGTCAGTCTGCAGCCTCCTCTATCTCCTTATAAACATTTTTGAGACGTAAGAGGGACGTTTAAGCTCTGGCACCTCAAGCGCCAACTTTTATCTTTTTGTTTTTTTAAATAAAAGAAACCTCTTTATAGATCCTATAATGTATGAGTCGTGAAGTTCAGTGTAGGTAGTTAGAGACATGAGCTGAGGCTGAATTTTCTGGGCTCCTGGGAATTCATGTGCACAGTCATTGTGTCAACTTCTAGAAATGCATCTTTATGTACAACTTCCTCCCTATTTTGCTATTGTCTGTCTTGGAAGAGGTCCCTCTGTAGACTGTATAGGAAAAGAGTAGTGGGGGAGAATCTACTGCTGACATTTGTTATACATTTTATACAAATGTATAAAACTGTACAGTAGTTCTTGATATATTATTTAGTTTAACACTATAAGTGTTATATATAGTGTTAAACTAAATAATATATCACACTTATAGTGTTAAACTTATAACACTTATAGTGTTAAACTAAATAATATATCAACAACTACTCTACAGCCAATGTTATGTTGGATATGAGAGTTCTGAGCGTCAGGAAAAAAAATCAGGAACCACTCTCTATAATGGGCTTTTATGGGTCTCTGTATCAAACTCTGAACACTTATTATTTGCTAGAAGAGGAGGAGGAATTTGGACATTCCAGAGAAGGAGCAAAAGCAGAGGAAATAATACGATGTTCATGGTGACAACAACGATTATTCTTTCTGCTATATCTTGGCCTGTTTCTGAGTGTGCACACAGGCCTGGTTATTCTATTGATTTTTGAGTGACCATGGCCCCTGTTCTGGCTCTTCTCTACCTAGAACCGCCGCTGGCACTGGAGCAGTGGGTCCCTGGTCTCCTACCAATCCTGGGACATTGGAGCCCCAAGCAGTGCTAATGCTGGCTACTGTGCAAGCCTGACTTCATGCTCAGGTGAGAGGCAGACAATCTATCCACCTGTTGCCATTTCCCTCCTGCTTTTCTCTGGGGATGAACATGGGAACTGGGATAGAGGAAAGGTGAGCTCCTTATCTGGAAAATAAAGGAATATTTCCTCTTGTTTTTTGTTCTGAGTCCTAGGAAGAGGAGGGGCTACCTTCCTTTTGATCCTCTCTGTCTGACTCTTCTCATCGTACTATAGGATTCAAGAAATGGAAGGATGAATCTTGTGAGAAGAAGTTCTCCTTTGTTTGCAAGTTCCAAAACTAGAGGCAGCTGAAAAATGGATGTCTAGAACCACTCCTGCAATTACTACGAAGTCAAAAATTAAACTAGACTATTTCTCCAACTCAGTTCAGACCATCTCCTTCCTAATGAGTTTGCATTGCTGATCTTCAGTACCTTTACCTGTCCCAGTCTTTAGAGCCCTGAAAAATAAAAACAAACATATTTTTCTCCATTGTTCTGTCTTCTGCATTTGCTCTTTCTACAGCCCATGCTTGGGTGGTTGGGGTGGGAATGATTGTCACATTCCAGAGCTTGCCCTGGCCCCTCCGCCTGTTACAACCCCACTCACATTTTATGTATGCCAGGCTTATGAACATGTGGTGGCCTTGTTTATGACAAGATAAAAAGATGATTTTATCTGCAACACATGTTAGCATGAACCTAGTGTGAGTTACACAAATAATTAAATTGTTGATCCAGTCTGACTGGAGTATTTGATATTCCAGAAGAATTCGCATAGTTGGAGTCTGAGGAGAACACATCTGTTCTCGGTTATGCAATTTGAAGTCAGGACTGAAGTGATAAATTAAGGAGAATTGTCAGGTCTACCGTCCTGAGTGCATTAGTGGTACATTTTTGGAGGCCAGCCTGCAAAGTTTGTTAAATGCTACTCCTTGGATGAATGAATAAGTGAATGATCAATTATGTAAATTAAATATACAGGCATACTTAATTGTCTCTTTAAATATCCTAACTCTCAATAAAGTCAAATTCTGAAATATTACTCTTAGGACTTTCACAAATTAATTGTGCAGGGACACAATTCAGCCCATAACATCAATCATATCAATAATAGAGTTAAATGTGATTTGATAACAAAGGAAACAAATTGTCAGCCTGGATTAAAGTAACAACAATGAAAACACGATTTAACTCTGTGCTATGTATGAGAGAAATGAGTTAGATTAAGACACAAATAATTTGAAAATAAAAGGAAGGAAATAAACATATTTTGCAAACAGAAACTATAAGAACACTGGTTTTTGTACTGTTCCTCAGTGTAATGCCTGTATGAGATTGCTGAATTTCTACCCTGTCCTAACTCTGCTTATCTTTAAGAAACAGAATGCCTGTGGTCAAAAGTTTCCTTTATAACCAGTCCAGCTGAGACTGGTTAGAATCAAGATCACCATCAAAGGACCTCAGAAAAATACCGGGTTCATTATGATCTCATTTCCATGCTAAATGACACTTATACCAGCACAATGACAGTTGACAATCACCATGACAATGGCCAGAAGAAGCAATAAAGGTACAAAAAGGAAGGCACACTCCAATTCCAGGAAGTTCACAACCTATTTCCAGAAAAGACATGAATATTCCTCCCTTTGTTTTAAATGCCCAGTCCTTTCATTAGAGAAACTGTATATTTTAACCCCTTTACCCCAACTAGTAGAGAAGCCAATTTGTGAGTCATGTTCCTGCTTCTCAATTCCATGGCCATCAAATAAATCCTGCAGTGCTTGACACTCACTTTCTGTTTCAAGTATTGGCTTTGTGACACCAAATAGGGAAGATTCCATCTTTGGGGGGACTTGTTTTGCCTGCAACGATACTAATATCAGACATATTTGACTTTAAAGCAAACAATGTTACTTGAGAAGAAAAGGAGCATTTTATAATAATAAAGTCGTTAATCCTTCAGGAAGATGTCTCAAAATACCTGAAACAGGTGGAATCCACCGCAGTGTGACAAAGCCACTATAACCAGACTGTCCCTTTGGATTCCTCCTCTCTGGGGAGGACATCTCTGAAAGAAAGGCAGCAGCCACAGTCAGGGGCTTATAGAAAACTCCCATCTCCCTGGGACAGAGCACCTGGGGGAAGGGGTGGTTGTGGGCCAAACTTCAGCAGACTTAACTGTTCTTACCTGCTGACTCTGAAGAGAGCAGCAGGTCTCCCAGCGCAGCATTCAAGCTCTGCTAAGGGACATATTGCCTCCTCAAGTGGGTCTCTTACTCCAGTGCCTACTGACTGGGCGATACCTCCCAGAAGGAGTCAACAGACACCTCATACAGGAAAGCTCCAGCTGGCATCTGGCAGGTGCCTCTCTGGGACAAAGCTTCCAGAGGAAGGAACAGGCAACAATATTTGCTGTTCTGCAGCCTCTGCTGGTGAGATATAGGCAAACAGGGTCTGGAGTGGACCTCCAATAAACTCCAGCAGACATGCAGAAGAGGGGCCTGACTCTTAGAAGGAAAACTAGCAAACAGAAAGCAATAGCATCAATATCAACTAAAAGGACACCCAGGAAAATCACCATCTGAAGGTCACCAACATTAAAGACTAAAGATAGATAAATTCATGAAGATGAGAAAAAAAGCAGTGTGAAATGGATGAAAATCCCAAAAACCAGAAAGCCTCTTCTCCTTCAAAGGACCACAACTCCTCACCAGCAAGGAAACAAAACTGGATAGACAATGAGTCTAACGAATTGACAGAAGTAGGTTTCAGAAGGTGGGTAATAACAAACTCCTCTGAGCTAAAGGAGCATGTTCTAACCCAATGCAAGGAAGCTAAGAACCTTAATAAAAGGTTACAGAAACTGGTAACTAGAATAACTAGTTTAGAGAAGGACATAAATGACCTGATGGAGCTGAAAAACACAGCCTGAGAACTTGATGAAGTATATGCAAGTATCAATAATTGAATCAATCAAGCAGAAGAAAGGATATCAGAGATTGAAGATCAACTTAATGAAGTAAAGCTTGAAGACCAGATTAGAGAACAAAGAATGAAAATGAATGAACAAAGCCTCCGAGAAATATGGGACTATGTGAAAAGACCAAACCTACGTTTGATTGGTGTACCTGAAAGTGACAGAGAGAATGGAGCCAAATTGGAAAACATACTTCAGGATATTATCGAGGAGAACTTTCCCAACCTAGTCAGAGAGGTCAACATTCAAATTCAGAAAACAGAAGATTGTAAAGATATTCCTCAAGAAGAGCAACCCCAAGACACATAACTGTTGGATTCACCAAGGTTCAAATGAAGGAAAAAATGTTAAGGGCAGCCAGAGAGAAAGGCCAGGTTACCCACAAAGGGAAGCCCATCAGACTAACAGAGGATCTCTCTGCAGAAACCCTATGAGCCAGAAGAGAGTGGGGGCCAGTATGCAGCATTCTTAAGAAAAGAATTTTCAACCCAGAATTTCATATCCAGTCAAACTAAGCTTCATAAGCAAAGGAGAAATAAAGTCCTTTACAGACAAGCAAATGCCGAGGGATTTTGTCACCACCAGGCCTACCTTACAAGAGCTCCTGAAGGAAGCACTAAATATGGAAAGGAGAACCAGTACTAGCCACTGCAAAAACATACCAAGATGCAAAGACCATCAACACTATGAAGAAACCGCATCGACTAATGGGCAAAATAACCAGCTAGCATCATAATGACAGGATCAAATTCACACATAACAATGTTAGCCTTAAATGTAAATGGGCTAAATGTCACAATTAAAAGAGACAGACGGGTAAATTGGATAGAGTCAAGACCCATCTGTGTGCTGTATTCAGGAGACCCGTCTCATGTGCAAAGACACACATAGGCTCAAAATAAAGGGATGGAGGAATATTTACCAAGCAAATGAAAATCCAAAAAAAAAAAAAAAAAAAAAAAAAAACAAAACAACAGGGGTTGCAGTTCTCATCTCTGATAAAACAGACTTTAAACTAACAAATATAAAAAGAAGACAAAGAAGGGCATTACATAATGGTAAAGGGATCAATGCAACAAGAAGAGCTAACTATCCTAAATATATATGCACCCAATACAGGAGCACCCAGATTCATCGAGCAAGTTCTTAGAGACCTACAAAGAGACTTAGACTCTCACACAATAATTGTGGGAGACTTTAACACCCCACTGTCAATATTAGATAGATCAACCAGACAGAATACTAACAAGGATATTCAGGACTTGAACTCAGATCTGAACGAAGTGGACCTATTAGACATGTAGAGAACTCTCCACCCCAAATCAACAGAATATGCATTCTTCTCAGCACCACATCACACTTATTCTAAAACTGACCACATAATTGGAAGGAAAACACTGCTCAGCAAATGCAAAAGAATGGAAATCATAACAGCTTCTCAGACCATAATGCAATCAAATTAGAAGTCAGGATTAAGAAACTCACTCAAAACTGCACAACTACATGGAAACTGAACAACCTTGATCCTGAATGACTACTAGGTAAATAATGAAATTCAGGCAGAAATAAATAAATTCTTTGAAACCAATGAGAAGAAAGACACAATGTACCAGGATCTCTGGGACACAGCTAAAGCAGTGTTTACAGGGAAATTTATAGCACTAAATGTCAATAGAAGAAAGCGAAAAAGATCTAAAATTGACACCTTAACAATTAAAAGAACTAGAGAAGCAAGAGCAAATCATAAGAGCAATTCAAGAGCAAATTCAAAAGCCAGCAGAAGACAGGAAATTGAGATCAGAGTAGAACTGAAGGAAGTAGAGACACAAAAAACCCTTCAAAAAATCAATGAATCCAGGAGCTGGTTTTTTAAGAAAATTAACAAAATCAATAGACCTCTAGCCAGTCTAATAAAGATGAAAAGAGAGAAGAATCAAATAGACACAATAAAAAATGATAAAGGGGAGATCACCACTGATCCCACAGAAATACAAACTACCATCAGAGAATACTACAAACACCTCTACACAAATAAACTAGAAAATCTAGAAGAAATGGATAAATTCCTGGACACATACACCCTCCCAAGACTAAACCAAAAAGAAGTCAAATCCCTGAATAGACCAATAACAAATTCTGAAATTGAGGCAGTAATTAATAGCTTACCAACCAAAAAAATCACAGGACCAGATGGATTCACAGCCGAATTCTAACAGAGGTATAAAGAAGGGCTGATACTATTCCTTCTGAAATTATTCCAAGCAATATAAAAAGAGAGGCTATTCCCTAACTCATTTTATGAGGCCAGCATCATCCTGATACCCAAACCTGGCAGAGACACAACAAATAAAGAAAATTTCAGACCAATATCCCTAATGAACATCGATGCAAAAATCTTCAATAAAATACTGGCAAACCGAATCCAGCAGCACATCAAAAAGCTTATCCACCACGATCAAATCAGCTTCATCCCCCAGATGCAAGGTTGGTTTAACATACACAAATCAATAAATGTAATCCAACACATAAACAGAATCAATGACAAAAACCACATGATTATCTCAATAGGTGCAGAAAAGGCCTTTGATAAAATTCAACATCACTTCATGCTAAAAACACTCAATAAACTAGATATTGATGAACCATATCTCAAAATAATAAGAGCTATTTATGACAAAACTACAGCCAATATCATACTGAATGAGCAAAAACTGAAAGCATTTCTTTTGAAAACCGGCACAAGACAAGGATACCCTCTCACCACTCCTTTTCAACACAGTGTTGGAAGTTCTGGCCAGGGCAATCAGGCAAGAGAAAGAATAAGGGTATTAAAATAGGAAGAGAGGAAGTCAAATTGTCTCTGTTTGCAGATGCCATGATTGCATATTTAGGAAACCCCATTGTCTCAGCCCAAAAACTCCTTAAGCTGATAAGCAATTTCAGCAAAATCTGAGGATACAAAATCAGTGTGCAAAAATCACAAGCATTTCTATACATCAATAATAGACAAACAGTCAAATCATGAGTGAACTCCCAATCACAATTGCTACAAAGAGAATAAAATACCTAGGAATAAAACTTACAAGGTATGTGAAGGACCTCTTCAAGGTGAACTACAAACCACTGCTCAATGAAATAAGAGAGGACACAAACAAATGGAAAAACATTCCATGCTCATGGATAGGAAGAATCAATATTGTGAAAATGGCCATACTGCCCAAAGTAATTTATAGATTCAATGCCATTCCCATCAAGCTTCCTTTGACTTTCTTCACAGAATTAGAAAAAACTACTTTAAATTTCATATGGAATAACAACAACAAAAATGCCTGCATAGCCAAGACAATCCTAAGCAAAAAGAACAAAGCTGGAGGCATCAGACTACCTGACTTCAAACTATACTACAAGGCTACAGTAACAAAAATAGCATGGTATTGGTACCAAAACAGATATATAGACTAACAGAACAGAACAGAGGCCTCATAAATAACACTACATGTCTACAACCATCTGATCTTTGACAAACCTGACAAAAACAAGAAATGGGGAGGATTCCCTATTTAATAAATGGTGTTGGGAAAACTGGCTAGCAACATGCAGAAAACAGAAAATGGACTCCTTCCTTACACCTTATACAAAAATGAACTCAAGATAGATTAAAGACTTAAATGTAAGACCTAAAACCATAAAAACGCTAGAAGAAAACCTAGGTAATACCAATCAGGGCATAAGCATGAGCAAAGACTTCATGACTAAAACACCAAAAGCAATTGCAATAAAAGCCAAAATTGACAAATGGGATCTAATTAAACTAAAGAGTTTCTGCACAGCAAAATAAACTACCACATCACAGTGAAAAGGCAGCCTACAGAATGGAAGAAAATTTTTGCAATCTATCCATCTGACAAAAGGCTAATATCCAGAATTTACAAGGAACTTAAACAAATTTAGAAGAAAAAAAAACAAACAACCCCATCCAAAAGTGGGTGAAGGATATGAACAGACACTCCTCAAAAGAACACATTTATGTGGCCAACAAACATGAAAAAACTCATCATCACAGGTCATTGGAGAAATGCAAATAAAAAACCACAATGAGATACCATCTCATGCCAGTTAGAATGGCAATCATTAAAAAGTCAGGAAGCAACAGATGCTGGAGAGGATGTAGAGTTATAGGAACGCTTTTACACTGTTGGTGGGAGTGTAAATTAGCTCAACCATTGTGGAAGACAGTGTGACAATTCATTAAGGATCTAGAACCAGAAATACCATTTGACCCAGCAATCCCATTACTGGGTATATATCCAAAGGAATATAAATCATTCTACTATAAAGACACATGCACACATATGTTTATTGCAGCACTATTCACAATAGCAAAGATTTGGAACCAACCCAAATGCCCATCAGTAATAGACTGGATAAAGAAAATGTGGTACAAATTAGCCAGGCATGGTGGTTGGCGCCTGTAGTCCCAACTACTCAGGAGGCTGAGGCAGGAGAATGGCATGAACCCGGGAGGCAGAGCTTGCAGTGAGTCAAGATTGTGTCACTGCACTCCAGTCTGGTTGACAGAGCAAGACTCCGTCTCCAAAAAAAAAAAAGGAAAGAAAATGTGGCACATATACAACATGGAATACTATGCAGCCATGAAAAAGGATAAGTACATGTCCTTTATGGGGAGATGAATGAAGCTGGAAACCATCATTCTCAGCATACTAACACAGGAACAGAAAACCTAACACTTCATGTTCTCACTCATAAGTGGGAACCGAACAATGAGAACATATAGACATAGGGAGGGGAACATTACACACTGGGGCCTGTCAGGGGTTGGGGGATGGAGGGGCAACAAAGGGAGGAATAGCATTAGGAGAAATACCTAATGTAGATGACAGGTTGATGGGTGGAGCAAACCACCATGGCACATGTATACCTATGTAACAAATCCTGCATGTTCTGTACATGTATTCCAGAACTTAAAGTATAATAATAATAATAATAAAGAAGCAAAACAAAATACGTGAAACAAAAACTGACAGAATTAAAAGGAGAAGTAGATAATTCAGTAGTAATACACCTCAATTCACCACTGGAATAGTGAGTAGAACACTTAAAAGATCAATAAGGAAGTAGAACACTTGAAAATATTCTAATCCAACTGGATTATACAGACATCAGCAAAATGCCTCACCCAACACCAGCAAAACATACAGAGTTCTCAAACATACAAGAAACATTCTGTAGGATAAACCATATACTACCAATGAACAATTCAAAATGATATCAAGAAACAATTTCATTGTGTTAACATAGAAAGAATAAAATTTTTAGAAATTCACTTTTAAAAAGTTCAAGTGTTGTATACTAAAAATGACAAAACACTGGTAAATGAATCAGCAATCTAAATAAATGAAATATATCTCTTGTTCAGTGACTAATATAATATAATATAATGGTGAAAATTCTCCCCAAATTGATCTATGGATTTATCACAATCCCTATCGGTGTCCCAGCTGGCCTTTTTGCAGAATTTGAGAGGCTGATTCTAAGATTCATGGAAATTCAGAATAGCCAAAGTAATCTGGATAAAGAAAAGCAACATTGGAGGGCTTACGCTTCTAGATTTCAAAATTTACTACAAAACTACAATAATCAAGATTTTGTGGAATTGGCATAATGATAAACACAGATTTCAGCGGTAGAGAATTCAGAATCCAGGAATAATTTCTCTCATTTACAGCTAGTTTTTTTTTTTTTTTTTTTTTTTTTTGATAAATGTGTCATGGAAATTCAATGGAGAAGAATACTCAATGGGGTTCCTCCATGTTAGTCAGGCTGGTCTCAAACTCCCGACCTCAGGTGATCCGCCTGCCTCAGCCTCCCAATGTGCTCGGATTACAGGTGAGAGCCACCATGCCTGGCCAATTTCTTACCGTTTTTATGCTACACATAGAAATTAATTCAAAATGGATCACAGACAAATTTAAAAGATAAAATTGTCAAACACTTGGAAGAAGTCATATAAGGAACCCTCAGGGACCTTGGAATGGGCAATAGTTTTGTAAAGTTATGACATCAAAAGCACAGGTGGTAAATATATACATATATATACTTAATATATAATACATGTATATAAGATTTCAATAAAATTTACCAATTCTGTGCTTAAAATGACACAATCAACAAAGTTGAAAAGACAACTCATAGAATGGTAGAAAATACTTGCACATCATACATCTGATAAGGAATCTGTATATAAGATATATGTATATATAATAGCTATACATATATCTTGCATATCTTATATGCAAGTCTCCATATCTTATACCTCAATACTAGAAGACAAATAATGCAATTAAAAATGAGCAAAATATTTGAAATATATCTCCCTAAATAAGATATACAAGTGGCCAATGAGACATGAAAATATGCTTAATTATGGAAAAATGCTCCATCATTAGACATGAGGAAAATGGAAACGAAAACCATAAGGAGAGTGTACCTCACATACCTACTAATAAGGCTATAATTAAAAAAATATAATAACAAGCACTGTTGATAATGTCGAGAAATTGCAATTCTCTACCACTGCTGGTGGGAAGTGTAAAACCACGGGGCTGATTTAGAAAACAGCTGACAACTTCTCAAAATATTAATCATGAAGTTACCATATGACCAAGCAGCTCTATTTCTAGGGACCTGTTCACTAGAAATGGAAACTTATGTTCACACAACAACTTATGTACAAGTGTTCTTAGCAGGATAATTTTTAATGGACAAAAAAAAAAAAAAAAGGAAATAATCTACATGTTGATCAAATTGATGTTTGGCTCCTTGCCACACCATGACTTTCACCCTCCAGTAATCAAATCCTTCTGTACTACTCTCTCCTTTCATGTCAGCGGGGCACAGTGACTAGATTCTGAGAAATGAAATATAGCAAAGTGATGGATGCCACTACTGAGATTACGTTACAAAAAATATGATTTTCATCATGGATACTCAGTCAGCTTCTCACATTGTTCATGTAGAGATTTTGAATTTCTGACAGATTATCTAAGTTTGTAATTTTTGCAGATTTCTAGTTCTTATATTTGATGTACTTTTATTCAGACCTGGTATTAAAGGTATAATATATTCATGAATGAACCGGAAACTTTCCTCTTTTACAGGCTTTTCTGATAGCTTGTGTAAGATTGGGATTATCTGTTTATTGAAGACTTGTAAGATCTCTCAGGCCTCAAAACTTTCAAAGTACTAGGAACAGGGTTATTTATTTTAATTTGTGTTTGTAGCTTAAATGGTTCTTTATGTACTGAAGCTTAAATTTTAATTTGTTTAATGACTGTAGGTCCATTGAATTTTCCTACTTTTTGGAGTGAGTTTGATAGACTTTTCTAGAACATTGTCTCTTCTCTCTAAGTTTCAAAAATGTTTTATGATAAACCTATTCAAAGTTTGTGTTACTGATTTTTTTATTCTTTTCTCCAGAAGTTGCTGATGGTAAATGCAGTTTTTTTTTTTTTTTTTTTTTTTTTTTTACTACTCACGACTTAAACAAATGCCCCTAATGACCTGTCACTTAGTGGACCCCTACAGGTAGAATCTGCAGATGAAATCCTTTCAGCTAAGTTCCATCTGGTTCAATTTAGAATGGGGTTAAGCTATAAATATTACAAAATTAAAAATAAAATGGCTAAATATGGTTAAAGTTTATCTTATGTTAAAAGATGCATAGAGATGGTACAGAATTTGTACAATTATCAGCTAACTTGATCCTTTTCACCCTTCTAAACCAATATATTTTGCAGGTAAATAATTCCTACAGATGATAGTTTTGGGTGATCTTTTAAAGAAAACTTGTAATTCCCAAATAGATACATTAAGCCCAAAATGCATATATTCTGGATATGTACTTAAATACTTGTATCCAGAATATATATCATATATATATACATATCTCACACATAAAGACCAAATTGCATTTGTAAACTCTAATGCAAAACAGTCTAAAATATTCTTAGCATGATACAATGACACATCATGTAAATGATTGGTTCTGATATTGGTGAAGAAGGAGTGAGGGATATGAAGTAGGCATTCTTCCAGTCTTAGTCCATTTGTGCTGTTACAACAGAATACCTGAGACTGAGTAATTGATAATAGGCAGAAATTAATTTTCTCACAGTTTTGGAGGCTGGAAATCTAAGATATAGTTACTACATCTGGTGAGGACCTTACTGCTACATCACCGCCTGACAAAAGGCAAAAGAGCAAAGAAGCAAAGAGGGCCAAACTCCCTCTTTTATAATGACGTTAATCTTACTCATGAGGTCCAATCCCTCAGGACTCAATCACTTCGTAAAGATTCCACCTCTTAATGAAAATGAAATTCCAACATAAGTTTTGTGGGGGACAAATATTATAGCTTCTCCTGATTCGCCTATCATCTTCATTTGTCTGGGCTCTAGTTAGTACTTGTCTCCTCAATTACTATAATGGCTATTTGTTAAATGGTCATCTCATTGCCTTCTTTACTCTTTACCTTAAAACATACACAGACAGACATTAGGCTTTCATTTTAGGTTTGTGAATATACTATGCCTTGGAGGCATGCTGTTGTTTATCTGAGGAGAAGATCTTTTCATGTGAGGTAGAATCCAGTCTCAGCCTGCAAACTCTCTCTCTTTTCCTAAGTTTAAGATCTTAGGGCAGTTTATATTTCTGCTGCTGCTGTAACTAGTGTCAATGTGTGTTTGGAAATGCCCATGTTGTTTCATAGGTGGTGGCTCTAAACATGTCTCGTGGTTTAGCTTTTCATGTTTTAGATTCAAGGATCCACTACTCTTATTAAAAAGGTAATTTACTCAGATCTTAAGGCTCAGAGTTGTTGGATCTTTCTTCAAATCAAATTTGACCCTACCGCCCATAGAGTTATGGTGGCCAGCTGGCAATAGTCCTTGCCAGAGTGATTTCTCCCTGGGAGTCTCAGAGAAAGAGATCAAACCCCATCAGCAACCTCAGTTGATTAGTTAACTGGTTCAGCAACTGAATGGTAGAGACAATGTATTCACAAAACTAACTTTGACTATGTTTGTCTGTGAAGTGTATGCATAGAGAAAGTGAGATGGTGGTTAGGAGACTTGAGAGACTGAAGACACTCAGAGGAGGATATGACAATTACTTGAGCTTTCCTGTGGAGACAAGGTTGTGGATGGGAAGCTTTTCCAAAATAACCACAAGGAAAACAGCTGCTGGCATCTGCAGAGAAACGAGAAGCAAAGTGGTAGAAGGAACATCAGGCTGGGAAGTGGATTGGCGTTTTAGTTTTTTTCCCCACAACCATTGTATAGTGGTTCAGACACTTAAATTCTCTGAACCCCTGTCCTCTTGTAAGAGGGAGAAATGAACCACATGTGATTTCGTCCATGTATAACTTTCCATTCTTTCCAGTTGTTTCAGAATTTTGCAGCTTTTTCAGGGTGAGTGATAGAGCAGAGAGGTGAAGAGCACAGATCCTGGTGTATCATTGGAACCTAACGCTATCTGTGCCACTTGCTGTAATTACTGTGCCATCCTGGGCAAGTCACTTTACCTTTCTGTGCATGAAGGTTTTATCTTTTTGCCACTGGTATCTATCTTCTACGTAGGGAGACTGAAAAGGAATCAACATATTTAAAACACTTATATTTTTCAGAACATGAAAATCATAGTGCAAGTGTTTGTTAAAATGAAATAATATGGACCTACTCTGGACTAGAAAAGGGTGTATTTGAACACTTTGTACCAGAATTATAGTTTAAGCTTTAATCATCGCTATCATGTGTTTAGCAGAAAGACAATAGTTTTCAGAGGTTGTTAAGTTGCATGAATTGTCATTACCATTACTTTACTTCCCTTCCTCCTCACTGCATCTGGCAACAGTTCTGAGGAGGCATTAGAGTTGATTTATTAATTGGGGCAGTGAGGTGTAAGGTGCAGTTCCCAGAACCCTTTAGCTTCTTCCATTGGAGTTTCTCCTTTCAGTGCATGCCTGGTCAGGAGAGGAGGCCTCCATGATGAATGATGTTAGCTTGTGTCTCTCCCTTTCTCCATCGTCCCAAGCAGGATGCTCCACTTCTCCTGCTGCCTCCCTCGTCCCACAGATGATTCTGCTCCAGGCTCACACACTTGGTGCCCCTCCTCCCAGGGTCCTCCCCCACACCCATTATCATCATTCCTGGAAGGTCGCTGCTTCTTCCTGGACTGCTCAGCGCCCTGGGAACTGGGCATCTCGTTGCTGCTGGGGAAGGGCAAAGCCTGCCCTTGACTTGCACAGTTTGCCAAGTTGTTTGTGGAAGGGAACTCTTATGTGAGCACTCCCAGGATGTGCCTGAAAGAGGCTTCCCCTGATGCTGGGCTTTCCTTGCATCAGTGCCCTCTGTAGGGCCTGTGAACTTCTCTCATTGCCCTCTGCTTAAAATTCCAAATTAAGACCTTCTTTATAGACAGGGATTCGCAGGAAAATAGCTTCTCTTCTTGGATTTGAGGAATTCACAACTTTTCTTAGACTCCATACTCAAATTAAAAAGCAAATAATGGAGTCTCGATATACTATGTGTTTTTGAATGCTCAAGGATGCAAGACTTAGAGAGAGAGAGATCTTGGATGGCTTTCTCTAAGAGTTTAGTCCTTTCTGAAGAGTTTTGTGTCCTTTATTTTCTTTTGTTCTTTTTTTTTTTTTGTGTGTGTGTGTCCTTTATTTTCACGGACAAGTCCTGAGACATGAAAAAGAGAGAGGAAGAGTCCTGACTTGCTTCCTATCTTTCCAAGTTTCCATCAAAACTTCAAGTGTTATCCGACTCCATTTGTTTGTGACTTTTGTTGGAGGTTGGTCGTATTTGTGCTAAGATGAAAAAAAAAAATTCTCAATTCCTCCAAACACACACAAATACGATTGTGGTACTGGTCTATACAAAAGTCAAATTTAATTGTGCCCTAAGGATTGGGTGCATAGTGTCTAACATTTATTTACTTTTTACGATCTTCCTGTGGGGCTTGTGGCTGTGGCTATGATTCATAGGTATGTTTTTACTGAATCCAGTAAGGCTTCAGAGAGCTGGATGAATTGAATGTGAAGAAAACTAGAGGGATTTCAGAAAGATAATTGTGATAGCTAAATGACCCTAGAGCAAAACTTATGCTTATGTTTGATTTTCACTTCAATACATAGTAGCTGCTTGATTCTAGGTAAATTACTTAGGTCTTCTCTGACTCTCAGTTTCTTCATCTGTTAAATATGGTTGCAAATGGCACCTCTGTTTTTAGGATGTCATGGGGATTAAGTGGGTTCCTGTTTGTCAAGCATTTAGAATAGTGCCTGGCATAGAGACCATACAATGTAAGTTTGTTTTAAATAAACTAGAGTTTTCCTGTGAAGCAGAAGAGGCTAAGTTATAAGGAGGTTTTCTTACATCTACAGAACACATCAGGCCTGTGGAAGATCCTTGGTGCATCTGGTATTTCCTTTTCTTTCCAGTCTGAAGTTAGCAGAAAGGTTGTTATTCACATTGCCTGCCAAGAATTTAAACAAAAGGGTGAGTATCTCTCCACAGCAAGTTTAAAATCTAGATTATAAGGTGAGAAAGCAGCAAAAAGCTTCTGGAAGATGGCCAATAACATAAAATATCATCCATCTATTTGAAACTTCCTAAATGTTATTGGAGGCTTATCAAGGAATTGCCCCACCTGGGGACACGTTAACACTAGATGTGCAGGATATATTCACCCTTTCATCTATAAGAATACTCTCAGAGAAAATATGATGGGAAAGACCTGAAATGAGTTTCCTAGAACTTTGCAAAACTAGGTCAGATAATAGGACCATGTGGCTGCTGAAGACAAGGAGATACATTTTTAAGGGACAGGAAATATGACTTCCCTGAAAAAGGCATGACTTTGCAACCAAAGTGACTGCCAGTAAATGTCCTCAATTTTATTACCATGCATGTGAAATTTGGCCTGCTACATATGTAAGTAATAAAGGTAACTATCTCAATGGGTGTACAGCTATTGGGGCAATAAATATTTTTTTGTGGGAGAATTTTGTCAGTTGTTATGTGTTTTAAATCTCTCTCTTTTCCATATTGTGCTAGTGAAGCAGGATATTTCCCTGACCCCTTAACAAGCCTCACAACAGGGGTGCCTCACTAAGCCTACAGCTGTCAACCCGTTGCAGGTCGGGGAGCACACATTTGAGCAGGTGCAGGAGCCAGGGCAAGCACTACTGGGCACCAGCAGGAATGAACTCCACACCGGCCCTGGGACAGCATCTAGGGGGGTGCCTGTGACCTCTGAAGCCCCGGAGGGAGAGTTATGGTCAGTGTTCTTTTAGCGTTGCCATCCCTGGATGGCTTATGTGTTAACAGCTCAATGGAAGGTCAGTGTGACAGTCTTTTGCACGCACACTTGTGGCTCCGAGCTCTTGTCTGCTATCCAGGAAAAATGAGGTCGCATAAACGAATTGAAGATGGTAAATGCAGATTTTATTGCTGACGAAACTGGATCTCAGCCAGCGGGGAGCTTAAAGGGGGACAGAGTGGGAAGGTAATCGTCCCCTGAAGACTGGCTGTCCCTGGCCGGACCCCTCTTTGAAGCTATGCTGTCAAGCTACCCCTCTGAATTCAAGCCACTTCTCTCTGACATCAAATTCTAGTCTCTGACAACCAGCTGCTTCTCCTCTCTCTGCCACCTGAGCCTGCGGTTTTTATGGGCACAGGATGTGGGGGGTGGGCCATGGGTGGTTTTGGAAAATGCAACACTGGAGCAGGAAAACAGGAATTCAAGTTCTCACTTTGGGCCATGGTTCCAGGCTTGAGGGTGGGGCCTTCACCAGGGATCTGCCCTGCCCTCTTCTGCCCAGAATTTCCCTGCTTCCTGTCCCTATCATTTCCCGCCTCTGAAGAGACACATCTAACTGTTGTTAGAATACAGATGAAGACCGGTCTTAGCTACTTTCTTCTGACAGGGGGCATTGTTTTGGGAGAATGGCAGTCAGACTCTTCCCAGAGGCCTACCTAAGGGTTCCTGGCAAATGGGAGCCATCATCTGAGGCCCCAGTTGCCTGACTTTTTGGAGTTTGATGGCCTCTGGATGAGAAGAAATAAGCTTTACAAGGTTAAGCATGCATGGATCAAATATGTGTATTGTACAAAGAGGAGTTAAAAAGGAGAGAATCTAGTGCCAAAATGACAGAAGTAAGTGAAATATACAAATCATTCTAAAAAAAATATGATGCCCCATGGTATAAAACAGAATGAAGGTAAGAACAGCAAGCATAGGCAAGACTATGAAAAGGATGACTCACCTTATGAAGATTCTGCCAGTTTCATTTTGTATAAACATCCCCAGCTGAGTGTGGTTTAAACTGTAGAATGCTATTGATGTTAAGGGCTTTCTAAAGATCCTTCTATAAATTTGGCCACTACCATGACAGCCATTCTCTCACAGACAATTTTCAAAGATGTTTTGCCACCTTTCAGATTGATGTCAGTGATTCTTCCTTAGTAGTCTCTTCCCATGTGTGAAACCATCTTTGTGGAGGAATGGATAATGGTGATGCACACTGAAGGTCTTTCAAGATTCTATTCAGCTTGTTACATATTGTATTAGGGTGCTCTGGCAGCTGTAACAAACTTGGTGGCTTAAAACAACAGAAATGTATCCTTCCACAGTTCTGGAAGAGAGAAGACTGATATTATCATTACTCTACTTCCCTTCCTCCTCACTGCATCTGGCAACAGTTCCAAAGAGGCATTAGAGTTGATTTATTAATATGGGGCAGTGAGGTGTAAGGTGTAGTCCCCAGAACTCTTTAGCTTCTTCCATTGGAGTTTCTCCTTTCAGTATCCCTGGGAAAAATTTCAGGTGTTGGCAGCACCACATTTCCTCTAGATTCTCTAGTGGAGCATCTTCCAGCAGCTGGCAGTTTCTGACCTTCTTCAGCTTGTTGCTGCATCACCCAATCTTCATAGCCACCATCTTCAAATCCCTTTATTCTTCATCTTCACATTGCCTTCTCCTCTGTGTATATGAGCCAAATCTCTCCCTTATAAGAGCAGCTGTGATTACATTTAGAACCCACCAGTATAACCCAGGATTATCTCACTGTCCCCAAATCCTTAATCACATCTGCAAAGACTTTTTTGTTCTCCAAATATGTTAACAATTACAGGTTGTAGGAATTGGAACATGATAGCTTGGGGACCGTTTTTTTCATCCTACACACAGTTTATCTCAGTTAATCCTGAAGTAAGTATGTATACCCTCCCTTTACAGGTGAGGAATCTAAGACTCAGAGAGCTTGATGTTTTTACATTAAGTTTTTTATTGGCCTCCTAATGTGTTTTAAATGCTCTTTTGGTTTCTAGGACACCACAATCTCTTGGTATCATTTTTACCTCATTGGCCACACTTTTGTTCTCCTTTGTGGCTACTCTCTGCTCCTTTATTTAGCCTCAATATCCGACATTGCAATTCTTAATTGCTGAACCTCTTCTTCCCTTCCCTTTTCTTCTTTATTCTCTCACCACACTCTAACCCCCAAATCTTCCTTCTAGGAGTCTTAACGTGAATGTTTTAATAGATACATCAAACTCAAGTTCAAAATTGAACACCTGATTTCCCCCTCTCTCTTACCCCATAAAAAACGTTGCTGCCAGCATCAGCCTCTCCCATCTCACTGATCCATCGTTCTGGTAGCTCCAGCCAAAACCCTGAAGCCATTGCTCATTCCTCTTATGCTTTGTTCCACTCTATATTCAAGAATTCCTGTTGGTGTTTCCTTCAAAATAGATCTCTCCTGGGCCACTCCCCAACTTCTCCAGGACTGTTTCAAGCCCCATCTTCTTCTTGCTTGATTTACTGCAAGTAATTCCTAACTGGTCCCCTGCTTCTACTTCATTGTCTGTGTGTTCTGTTTACTAACTAGCCAGAAGGAGCCTTTTAAAACATGAGTGAGATAACTCAGACCTCTGCTCAAAATCACATACTGGCTCTTCACTTCACTCATAGTGAAAGCCTGCAAACGCCAACATGATTTGGTGCTATTTCCTCCCTGATTTCTGCTCTTTTAACTCTTCCACCCCGACTGTGTTTCAGAAGTCACCACGCATTCTCTTAACTAAGTCTTTGCATGGCTGTGCCTTCCTTTAGAACATACTTCTAAATATGTTTGCATGGCTAACGTCCTCAGCTAAATATTTTAATGGGCCAACCCTAACCTGTATAGTTATAATTTTGATAACATTCATCTCCTCATGCTCTCCAGTTCTATTGCTTCTCTGCATTTTATTTGTATCCTTAACCCTTCTTATCTTCTAGATAATTTACTTGTTTATTAAAGACTGCTCAATCTAAGAAAAAAAACCCTGAAGGTGACCTTGGGTTCTTTCTTATTCGTGCTGTGATCTGGAGCCAGACCCAAGACCACTGTCTTTGTCTGTTTTGTGTTTCTATAAAGGAATACCTGAGGCTGAGTAATTTACAACAAAAAGAGGTTTCTTTGGCTCACAGACCTGTAGGCTCTACAACAAGCATAGCACCAACATCTGCTTCTGGTGAAGGCTTTAGAGAACTTCCACTCATGGAGGAAGGTGGAGGGGAGTAGGCATGACATGGCAAGAGAGAAAGGAGAAGAGAGAGGGAAGAAAGTGCCAGACTGTTTTTAACAGCCAGATCCTACAGAAACTAAGAGTGGCTCACGCCTGTAATCCCAGCACTTTGGGAGGCCGAGGCGGGCGGATCACAAGGTCAGGAGATCGAGACCACGGTGAAACCCCGTCTCTACTAAAAAATACAAAAAACTAGCCGGGCATTGTGGCGGGCGCCTGTAGTCCCAGCTACTCAGGAGGCTGAGGCAGGAGAATGGCGTGAACCCGGGAGGCGGAGCTTGCAGTGAGCCGAGATCGCGCCTCTGCACTCCAGCCTGGGCGACAGAGCGAGACTCCGTCTCAAAAAAAAAAAAAAAAAAAAAAAAAAAAAAAAAAAAAAAAAAAAAAAAGAGTAGTAACTCACTAAATCCTGCAAGAATGGCACCAAGAAGTTCATGAGAATTCTGCACCTTTACCCCCAAAACCTCTCACTAGGCGCAACCTCCAACATTAGGGACTAAATTTCAACATGAGATTTGGAAGGAACAAATATCCAAAATACGTCAACCACTGTATTGGTAACCTTGGCTAAGTTACTTAATTGTGTTGTGTGTAAAATCAGGATAGTAATGGTATTTGCTTCATAGAGTTGGTTCAATGATTAAATAAGTTAATATACGTAGAGCCTTTATAAAATATCTGGCACTTGGTAAGTATTTAATAAATGTTAGTTATTATTATTTGGGTAAGGACATTGTTCATTCTGAAGTAATAATCAAATAAGTTCCCTTTTATAAATTATAGGTCTTATGTGTCCAAAGCCTAAGCATTTTTTGATATAATCTAGTCCAAAGATAAACATGTCACTGGCAATAGAATGACTGTTGAGGCAGAACTTACAAATTATGCCAGTTGTTCTTTTTCCATAGTTGAAGGCTTTCGGACACCTTTTTTGTGAATAATTGCTTCAGCGACTCCCTTTAGGAATGTTAATTGAAGAAGTGTAGTCACACATTTCTGTGATTTAACACACTCTAAGCCTGAAAGGCAGAACTTGGGGGAAGAGCTAGACTAATATTCATGTGTAATTGTGAGACCTTCTGGAAGGAAGGGTTTCAAGAATACAGATTTTCTCCCCTGAGGGTTAATCAAAACTAGTTTCTGAAAGGGCATCTGGAGAGAGGAATCTGCTGGAGGGTCACTCAGTACCCAGAGTAAGGGTTTAGCTTTGGGTATTGCTGTTTTCCTAAAAGATGGGTAATAACACTGCTTTTGGATCTAAGTGCTCTGAATCCTCTGGATTTACTGGAATTTTCTTTAGGAAGCTTTCCCTGATCCTGACCTACTCCCCAGCTCCTTCCAGGCCTGGACTCCTTTTGTCAGAGACAAGATGTTTTTATTTTTATTTCAAGAGAAAAAGTTTAAAATGAAGATTTTGATAGTGGGATGTGCAGAGCAAAGAGAAGAGAAGAATGTCATGAAAGCAGTGGAAGCATTACAAAGATATGAGAGAACAAAGCACCAATGGTTTTGGTTTAACAGGGGAACTAGTTTTCTACCTAAGATAATCTATAGGTTTCCAAATACCTTAGTAACTTGGCATTTGGACATGGATACTCTGTTAGGCCATTCTTGCATTGCTATAAATAAATACCTGAGGCTGGGTATTTTATAAGAAAAGACATTTAATTGGCTTACAGTTCTATAGGCTGTCATGGCAGAAGGTGAAAGAGAAGTAGGCACCTCACACCGTGAGAGCAGGAGTAAGACAGAGAAAGTGGTTGGGTGGGAGGGGCATGGGGCGAGATATCACACATTTAAACAACCAGATCTCAGGAGAACTCACTCACTATGGTGAGGCAGCACTAAGCCATGAGGGAATCTACCTCCCTGTCCAAACGTATCCCACCAGGCCCCACCTTCAACAAAGGATGGCATCTCAACATGAGGTTTGGAGGGTACATCCAAACTTTATCAGATGCTTTTCTATCTGAGGGAGAGTAAATAGGCTGTGTCAATTTCGAAATGCTTCCAGTTACTGCTTTTTCTCCGTCAGAGGACAGCTTATTTGGCACCCAGTGGTGTGGGGAGTTGTCAGCTTGAAGCTGGCAAGAGTCTTCTACCAGCTGTTCTCACTTCATACTAAGATCCAGAGAGTGGCTGGGATCTCCTGAAAAGATCTTCCACTTCTCTTTTTGGTGAGCATTTTTGGGTTTTACTCAAGGAAGAGCTGGCACTGCTGGGATGGAAGAAACAGATGGAATATACGGTCTTCAGAGCTCAGATTATGTTGGCAGATGGGGGTGGAGGGGTGTTATAGGTGCCAAGAACCCAAATGGTGGCATACCACATTTAGTAGGCTGCTGGCATGTGCATATTTTGTTTAATTAGCAGTTTTTGTAAGTCATAAGCATATGCTTTGTTACTTTTTGTTGTTTTAATGTTAAGCTATTATGTACTTTAGTGAAGTCTTATGCCTTCTCTGAGTGAGTTTTGCTTATAATTAGCAACTCAGCACTATATGTCATCCCCAGCCTTTCCTGAACATGCCCCATCTCTCTCTACCACACTGCCTGGTACTGTCTTGCTAATAGGCATTGTGGGAGATACAAAGGAAAGGTAGATGCAGATTCTGCTCTAAGTTCCCTTGTAGGAAAGGAGTAGAAAAGTGGGCCAGAGAAAGGCTCTAGGACCAAAATAATTCAGTGCTTACCTAGGAACAAATGTGCCCTGGTAAATTCCGGTAAGAGATGGAGTGGAAGCCAGAGGTTCCCAGTAGAGTTGGCAATAAAAACTTGGTGAAATCTGACTGAAGCTAGGCAAAGAGAAAACAGACCAAGGGTGCCATTTGCAGGAATAGAGCCTGATGCTGAATTGAAAGTTTGCTAAGATAGAGGCTCCTTTTCTCTACTCCTAGATGCTGAGGATTTCACCAGTGTTTAACTACCAAATTGAGTAACATTGTCCAGTTTGCCAAGAGTCAGGCTCTCATGCCAGTTGACTTTTTTGGAACCCAAGTTTTTATAATGTTCCTTTCTTGTGTGATTGCTACTGTTTTCTATTGTGTGGCTTCATGGCAGTCATGGGCAGAGACCTTTCATTAAAAGCCACAAGTAATTTCTGGGACCAGGCTATGTGTTTCAAAGATTTTATTGATAGATGAAGAAAGTAAATAGCAGAAAATTAATTTCAATGATAAGATGTGGACTTTCTTGTGTCCTATAAACCCAGATTATAGCCCATTGTATTAGTTCATTCTTACATTGCTATAAAGAACTACCGGAGACTGGCTAATTTATAACGAAATAGGTTTAATTGACTCACAGTTTCATAGGATGTACAGGAGCCATTGCTGGGGAGGCCTCAGGAAACTTACAATCATAGTGGCAGGTGAAGGAGAAGCAACTGCGTCTACATGGCAGGAGCAAGAGGAAGGGGGAGAGATAAGGAGGAGGTGCTGTACACTTTTAAACAACTATATCACATGAGAACTCTATCACTAAGAGAGCAAGGGGGAAGTCTGCCCCCATCATTCAATCACCTCCCACCAGGCCCCTCCTCTAACACTGAGAATTGCAATTTGACAAGAGATTTGGGTGGGGACAGAGGGCCAAACCATATCACTTATCTTCCAAAATACTTCCCTGCTTAGTCTGTAGGTGGATGCCTTGAGTCAAGGGACAGATTATCTTGCCAAAATGTTAGTACTCTAGAACAGTATGTCTCAGACCTTAATGTGCATTTAAATCACCTGGGGATCTTGTTAAAATGCACGTTATGATTCAATTGGTTGAAGTGGGGCCTAAGGTTTTGCATTCTAACAAGTTCCTAGGTGATGCTGAAGCCCACATTTGAAGTAGCAAGGCCTAGACCATGCCATTCTTTCTCAGAATTTAAGTGCAAACAGTGGTAGTTCTAGAAAGAAGAGGGACATTCTTGTTTCGTGAGCTTGTAGTCTGTTCTTTAGCACCTATTTCCCTTCTTATTTCTCTTCCCTTTTCCTAGGTTAGGTCCTGCTCTAACCTAGGACAGTTGACAGTGTATGCCCTATTCCCATCTTAAGGAGACTCACAGTGGAATAGTAGAGAAAGTATAGAAAATACAGCATTAAGCATTATTCATTTTCAAATGACTCCATGCATGAGGTTTCCATTTTCTAATTTGGACTGTACCTGGTCAGGCCTAAGCCATTCATTGTTTACTTCTAGCTTAAAGTGAAAGTTAGCTCTTGACATTCTTGGATAAACGTATTGAACAAGAGCTCTTTCTGTGCCTGTCTGTCTCTGTCTTTTCTTACTCTTTCCTTGTCTCCGTCTTTCTCACCCCCTGACCCCCCTCCCCACACACCTTCATATATGGACAAGAAACAATGAGCGAGAATAAGGCCGTCAAGTCCAACCCTTCATACACAGAAATATCTCTCCATTAAAAAGCAAAACAAATTCCGGAGACAATTTTTTGAATAACATACACTCAGTTTATGTGACCAAACTGAACACCAAGTTCCAGTTTGAAACATTTGAATTCAAGTACAACAATGACTAGCTGCTTTTATTTGCACAGCTAATCCATCTAATTTGGTGCTTTTCCTAGAAAAAAAGAAAAATATTTGCCTCAAAGGTAAATTTGTGTCTGTCCTTTTATTGTACTAGAAAACCGCTATATTCGTTATCCTCTGCTATACAACAAATTACCCAAAATATAGTGGCTTAAAAGCAACCACTTGCTATCACAGTTTTTATAGGTCAGAAATCTGGGCATAGCTTAGCTGGGCTCTCAGCATCAGTTTTTCACATAAGGTGGTGAATAAAGTGTCATCCATGACTGTAGTCTCATCTAAAGGTTTGGTAGGAGAAAGGTTCAATTTCAAACTCAGTGACATAGTTATTGTAAGGATTCATTTCCTCATGGGCCATTGGACTGAGGGCCTCAGTTCCTTGTTGGTTGCTGGCTGCAAGCTTCCCTCAGTTCCTCGCCACATGGCCCCTCCAAGTTTCTCTCCATATAGGCAGCTCACAATACTTTAGCTTTCTTCATTGGAATGGGTGACTGGGTGAGCAAGAGAGAGTGCCAACAGGAGAGAAAAGAGTAAAAGCAGACAGAAATCCTCGTCTTTTATTACCCCATCATGGATGTGGCATCACATCACTTCCATCATATACTATTGGTGAGAAGCAAGTCATTATGTTCATCTCACATGCAAGGGGATGGGATTAGACAAAGGATGTCAAACCAAAATGCAGAGATTGTTGGAGGTCATTTCAAAGGGTGCTAATCATAGTGACCAAAGATTTGAAACTATATGTTTTCTGGTTTTATCAAGTAAAGTTTAAAAATATTAGAAATAGAGTAATTCTAAGTGATTTCTTTAATTATTGCCAGAAAGGCACCTGACATTACCTGGCTTCACCTGTGACTGCCTCCTTGCATTCTACTCCTATTCAGAACAAAACTCTGAGGGGCAAGTATAGCAAAAGTGTTGGGGCAGTCAATATCCCTTCCAAAGCCAATATTCAGAGTCTTTTTGTATTATTTCTGGGGTACTAGATATTGTAGGTGTGCTGGAGTTGCTCGTTGACTACATTTTAGATAGTTAATAATTTTAGAAACTACAGGGGGACAAGATGGAAGGTAAAACAGGATGGGCTTTAAAAAATGTAGGATGATTTTTGTGTGAGCCAATTTTCAATGTGATAGGAATTCCCTGCACCAATCTTCACTGCTCTTTTCTAGTACATGGCAATTGCTATAGTTAAAATTGCTAGTGAACAAAACTTCTTTTCTCTGTGGTGACTATGACTTATAAATCCTTAGCATGTCCTCCTATAGAATACTTTCTCTTCTTCCATTCAGTTTCTTCAGTGAATAATTGACAATATTCAGAAGGCAAAAGAAGAGCACTAAAGAAAAGAGTGTGTCTGTTTCTCTCCTCTCAGGATGATGTGTATCCAAGGACAGATGGTTAAACTTTCTCTATTTATGCCACATTGGTCCTTAACTTATCCCTCAAAGAAAATTCTTCCTATCCTTCTTCAAAGGGAAGTACTTTTCCAACAGCTGTTGAGGAGCAGAATATGAACTTGGGTAAAGAAAATATAAACAGCAAGACTTTATTTTTAAGAAAATTTAATTCACAAGTACTGCCCATTCACTGGCCTAAAGAAGGGAGAATTTTTAGAAGCAGGAAGAGCAGGCTGTTGTGATTTCCTAATGGGACTGAGCTGAGGAGGGGTTACCTGTGTCTTAAGGAATTTCTATCCCGTTCAAAACTTTACTAGAGTCACAGCCGTAAGTAATACTTTTCTTAGTTTTCCCTCTTCTAAAAAATTTAGGCTAGAATGAGACTGCAGCTTCCTCAAAGAGAGAAACACAAATGTTGAGGTAGGAACTTGCCCTTGCCTGGGGTAGGCACCAGCAGAGGAAGAAGAAGAGATCAAATTTATATCCGAACTGTTCAAGCATTCAAGGTTAAAGAGTTGAGTGTGGAGTGAAAATAAGATGAATCCCAGAGGCTAAGGGGTGCTATAACAGCCAGAAAAATCTGGGGGATGTATTCTAGCTCTGTGATATTAGGCAAGTTATCAACTTTTCTGAGCCTTAGTTTACTCACCCGTACAATGTTATAATATCCCACAGGATTGTTGTTCATTTAAAATGGGATGAGGTATATAAAGCTCAGTAACTCATGATCATTATCATTGTTGACTTGTTGATTAGGAGTGAGAACATATGATAGCCTCAGGTTTACTACTTCTGTGTGAAGATTACTGATTCTACCTTTTATAAACATTTTGCTAAATCCTTCATTCATCCTCTCAAAATGTATTACATTTTACTAGAAAACTAGCATTGCTTTATGTCAGCGTTTTGCAACAGCAGCATTATTGTCTTTTTTGACAAAATAAGCATTTGTTGGGGAGTGATATCTTATGCATCATATTTTGTTTAGAAACAACCAGGGTATCTACCCATTAGATGCCAATAGCTAGCACAATTTCCCCTGCTCTGCCTCAGTTGGGACATTCAAAAAGCTCTCTGGACATTGCCAGCTGTCCCCAGAGGACAAAACTGCTCTCCACTGAGAATCAGTGTTCCAGATTCTAGGGATAGAAATACAAGTTAAGATGCCTGTAGAAGTCCAGAGGGCTAGGGAAAGGGATGAGATAAAGATCCACAACTGGAAATAAAAATAGGTAACGAAAACCAGGAAAAGAGATGAAATCACTATTTGAGAATGTGTAAGTTAAGAAAAAAAAAAATACAACAATTAAGAATGGAACCCTGATGAATACTGCCAATGTAAGACTGCTTGTGTCCCTTTCAAATCCATTATCCCTCTCTTCAATGGAAATCAAGCTTGATGCTCCATGGCCTTATGACCCAGTTTAGCCACTGGCATATGAGGGGTGGTGATCTGTGCAACTGTTTCGTCTTGTCTAATTTAGAGATAAGCTGATTCTCTTTGGAGGACACTTTGTCCTCTCACGGGCTGCAGTGCAGACAAGGCTGTGTCCCTGCTTCAGACAAACAGATGAGAACAATTAGAGATGCCTCAAAAACAATATGAAAAGAGTCTGGGTCCAAAATCTTATGTGAATGGAAAATAAACTTATATCTTATTTAATGCTTTGTGTCTGCATTTTGGCACCAGAGACTGGTGCAAGAATCAGAGACTCAAAAATGTGAAGAGATCCAGGAGAGTGTGGTGTCATGGAAGTTAGAGAGCCTCAGAAAAGAGAAGGTAATCAACAGTACCATAGAGGCAAGTCTGGTTAGATGGGAGGTGGAAAGGTAAGTTGACAAATGTTGATTCATTGATATCTTTAATGATAGCAAATTCAGAAGAATGCTGAAAGCAGAAGTAAAATTGCAATATAATGAGTCAAGTGAAGATGTGAAATTGAACATGATTAATATAGGTAACACTTTTTCAAAGTTTGAAAAAGAAGCGGAAGAACTAAATGTGAATTATTTGGGGAGGATAATGGATTCAAGGGAGTGTTATTTTCTCGACTTTTAAATTTGAAATAATTATAGATCCATAGGAACATGCAAAGTAATATACAAAAGACCCCAGGCACTTTTCACCCAGCCTTCCCAAACATTAACATTTTACATAACTGTAGTACAGTATCAAAACCAGAGAAAATAATTTACTAAAATCCATAAATTTCATTCAGATTTTCTCCTTTATACATTCACTTAGGTGTATGTATGTGTATGTGTGACTCCATGAGATTTTATTAGATGTGTATCTTTGTGTAATCACCACCACAATCCCAACACAATATAAAAAAATACAATTACATGATAAGACTCTCTCTTGCTATCCCTTTATAGCCATACTCATCACTTCTTCATCCCCAGTTTTCTAAAACTATCACCAGTTTTCTAAAACTGATACTCAACTTTTTCCAGCTTTGACCATTGAAAGCTCTTTCAGACTGGCACCTGTCCCCTTTTAATATGACTCGATTCCCTTACATCTATCTATCTATCTATCTATCTATCTATCTATCTATCTATCTATCTATCTACCTACCTACCTACCTACCTACCTTAGGGTTTTCCAGAGGGACAGGCCTAATAGGAGATTATATATCTGAAAGGGAGTTTATTAAGGAGAATACTGATTTACATGCTCACAAGGTAAAGTTGCACGATCAACTGGAGGAAGAAAGCCAGTAGTGGCTCATTCTGAGTCCAAAAGCCTCAAAAGTAGGGAATCCCACAGTGCAGTCTTCAGTTTGTGGCCAAAGGCCCAAGATCCACCAGCAAGCCACTGATAGATGTCCAAGAATCCAAAAGCTGAAGACCCTGGAGTCTGATGTTCAAGGGTAGGAAGCATCCAACATGGGAGAAAGACGAAAGACAGACGACTCAGCAAGCCAACTTATTGCACCTTCTTCCACCGCTTTATTCTAGCCATGCTGGTAGCCAACTGGACAATGTCCACCCAAATCAAGAGTTGGGTCTTCTTCTTCCAGTCCGCTAACTCAAATGTTAATCTCTTCTGGCAACACCCTCTCAGACACACACAGAAACAATACTTTACCAGCTGTCTAGGTTTCCTTCAACCAAGTTGACACCTAACATTAACCATCATATTCTATCTATCTATCTAGCTAGCTACCTATCTATCATCTATCTAAGTGTCTATGTATCTATGTATCTATCTATCATCTATCTATTATCTATCTATCTATCTATCTATCTATCTATCTATCTATCTATCTATCTATCATCTGCATATGTGTTTTTATATTATGGGATCACCAATGCCTTAGTTATATTTTGTATTTTCTCTGGCCCAGTGTGAAATCAATTGCCTGTCTATAAGGCCCTGATTCCTTTTATAGGAGAATTATTTCTAAAAATCAAGATCCTTATCCTAGCTATGCTCATTGCTCTTGGGACATCCCTGTTTATAGGGGATAGATACAGGAAATAAACTCATGCATGCATACAGACATACCAATTTTTATTTCTATCTCTTTCTCTGACAATTCAACTGCAATCCAGAAGAACGGAGTTCCTCTTTTCCTTATTTGTAACTTTAATCTTCCACAGAGAGAAACATGGTTTTCATTATTTACAACGTATTTACCTATTGATCCAACCCTTCTATATATATAAAGTAGTTTTAAATTGTTATTCTATAGCACTGTGAGAAGCAAATGTATGAATTATAATACAATGTTTATGTAAATTATTTTTTGTCTTTAGTCTTTGTAAGTATCTAGTAAAAATACTGTTATCCAACTTAAGTTAGCTCATTTTCTCCACCATATACATGTAACCATAGTATAGTTATATGATTCTTTGAAAAAGAGTTAGATTCATTCATTTTAGTTTGCATTCTATCTTGAGTTCTTCTTAATTTTGTTCTCTCATAAAAATTTGGATTCTCCTAAATTTGCATTTTTTAATTTTTGTAGGTACATAGTAGGTGTATATATTTATGAGGCACTTGACATGTTTTGATACTGGCAGACAATGTGAAATAATCACATCATGGAGAATGGGGTATCTATCCCCCCAAACCTTTATCTTTTGTGTTACAAACAATCTACTCTTAATTATTTTAAAATGTACAATTAAATTATTACTGCCTATAGTCGCCCTATTGTGTTATCAAATAGTAGGTGTCATTCATTCTTTCTGAGTGTTATTTTTGTAGCCATTAACCATCTCCGCACCCCCACTACACTTCCCAGCCTCTGGTAACCATCCTTCTACTACCTATCTCCATATGTTCAATTGTTTCTATTTTTAGATCCCCAAAATAAGTGAGAACATATGATGTATGTCTTTCTGTGCCTGTTTTGTTCACATAGCATAATGACGTCAAGCTCCATCCATGTTGTTGCAAATGATAGAATTACATTCTTTTTTATGGCTGCATAGTACTCCAATGTGTATACGTACCATATTTTCTTTACCATTTTGTTGATGGACACTTAGGTTGCTTCCAAATTTGGGCTACTGTGAACAGTGCTGAAGAAACTTTGGAGTACAGATATCTCTTCAATACATTGATTTCCTTTCTTTTGGGTATATGCCCAGCAGTGGAATATCTATTCATGTATTTTGCTCATTTTATATTTTGCTCATTTTTTGGATCAGATCATTACATTTTTTTCTATAGAGTTGTTTGAGATCTTTATATATTCTGGTTATTAATCCCTTGTCAGATGGGTACTTTGCAAATGTTTCCTCCCATTCTGTGGATTGTTTCTTCACTTTGTCAATTGTTTCCTTTGCTGTGCAGAAGCTTTTTAACTTGATGTGATCTCATTTGTTCATTTTTGCTTTGGTTGTCTGTGCTTCTGAAATATTACCCAATAAATTTTTGCCCAGCCTCTAACCCAGCAATTTGGGAGGCCGAGGCAGGCTGATCACTTAAGGTCAGGAGTTCAAAACCAGCCTGGCCACCATGGTGAAACCCTGTCTTTACTAAAAATACAAAAATTAGTTGGGCATGGTGGCATGCTCCTGTAGTCCCAGCTACTCAGGAGGCTGAGGCAGTGAAATGTCTTGAACCTGGGAGGCAGAGATTGCAGTGAGCTGAGACTGAGTCACTACACTCTAGCCTTGGAGAGAGAGTAAGACTCTGTCTCAAAAAAAAAAAAAGAAAAAAAAAAAAAAAAAAGGAAAAACAGAAATTTCAGAAACTTTTGCCCAGACCGGTATCCTGGAGGTTTTCTCCAACGTTTTCTTGTTCTTGTAGTAGTTTTGTGGTTTGAGGTCGGTTTTTTTTTTTTTTTTTTTTTTCTGGAGATGGAGTCTTGCTCTGTCACCCAGACTGGAGTGCAGTGGTGCAATCTCGGCTCACTTCAAGCTCTGCCTCCTGGGTTCCCACCATTCTCCTGCCTCAGCCTTCCGAGTAGCTGGGACTACAGGTGCCCGCCACCACGCCTGGCTCGTATTTTGTATTTTTTAGTAGAGACGGGATTTCTCCGTGTTAGCCAGGATGGTCTCGAGCTCCTGACCTCGTGATTCACCTGTCTTGGCCTCCCAAAGTGCTGGGATCACAGGCATGAGCCATCATGCCTGGCCAGTTTGAGGTCTTATATTTAAGACCTGCATTTTTATTTGATTTGTATATATGGTGAGAGATAGGGGTCTAGTTTCATTCTTCTGCACAGGGATATCTCAGTTTGTTCAGCACCATTTATTGAAGAGAGTATCTTTCCTCTAAAGTATGTTCTTAGCACCTTTGTCAAAAAGGAATTCAGGGCAGATGTGTATATTTGTTTCTGGGTTCTCTATTCCACGCCATTGGTTGATGCGTCTGTTTTTATGCCAGTGTCATGCTGTTTTGATTACTGCAACTCTGTAGTATAGTTTGAAGTCAGGTAATGTAATTCCTCCAATTTTGTTCTTTTTGTTTGGAATAGCATTGGCTATTCTGATTTTTTGTGTATGTGGTTTCATATAAGCTTTAGCATTGGTTTATTTTCTGTTTCTATGAAGAATGTCATTAGTATTTTGATATTGATAGGGATTGCATTGAAACTGAAGATCACTTTGGGTAGCATGAGCATTTTAACAATACTGAGTCTTCCAATCCATGAACATAGAAGTTTAAACATTTTTTTGATCACCTCTTCAATTTCATTCATCAATGTTTTACAGTTTTTATTATAGAAATCTTTCACTTATTGGGCTAATTCCTAGGTATTTAATTTTATTTGTGGCTATTGTAAATGGGATTAAATTCTAGATTTCTTTTTCATATTGTTTGTTGTTGACATATAGAAATGCTACTAACTTTTGTATGTTGTTTTTGTATTTTGCAACTTTACTGAATTTGTTTATCAGTACCAATAGTTTTTTTTAATGGAATCTTTAGGTTTTACCATAATAGGTTTTTTAATGGATTCTTTAGGTTTTTCCAAATATAAGATCATATCACCTGCAAACCAGGATAATTTGACTTGTTGCATTTCAAATTGGATGCACTTTAATTTTTTTCCTTGTCTAGTTGCTCTAGCTAGGACTTCCAGTACTGTGTTGAACAGCAGTACTGAGTTCTGTTCACAGTGGATCTTTGCCGTGTTCTAGATCTTAGAGGAAAGGCTTTCAGTTTTTCTCCATTTAGTATGATACTTGCTGTGGATCTGTCATAATGGCTTTTGTTACTTTGAGGTATGTTCCTTGTATTGCTAGTCGTTTGAGACTTTTTATCATAAAAAAAAAGTTGAATTTTATCAAATGCTTTTTCAGCATCAATTGAAATGATTCTATGGTTTTTATCCTTTATTTGGTTGATATGAAGTATCACATCAATTGATTTGCATATGTTGAACCATCCTTGGATCTAGGAATAAATCCTACTTGGTCATAATAAGTAATCTTTTAAATCTAATGTGAATTTGATTTGGCAGTATTTTGATGAGAATTTTTGCATCAATATTCTTCAGAGGTATTGGCTTGTGGTTTTTTGTTTGTTTGTTTTTTGATATGTCTTTGTCTGGTTTTAGTATCAAGGCAATTTGCTTTATATATCTGGGTGCTCCAGTGTTGGGTGGATATATATTTAAAATTGCTGTATTCTCTTGTTGAATTGACTTATCATTATACAATGGCATTCTTTGTCTCTTCCCATAGTTTTTGTCTTGAAATCTATTTTGTCTGATGTAAGTATAGCTACTCCTGCTCTTTTTTGGTTTCCATCAATATGGAATATCTTTTTTTCCATGCCTTTATTTGCAATCTATGTGTGTCTTTATAGTTGAAGTGTGTTTTTTAGGCAACAGATCAATGGGTCTTTTTTATTTTATCCATTTTGTCACTCTTTGTCTTTTGATTGTAGAGTTAAGTCTATTTACATCCAATGTTATTATTGATATGTGAGGACTGACTCTTCATTTTGTTATTTATTTTCTGGTTATTTTGTGATCTTCCTTTCCTTCTTTATTTCCTTTCTGTCTTCTTTTTAGTGAAGCTGATTTTCTCTGGTGATGCAATTTCATTTCTTTCTTTTTTGTGTGTGTGTGTATCCATTGTATGTTTTTTGGTTTGAAGTTAACATGAGGCTTGCAAATACTATCTTATAACCCATCATTTAAAGCTAATAACAACTTAACACTGTTTGCATAAACAAAGAAGCAAAAAGAAAATAAAGACTCTACACCTTACCTTTGTCCCCTGACTTTTTAACATTTTGTTCTTTCTATTTTTACCTTATTGTATTTCCTATGTCTTGAAAAGCTGTTGTAGCTATTATTTTTTATTGGTTCATCATTTAGTCTTTCTACGAAGAATAAGAGTGGTTTACACACCACAGTTAGAGTATTATAATATTCTGCTGGTTTTCTGTGTGCTTACTATTATCAGTGACTTTTGCACCTCCAGGTCATTACTTACTGCTCATCAACATCCTTCTCTTTCTGACTAAAATACTCCCTCTAGCATTTCTTGCAGAAAAGGTCTAGTGTTGATGAAATCCCTCAGCTTTTGTTATCCGGTTAAATATTTCTCCTTCATATTTGAAAAATATTTTAAGTGGATATACTATTCTAGGATAAAAGTTTTCCAGTTTTTTTTGTTTTCCTTCAACACTTTAAATATGTCATGCCACTCTCTGTTGGCATCTAATGTTTCCACTGAAAAGTTTCCTGAATTGTCTTGATACCTGTAGATGTTCTTCTGTGTCCAAGCATTGAAGAGATAGGTGCTTATTATGGCCCTGGAAGTCTGGGCTTATTTGCACCTGCTCTTCTTAGGAAAACTTCCCAGTTACTCAAAAGGAATTGGATGTTGCAATCTAAGCTGTATCTGCTTTAGGAGGCACCCAAGCCCAGTAACACTGTGGTTCTTGCAGACTCATAGAGGTGCTGCCTTGATGGTCTTGGATAGGACCTGGAAGAATTTTCTGTATTACCAGGCAGCAGCTGTTGTTCTTTTCCCTTACTTTCTCCCAAGCAAACAGAATCTCTCTCTTTCTGAGTCACATGAAACTGAGGGTGGAGTGACACAAGTACCCCATAGCCACTACCACCACGATTGTGCTGGGTCCGACCCGAAGCCAGCACAACATTGGGTCTCACCCAAGGCCTTCTGTAATCACTCCTTGGCTACAGCCTATGTTCACTCAAGGCTCTGGGGCTCTACAATAAGCAGGTGGCAAAACCAGCCAGGACTGTGTCCTTCACTTCAGGATGGTGAGTTCTCCCAGACTCCAGGCAGATCCACATATGCTGTCCAGTAACCAGAGACTAGAGTTAGAAATCTTAGAAGTCTACCTAGTGTTTTACTGTACTGTGCCCGAACTGGCACTCAAACAATAAGATGCTGTCCTTCTCACCATTTCCTCCCCTTTCCAAAAGCAGAGGAGCCTTACCCAATGGCCACCACCACCACAGGCCCATAAGGAGTGTTCTACCTGATATTCCCTTAAGGCTCACGGGCTCTTAAGTTAACTTGTGGTGAATTCTGTCTGGCTTAGGAATCCATCTTCAGAGCAGTGCACTGGTCTCCAGCCCGGGGGAGTGGGCGGCGGCGGGGGGAGGGGAGGATCAAGAAATGTAATCCAAGAGCCAAGTTCTGGGATCAGGGATCTCAAAAATCTGCTTGGTGCACTACTGCTCTGTGGCCAAGCTTGTACGAATAGTGCAAGACAAAGTCCCTTTTACTTTTCCCTCTGCTTTTCTCAAGCAGAGGGAGTCTTGCCATGTAGCTGCTGCAGCTGATTATGTGCTGAATCTCACCCGAAGCCAGCAAGTCTGAGACTCACCCAAGGCCCTGGATATAGTACCTGGTTATCACTGCTGATTATTCAGGGCCCAAGGGCTTTTCACTTAGCAGATGATGAATGCTGCCAGGACTGAGTAATTCCCTTCAAGGCAGCGGGTTCCCTTTTGGCCCAGGGTGTGTCTAGAAATATCCTCCTCGAACTAGGGCCTGGAAAGGGGGCCTCACGACTCTGACTCATTCTCTGTCCTGCTGTGGCTGAACTGGTGTCCAAGATGTAAGACCAAGTCCTCCCTACTCTTCCCTCTCTTCTCTTCAAGCAGAAGGAAGGGGTCTCTTTTGGACCTGCAAGTTCTGCAGCCCGGGGTTAGGGGAGGACCGATGCCAGTACTGTCTTAGCCATCCTTGCTGGTGTTTCAGTAGGTCATGTGCTCCCCAGTCCACTGTCTCTGGGGTCAGTTCAGCAATGGGACTCTCTTAGGATTTGCAGTCCTTGTGGCCTAGACTGTCTTTTGGGTTTATTTAGAGCCCAAGAGCACTTTCACCCTCAGTGATGAGGTTTGTGGGAACTCAGGTTCCCACCAGTGGGATCTGTGATTCCCCTCTGGCTAGGGCTGTTTTAAATGCTCCCTTCGTGGGTGAGAATCAGCAGAGTTTGGTCTGGTTTTTCTTTCTGCTGTAACAGGTCAGCACTGAGTTCAATGTCTCAATTGCTGTGCTCCTTTCCCCAGGGCACAGAAATGCTCTCTGTACCCCACCACTGCTGTTGGGGTGTGGGATGGGGGAAGTTTGGGAAGTTTGGTGTTGCTAATTCAAGACAGTTTTTTCTACTGCTTCAGTGCCTGTTTTAACAATATAAAGTTAAAACTGGGTACTGTGAGTACTCAGTTGGTTTTTGGTTCTTATGAAGGTGCTTTTTCCATGTAGATAGTTGTTAAATTGGTGTCCTTGCAGGGAGGACAATCAGTGGAACCTTCTATTCCACCATCTCACTTTGCTTCTTCCCTCCTAAATTTGATCTATAGATTCAATGCTATCCTTTTCAAAATCCCAGTAAACTTTTGATTTAAAAATGTATATCAAAATCAAATGAGCTGAAGTAGCCAAAACAATTTTGGAAAACAACAACAAAGTAACAAAGCCGGAAAAACATATTACCCAACTTCAAAACTTCTTATAAAACTACTGTAATTAAGGCAGTATGGTACTGATGAAAGGATAGACATATAGCTCAATGAACAGAACAAAGATGGCTAGTCACAGACCTACAAAATAGAGTCAATTGATTTTTTGTTTTTTCTTTTGAGACAGTGTCTAGTTCTGTCACCCAGGCTACAGTGTGATGGTGTGATCTCAGCTGACTGCAACCTCTGACTCATGGGCTCAACCCATCTTCCCATCTCAGCCTTCTTAGTAGCTGGGACTACAGGTGCACACCGCCATGTCTGGCTAATTTTTGTATTCTTTGGTACGGACAGGTTTTCACCATTTTGCATAGGCTGATCTGGAACTCCTGGGCTCAAGCAATCTTCCTGCCTCAGCCTTCCAAAGTGCTGGGATTATAGGCATGTGCCACCACACTTGGCCAAGTCAACTGATTTTTGACAAAGGTGTCAAAGGCAATGAATAGTCTCCTCAAGAAACAGTGCTGGAGCAATTTGATGTCTATATACAAAATAATGAACCTTGATATAGATTTCACAACTTATACAAAAATTAAGTCAGAATGGATAGTAGCTCTAAATATAAATATAAAACTTTAATACGTGAAAAAAATTAACTGTGTAACAACCACACAAGAAAAAGTTATTAAGTTAGACCCAATGAAAACAAAAATATTTTGCTCTTCCCGAGAAATTGTTAAGAACATAAAAAAGCGTAAACTTTTCTCCCATAAACTGGGAGAAAATGTTTCCAAAACATATTTTGATCAAAGTAAATCTAAAATATTTAAAGACCTCTTGCATCTCAATAATAATAAGACAACCCAATACAAAATGGACAAAACATTTGAACAGACATTTTACTGGAAAGGATCTTTACATGTTAACTTGGCACATGAACAATTTATCAACATCATTTATTATTAGAAAAAGGTATTTTTTTTTTTTAATTTTAACTTTCGTTTTAGGTTCAGGGGGTACAGGTGCAGGTTTGTTACATGGTTAAATTGTATGTCATAGAAGTTTGGTGTAGAGATTATTTCATCACCCAGGGAATAAGCTTAGTCCCCAACAGGTAGTTTTTGTGTCCTCATGCTCTTCTAGGGTCCCGTGTCTACTGTTCCCTTCTTTGTATCCCTGTTTACTCAATGTTTAGCTCCCAATTATAAGTGACAACATGCAGTATTTGGTGAGAAAGGCAAATTAGTGTCACAATGGGATGCCTTATGAACAGCTTAAATTAGAAAGACTGCATGCAGAACAACTAGAATGCTCATACACTGCTGGTGTTACTATAAATGAAAAAATTTCTTTAGAAAACTTATAGCAGTTTCTTAAAAGTTAAGTGTATACCGAGTGCACAATCCAAGGATTTTGCTCCAAGATATTTATGTGAAATAAATAAAAGCATTTGTCTCTACATAACTTGTACACGAATGTTCATAGCAGCTTTATTTATAGTAGACAAAAATACAAAAAACTAGCCGGGCGAGGTGGCGGGCGTCTGTAGTCCCAGCTACTCGGTAGGCTGAGGCAGGAGAATGGCATAAACCCAGGAGGCGGAGCTTGCAGTGAGCTGAGATCCGGCCACTGCACTCCAGCCCAGGCGACAGAGCGAGACTCCGTCTCAAACAAACAAACAAACAAACAAAAAACTGAAAACTACCCAAATGTCCATCAAAAGAGAATAGACAAATTGTGTTATATCCACACAATTATTTATTACTCAACATAAAACTAAGTGAGCTATTGATACATGGAATAATAGGAGTGAATTTCAAGATGATTATGCCAAATATAAGAAAAAAGAGAAAGAAGTATATAAATTACTCCATTTATATAAAATTCTAGAAAATGCAAATTAAACCTACCTACAGTGTCAGAAAAGAGATCAATTATTGACTTGCATTGAGGAGCTTGTGGAAGTTGAAGGTGGGAGGTGGGGATGGGGGAGGAAGCCTTTAATGTTGATAGATATGTTTATTGTATTATTTTTATGATTTCATGGGTGCATACATATGTCAAGGCTTTGTATACTTTAAATATATATAGTTTAAAGTATCTCAAATATAACTATATAAGGCTCTAAAATAAAAATAAACAGAATACAAAAGACTCATTGGGATGCGGGGGAGCCAGGTCTGGAAAACAAGAAGGAACCAGGAAAGTTTGGTAGCTAAAAATACAAGTGAGATCATGTAGTTAGAGCCATTTGATTATAAAGCTTAAAGCAAACCACAGCCATTGAGCTCTTATTATCACCACTGTGGGGCCCCAGCTCACAGTCATTATGAATTATCTAATAATCTCTGTGTCACCCCCTGGCTGGGGCATCCCATTGGCATGCCACAATCATATCTCGGGGCTCTAGCCTCCAGACAGTTGGGAAATGGAGAATATCTGCTACCTTTGCTTCTGTAGTGGGAGTTGTGATCCTACCTCTCACTATGAACTACACCAAGGGACATTTCTCAACACATAGGAAATGTTTTCATTCTGAGTAGCCAAGAGGAGATAAAAAAAAAAAAAGACAAATGACTCTCTAGGCAATCACATGACTCATAATTTCATTCGAAGCCATAAGAAGTCTTCGAGTCTTAGGTCTCTCTGACTTATTCCTGCATATATAGCTTTCTGCAGCCCAGACTCTTGATTCTAGTTAGCTAGTGACACAGATGATTTACCCAGTTCTAACCCCTCTGTTATTTACACACTGTGCATTTTCATTTGCAAGATTTTCTCCTTCAGTTCCCTGTAATGTGCTACTGTAGTAGATATGTAATCTTAGAGAGCGTAGGAGTAGATTAAACTTTCTTTTCCTTATGTCTTTTTATCTAAGCCCTTCTGTTCTTGGAAGCATCCAGCTCATGCTTCTCATTTTCCCAGCTACTATACTCAGTGCTGGTCCAACTCTCCCTCTAGTGGTAATTTGTTTCATCTGCCCATAGTTACCTAAAAGTGTATGCTTTAGATTGTTGGCATTCAAAAGTTTGACTGCTATTCATAATAAAATAAATTTCATATATGCATATATAACTAAAATAAAAATTTCACAAAACAGTATTTGCCCTAAATTTGTGGAGTATCCTGTGGCATTTTCTATTCGATTCTACTCTACTTTCCTTTAGAAAATTATGCTAGTTATTACCCACCGAATTCAACCATCAACAAACTGCAACCCATGCTTTGAAAAACCATGCTTTAGACTATAATCAAAATTGTATTGACCTTGTGTTCTACAAATTGGTGTTTCTCCCAAATAGAGGCCCACCGACAAGCACACAAAAACCTCCTATGACCAAATACATGAAGACTAGCAAATCTTCTTTTATTAGTCTTTTATTACCTTTATTTTCCTAACACATTTGCATATAATGACTTGGAAAAATCTTGCAGTGAAGAAACCAGCCTAAGTTTGCATAATTCAGTGTTTGCTGAATTTAACCATGGAAGGAATATTTCCAATATATACACATAACAACAAAATTAAACAAATCTAGGAGTAGCTAATGAAACTCATGAAAGGACTATACCAAGGGATGAGATTTCGAGAAATTCTGCTTCATACCTGAGAAGAAAATTCACAAATAAGTCTAAATGCCAAATATACACACAAAACTTAACAAAGATTTATACAGGTAGACAATGGCATCCTGGAGGTGTACTTTAAAAGCTACTTAGGAAGAATAGACAAATATGGTTTGCTGGTAGGAGTTTTGGAGGTAAAGAGGAAATAACTCTGTTAAAGCTAAAAGGGGTGATTTATGAAGTTATACCCAGGGATGTGAGGAAATAGAGTAGCTTGGTTTAGCTAACTCTTATCTTGATGCTCTTGGGGCCTGGTATTGATATCATGTGATTTTGTCTCCTGCAGTCCAGATGGAGAGTAAACTCAGTGGTAGAGGGCACCATCAGAGGCCCAGGAGCCTATGAGGAAGGATTTGCTGATCCAAATGGGAAAAAGATTTTGTTCAGCTCATTAACTCACAGACATTGACTGGTAGAAACCCAAATCTCAACATGTTAAATACATAATTTTAAACACAGATTAGGATTGGGGTAAATGCAGTGAGAGTAGTGAGCAGAGAAGCCAGCTGGACAACTTTTGGAAATCTGAAGAACAGTCCAAGGTGATATGATCCCTGGGGCAATATAGCAGTATCTAAGGAAGGAAATCTACATCAGAAAGCCAGCTAAAGCCAGCAGGAGAGGCTGACTCAGACAACAGTTGTGCTCTCTGCAGCAAACACTTCCCGAAGTACCTTGCTGCTCCCCTTCTCTGAGAGGTGGCTCTCACCCACAAGTCCTGCTTAAGAGGCAGGTGTAGCATCCATAATAATAACGAGACTCAAATTTTTGGTCCAGGGGATTGGACTGTGGTGAATACCCAGTCCTAGCTGGATTAAACAGATATTTTTCTGAAAAACAATTTGTTCACCGAGAATATAATTAAGGTTTTGAATCCCTGAAGTGAAAACCTGGTAATGGGTTATCCACGTTTTATTACTCTGCTTGTACTGCAAAAGCAAGTAAACAGATTGGCTGAAATAGTACAAACCATACCCAGTGAAATTAGCAGAGACAGGAGAGAAAAGGAAGAAGAGAATAACTTCGTTTCCTAACTTCACTCTTTTTTCCCCCTAGTTCCTTGTGAAACTTAGCTATATGCTTAATCTTGGGTGTGTTGAGATAAACTCTTGTCCTTCCAAAATCATCTTCTTTTACGTCAGTGTTAGAATGCATGTCAGTGTCTTATATCCAAATAACCTTAACTAAATCAGCCTGAAGAAGCCTGTGTCCTTTCTCAGGCAAGACACCTTTGAGCTATCTGTACTCCAGCGAGTGTATGGATTTAAGAAGGGAATCGTGGAGAATTCAAATACTAGATATAACACAAAGTATCTCACATAAATTATAAGCATCAGGGGCTAACACACAAGCTGGGTCACTCCTACCTTCTTTTCCAGGAATCCTGGAGGAGTCATTTTTAGAGATAGAAAATAAGAAATCAGAAATGTTAGGGAGAGGGATGTTTTTATTAACTATGTCTGGAAAAGTACAGGTCTGGACTGGCTGGAAGGAATTAAATTATGGAGGGTTCAATGGGACAGACTGGATACAGAGGAAGAAGAGACAGAAATTGCCTGCCTACCTCTGTTCTGGACTTCTAGACAGAAAGGCTTATGAAAGTTCACCAGAGAAAGAAAATTTATAAAATCGTTCAGGGAACAAAATGTTCATGAATGAAGACTATGAATTAAGCAAAAGATTCTCTGTAATTGATATCTCAGGTATTTACATGTTGATCTAGGTGCAGTAGACATCATTAATTGATTTAATAATAGCTATTTGCCTCTAATTTTGATAATAAGATCCTAATTTTATAGGAAAACCATATGTCCAGTCACATAGGATAAATCCTGATTGGTCAAAGTAAATCTTGGTGATCCCAATCCCTTTTCTGGTAGTTGATTTGAGAACTGCAATCCATCTTTGGCCAGTGAAATGTGAGATTATGTCTACTAGGGTTTTATGAGAAAAAATGCTTTTCCCTAATAAGAAAGAAAGTATGAGAAGAAACTCTTATTTTTCTCTCTTCTTTGCTTCTTGATTGCATTGAAAATTGTCATATTAGGATATGATGCCTAGGCTTCTGTGCCTATTTTGCATCAATGAGGGAAAGACCAAGATTATCATAGAGAGGTCAACCTCAAGCCCTGATATTCTTGAGCTTTTGTCAAACCCTGGGAAACCCTGTTGTCAGATTTCTTAAGTGAATCAAAACATCTCTGTTATTTAAGCTGCTTATGGTTGGATATTCTGTCACAGACAAAAGCATCAAAATTGGTATAATAGGTGAAAGGAAGCAGGTGCATCTAGTGGAGGGAAGGATAAAAAGGCCAAAGCCCTATATTAAGCAAAAGAACAGAAGATGCTAGTCGTGAAGGTCCCACTATAAAAATGACATTCCTGCCTGGGTGCAGTGGCTCACACTTGTAATCCCAGCACTTTAGGAGGTTGAGGCAGTTGGATCACTTGAGCTCAGAAGTTTGAGACCAGCCTAGACAACATGGTGAAACTGCATCTCTCCAAAAAATACAAAAATTAGCTGGGCGTGATGGTGCACACCGGTGGTCCCAGCCACTTGGGAGGCTCAGGAGGGAGGATCTCTTCAGCTGGGGAGGTCAAGGCTGCAGTGAGTTGAGGTCGCACCACTTGCACTTCAGTCTGGGTGACAGAGTGAGACCCTGTCTCAAAATTAAACAAAATAAAAATAAAAATAAATTCCTATTGTGTGAGCATTGTCGGCTCAAAATCAGAGCCTACAATATGTGTATGCGAAGGAAGGAGACAGGGAAATGTTCTAACTTGGGTGGGAGTGGTGGTGTTAATGTGTTGTTCTTGAAGGTACTAGTGGCTTTTGATTCATGTCAAAGGCATAGTACACTGAATCTAACATGTACCCTAAATCTGCTTATATACACCAATGAGGGGCAAGTCTTTTGTGGCCATAGTACTAGTCTGATAGTATTAGACAAATTGTCACTCAATTGAGAAGTTCCTGGTCTATAACTTGGTATGTTAATGTTTAATGTTTTGTAAATAACTGTATATATGTACATAACATGTATATAACATGTTTTATATCATATGTTACAGATTGTTAGATCTAAGAGTGTCATTACATATATTTAATTTGACTGGAAAAGAACCTGCAAGCACTAAGTCTGGAGATACCAGAAATAGAGTTCAAAGTTTTATTTCAGGGCAAAGATCTTAGAGGTAGTGAAAAATAAGAACAAATCATTAGCAAAGCTGGAATGAGAAAACCTGGTCGAGAGCGAATGGTTCAAGGAAGTTGCTTCAATACCTGCTGGTGTTTGCAAATCTTCTTGGACTGAAATGAACATTCTGGGTTTGTCTTTCTTAAAGAACAAGGGACAACACGTATCCATAGGTCAGAAGAGGTGGAGTAGAAATCTAAGCCTCATTTACTGACTTCCAGTCCAATTCCCTTTGCAATTCACCCTTATTGCTGAGCTGAAGCTACAGACATGGATAATGATGGGGATAAATAAGTGAGTTCCCAAAATGAGAACTAGCACTGGAAAGACCCCAAGGCTTCTTATAACAAACTTCCTGATGTGTTCAAAATTCCGTCTGTTTCACTTCCCTTTTAAACCACCTCGAAGCTAAAAGCCATGTGTTTCTACCCATGTTAAAGGCATCAGCCCTCCTGGCAGAAAGTACTGAGAGCTGTCAGTTTACATACCCAAATAGACCTTATTTTCTTGAGTAAATACTATTGCTTGTCAAGTCACTGACTTCCTATTCTTGTGTATAATATTATTTTTTCATTCCTGATTTGACAGCAATGAAATTACAGCAAAGAAAACTTTCTTACATGCAACAATTTTACCTGTGATACTTAACACTTCCTCTTTTTGTCTACAGACTTCCCATGGATGTGACCCTCTCCTAGGGAATGCTATAACTTTTAAATTAAGAAAAAGTAATTGATCTTAGTGTAGTTTGATTTTATTTTCTTTTTATTGTATTTATAAACAACTATGTCAATGGGAGATGTGCTCTCCTCTCATTCCTTCTAAATAAATGCATCCAGCCTTCCCCACCAATGTAAGGGACTTTAAAGAGAACAACCTATGAAAACATGTTCTTTTCATGATTGTACAGAAGAAGCAAGAAACATATACTTGCTGAGCTATCAAAATGACCTGGGACTACTGCAGTTAGCACGCATTTTTCTAATTAGGACAATACACCATAGATCTATCTTCACTACTTTCACAGGATGGAGAACATGGTCACCCATACAGCCTAGAGTCCTGGAGGAGCTATTAACACACTATCTTTGTAAGGCGCAGCTATATATTAGGCAAATGGTGGGTTGGACTGCTCTGTCATTCACTTTAAAACCAGTGAAGGTGTTGGAGGATGGAATACCAGGGGCCATTGTCATTATTTGTTTTTTAATAATGCTACCTTCAAATAGGCTTATTTTCCTTTTTTAATACATGGGATTTTTAAAATTCTCTTTTTCTTTCTTCTTCTTCTTCTTCTTTTTTTTTTTAATGAGACAGAGTCTCACTCTGTAGCCAGGCTGAGCTGCACAATCTTGACTCACTGCAACTTATGCCTCCTGGGTTCAAGCAATTCTCCTACCTCAGCCTCACAAGTAGCTGGGATTATAGGCACATGCCACTACGCCCAGCTAATTTTTGCATTATTAACAGAGATGGGGTTTCACCTTGTTGACCAGCCTGGTCTCGAACTCCTGACCTCAAGTAATCCACCTGCCTCAACCTCCCAAAGTGCTGGGATTAGAGATGTGAGCCACTGAGCCCAGCTGTGGGTTCAAATGTTCTTAATTCTTCCAGGGGAACATTAAGAAAATCTTGAAAGTCCTACTACACCTATTAAAGAAATTCCATTTAAATTTTTAAATATTCTTACAAAGAAAGCTTTAGGTCCAGAGTTTTCAAGAGTTCTACAAACTACCAAGAAATGAATATTTCTAATCATATACAAGCTGTTTTAGGGAATAAAGAAAAACCAAACCCTAACCCATTATATGACAGATAATAGAAAAAATCTCCACCAAAAGTACTAAGTGGACATATAGTCAATTTTCAGGTGGGTTAGGGTTCCTCTTTTATTGTAGATGGCCACCTGTCTTGGAACAGGTATAGGGAACTTGCCAAACATCAATTAATACACTGCCCATTCATCTTACCTATTTATTTGAGAATGAAAATCTCTGCATAAACACTGCCAGATTAAGCAAATGTGTAATATTTGGGACACACTTATACTAAGAAACTATTTGCTGGTCACCTACATTTAAGTTTAACTGGGACTGTGCTTTTGTTTTATCTTGCAAACCTACATATGCAGCAATGCTGAGTTGCCCCAGGTTCCTGTAGATGTCTGCTAGCATTCCATGCCTGTTCAAATGAGGGCTTTTAGCCAATTACTCCATTTTTACACAAGATATAAAGCTAGGAATGTGATGTCAGTGATGTGGTGAGTAATAAAATGATCTAAATATATTTAGATTCATTGAAAATGTGGTCTTCTTTATTCATGTAAGTGGTGATTTTCAAATAAAGCATTATTTATTCCATTTTTTATTTATTCAATAAATATTAACAGAAATCGTGTCAAATATTGTCTTACCAACTCCAGTCCTGACTGAGGCAAGAATATGTTTCTAGGCCACAGGATAAAAAACCCACTGAGGCGTTTCATGACACTAACTTAAGAAAGTGAGTCTATTCAGTCCTGTAGGAACAAGGTAACAAAGCACGTAGTCCGTGGAGTGATCGTGGCTCTCAAACCTGTGTGTTCCTTGTTCATGGCAAGGTAGGCACAAAAATTGAAAGAAAGATTTTAGAAAAATATATACCAACATGACAATTAATTTTTATTGAATCAAAAAATTAAAAAACAAAAAGGTCTTACATGTGTTTTTGTTTTATATTTCATTTTTATTAATTTATTTTTTAAATTTAATTCCTAGAATAGTTTTAGATTTACAAAGTTATTGGGTAGATGTACTTGCTTCTATTTTCTGAAAGAAATTATAAACAATTGGTATCATTTCTTTTTTAAATGTCTAGTAGAATTCACCAGTAAAATGATGTACATCTGTGTTTTCTCTTGTGGAAGGATTTAAATTATTGATTAAATTTATTTAACAAATATAGGCCTATTGAGTTTATCTATTTCTACTTGAGTTTTAATGATTTGTATCTTTCAAGAAACTAATTTGTTTTATCTAAATTACAAATTTTGGGACATAGAGTTGTTTGTAGCATTCCTTTACTATCTTTTAAAAATTATTATTGTACTTTAAGTTCTGGGATACATGTGCAGAATGTGCAGGTTTGTTACATAGGTATACACATGCTATGGTTGTTTGCTGCATCCATCAACCCGTCATCTACATTAGGTATTTTCTCCTAATGCTATTCCTCCACTAGCCCCCCACCTGCTGATAGGCGCTGGTGGGTGATGTTTTCCTACCTGTGTCCATGTGTTTTCACTGTTCAACTCCCACTTATGAGTGAGAACATGCGGTGTTTGGTTTTCTGTTCCTGAGTTAGTTTGCTGAGAATGATGGTTTCCAGCTTCATCCATGCCCCTGCAAAGGACAACGAACTCATTCTTTTTTATGACTGCATAGTATTCCATGTTGTATATGTGCCACATTTTCTTTATCTGGTCTATCATTGATGGGCATTTGGGTTGGTTCCAAGTCTTTGCTGTGGTGAATAGTGCTGCAATAAATAAACATGTGCATGTGCCTTTATAGTAGAATGATTTATATTTCTTTGAGTATATACCCAGTAATGGGATTGCTGGATCAAATGGTATTTCTGGTCTAGATCCTTGAGGAATTGTCACACTGTCTTCCAAAATGGTTGAACTAATTTACACTACCAACAGTGTAAAAGTGTTCCTATTTCTCCACACCCTCTCCAGCATCTGTTGTTTTCTGGCTTTTTAATGATCACCATTCTAACTGGTGTAAGATATTGGCGTGAGGTATCTCATTGTGGTTTTGATTTGCATTTCTCTAATGACCAGTGATGATGAGCTTTTTTTCATATGTTTGTTGGCTGCATAAATGTCTTCTTTTCAGAAGTGTCTGTTCATATCCTTTGCTCACTTTTTGATGGGGTTGTTTGTTTTACCTTGTAAATTTGTTTAAGTTCTTTGTAGATTCTGGATGTTAGCCCTTGGTCAGATGAATAGACTGCAAAAATTTTCTCCCATTCTATAGGTTGCAAATTGACAAATGGGATCTAATTAAACAAAAGAGCTTCTGCACAGCAAAAGAAACTATCATCAGAGTGAACAGGCAACCTACTATCTTTTTTTCATCAGTGGATTCAGTAGTGATGACCTCTGTATTAGGTTACTATTGCTACTGTAGCAAATTCCCTGAAATACAGCTGCTTAAACAGCATAGATTGATTTTCTTTCAGTCCTGAAGAACAGAAGTGGTCAAGACATTTACAGGTCTCAAATCAAGATGTTGGCATGACTGTTTCCTTCTGGAGGCATGAAAAGAAAATCCATTCTTGCCTATTCCGGGTTTTAGAGGCTGCATGTGGCCCTTTCAGCCATCTTCAAATAAAGCTGCATAATCTTTTGTCTCCCCTCTGACTTTCTGCCTCCCTCTCATAAAGACCTTGTGATTGTACTCATGCATCCAGAATAATCACCCTATCTTAAGACTCTTAATGCAATCACATCTGCAAAGTCCATTATGCCATTCAAGGTAACAAATTCATAAATTCCAGGAAGAAGGTCTTTTGAGGGAGGCCATTTTTCAGCCTCCCTTGATCTCTTTTTCATTTCTGACATTACTAAATTGCACCACCTTATTTTATTCATGGTTAGTCTGCCTATAGATGCCTAAATTTTATTGATCTTTTAAATCAGTTTTTTATTTATTATTTTTCCATTGTTTTTCTCTTTTTAAATTCATTGGTTTCTATTCTATTATTATATTTCTTCTTCTTCTTGCTTCAGAATTAAATAGCCTTTATTTCTCCAGCTTCCTAAAGAGTACACTTGGATTATTTATTTTAGATCATTTTTTCTTTTCTCATATATTCAACTAATATTATATATTTTCTTCTAAGCACTGCTTTCATTGTATACCACAAATTTTAATAAGTTGTATTTTCATTTTCATTGAGTTCATCTTTTTAAAATTTTTTTAAATTTCCATTTAAAAAAATAGAAATAGTTTAAATAACTATTTAACTAGTTAAATAGTTAAATACTTTAAAAAACTACTTTTTAAAAATTTCTCTGTGACTTCTATTTTTCCATGTATTATTTAGAAATGTGTTGTTTTAACTCCAAGTATTTTGGAATCTCTCATCTATGTTCCTGTTTTTGATTTCTAGTTTAATTCCACTGTGATCTGACAGCATACTTTCTATGATTTCTATACTTTTAAATTTGTTAAAGTGTAATTCATGCCTGGGAATGTGGTCTATTTAGGTAAATGCTCCATGTGACTGTGAGAAAAATGTGTATTATGCTGTTGGATGCAGTATTCTTTAAGTGTCAATTAGAACAAGTTGAATGATAATGCTATTCAGGTCAACCCTGTTCCTAATTTTCTACTTACTTGTTCTATTAGTTACAAAAAGAAAAGAAGTCTCTGTGTACAAAAAAAAAAAAAAGATTTCTCTAGTTCTCCTTGTAATTGTGTAAGTAATTCTCTCATGCATCTTGTTCTCTTGTTAGGTACATACATGTCAAACATTGTTAGGTCCTTTTGGAGAATTGACCCCTTTTATCATTTTGTAATACCCCTCTTGATTCCAAATAATATTTATATACTTTTCTGAAATCTGATTTGTCTGAAGTTAACACACTACTCAAGCTTTCTTTTGATTAATGTTGGCATGGTATATCTTCCTCCATCCCTTTACTTTGATCATACCTGAGGATGTGTGTTGCAAGTGGTTTTATGATAGACAACGTACAGTAGGGTCTTTCTTAAAAAATCCTTCTGATAATCTCTTTCTTTCAATTGACACATTTAGATCTCCCAGATTTAAAGTGATTATTGATATAGTTGGAATAGCATTTATCATGTTTATAACTGTTTTCTATAAGATCACTTACTCTGTTCAGTTTTTTTCTTTCCTTTTTATGCATTCACTGGTTTTAATTGAACAATTTATATTATTCTATTTTATTCACTCTCTTATATCTTAATTGCATTTTATTTTAAATTTTTATAGCAGTTGCTATAGAGTTTGCAATATACATTTACAACTAATGCAAGTCCACTGTCAAATAATATATAGTGCTTCACTTGTAGTGCAGAAACTTAGAACAAAGCACTCCAAATTTCTCCCTCTCATCCTTTATGACACTGCTGTCATTCATCTCACTTGTTCATGTGCTGCACTCACAGGAAACAGTTACTATATTTCCTTGAAGCTAATGGTTATCTATTAGCTTGATGAAAAATGAGGTAAACAACATATTTCATTTAACTTTTTTATGCCTTTAACATTCTTCTTTAAGTAGATCTGAGTTTCAGACCTATATCATTTCCCTTCCCCCCCAAAAAAAACTTCTTTCAATATTTCTTCCAAAGCAGTTCTGCTGAAAATAAATTCCCTTTTTTGTTTGTTAGAGAAAGTCTTTTATTTCTCATTCACTTTTGAAGGATAATTTTGCTGGCTATACAATTCTAGTTCGGTTGTTATGCCTTCTAATTCGTTAAGTAGTCTATTCCACTAATGGTTTCTTATGAGAAATCTGTTCTAATTCTTGTCCTTGATCCTCTATGGTAAACTGTCCCCCAAACTCTCTGGATTCTTTCAAGATTTTCTCTTAGTCTTTGGTTTACTGAAAATTGAATATAATATGCCTAGGATTGGTTTTTGGTATTTATTCTACTTGCTGTTCTCTGAGCTTCTTGGATCCAGGGTTTGGTGTCTGTCATTAGTTTTGGAAAATGCATGATCATTATTACTTAAAATTTTTCTTTTGCTTCTTTTTTTCTTCTTCTTATATTGCAATTATATATATATTAGAGTTTAAAAATTATCCCACAGTTCTTGGATATTCTGTTCTACTTATTCACTCTATTTTCTCTTTGCATTTTAGTTTGGGAAGTTTCTGTTGACTTATTTTCAAGCTTACTGATTCTTTACTTGGCCAGGTCCAGTCTACAGGTAAGCCCTTCAAAAACATCCTGGTTAGGAGGCTGAGGTGGGTGAATCACCTGAAGTCAGGAGTTCGAGACCAGCCTGGCCTCTGGTCTCTGGTGAAACCTGGTGTCTACTAAAAGTACAAAAATTAGCTAGGTGTGGTGACTGGTGGCTGTACTCCCAGCGGCTCGGGAGGCTGAGGCAGGAAAATTGCTTGAACTCAGGAGGCGGAGGTTGCAGTGAGCCGAGATTGTGCCACTGCACTCTAGCCTGGGGGACAGACTGAGACTTCGTCTCCCAAAAAAAAATTTCCTTTGTTTTTATTATATTGCTTTTGATGTGTAGCATTGTCTTTTGATTCTTTTACACAGTTTCTATTTTTCTGCATAGATTATGCATCTTTTCTTTCCCATGGTCCATTTTCTTCATCATGGCCCTTATCACATCAATAGTTATTTTAAGTTTCCTAATAGTTCCAAAATCTGTACCATATTTGAGTCTGGTTTTGATGTTTGATTTATCTCTTCAGACCATGTTTTTTCTTATTGTTCAGCAAAATTTTTAGTTTCTCTTGAAAGTGTCACTTGATGTATTGAGTAGTAATAACTGAAGTGAAAGACCTTTAGTGTAAGACTTTTCATTAATCTCACTAGGATTTAGTTTGTGTTTAATGTTTGCTATAGTTGTGGGTGCAAGAGGCTTAAAATTTCTCTCGTGTCCCTGTTTTTGTGTTTCCTATTGCCTTTGTCATTTCCTAATAATTCTTTCTTAAATAGTGTACCTTGCAGCTCCTCAGTTGTGATCTATTGTCACTAAACTGCATCTCTATTGATGCGGTAGTGTCTGAGCAAGGGGAAGTATCATATAATTTTATGATTAAATCTCAGTATTTGTGTGAGTCTATGCCCCAGGGTCAAGACTTTCAAAAATGTTTCTTAACTCTTTTTCTGTTAGGTAAGATGAAAGGCTAGATGGAGTGGACTTCAATGCACTGGTGCTTAGGCCTGATAAGACACTCATTAGGTCTTTTTACCTGGAAGTAGGTCTTTGTTATTCAGAATGCTCTGGGCTGATTTAGAAATGGTTTCTTTTCTCCTCCTCCTGCCAAAGCCATGAGAGAATTATTCTTGACTCCACCAAGAGAACTTGTTGGGATTCCTGAAGGTAAAATCCATGAAGGCGTGAGGGCTTTCCTAGGAGTGCAATATCCATGAGTTTCTCACTCTTAATGCCAAGCTGCACTCAACATCCAGCAGTTTTTCAAAATCACCATTTAAGTGTTCCTAACAGCTTGTAGCTCTAGAAGCTTTTGCTCCAGGTAAGCAGAAATGTAAACAACTCTGCGTATTTAGGTGCTTTTCCAGATATTGGGGTACCAACTTGCCCTGCTACCTCAGTTCTCTCATTAGCCTAAAGGAAAGTTGTTGATTTTAAGTTTATTCAGATTTTCTTATTTTAAAAAAAAGAGTAACAGCCTCCAAAGCTCTTTATGTCAATATCATAACCAGAAGTTTAAGTAATTCATTTTTTACTGTATTTTACAAAAGTCGCCATGCAACACAGATTGCAAATTAATGAAAAAAAAAAAAAAAGATCCTTCACAGAAAATTATTTGAGAAGTTCTATTTTAAGTAATGTCAGACTCCCCTAGGACTGATTGTGTCACAACATCAGGGACAATGTGTGGGCGGTGAGTGTGTGGAGAAGCACTGTCTTCATTTCTTCATGACACAAACCCTGCCTGAGCAGGGCCCACACCTTCATCACAAATACACTGATGGGGACATTCATATAGTAATTTCCCCTTAGGGCTGGGTGAAATTGGGAGAAGCCAAGACTCAGTGTTTTGTCCCCCAACTTCTCCCTCCTCTTCCAAAGGCTCTTATTATAAGAATGAAACAAAAGCATACAAGTATAAAGTAACATTATTATTATTATTCTCTGAGATCTCAGGACATGGAAGACAGAGAGGAGCCTGAAATGAAGGTGAGAAAAAAGGAAAAAGAAGGAGGATCACGACCAGGTGGTCAGGTAGGGCAGTTTGGGGAGAATTTTCTCTTGCAGGGTGAGTCTTCACACTGTGCATGATGTGCATGATGGGCTGCACACCAAGCTCAGGCTGCTGACTTCCCATCTGCCCTAGTCCTTGAACTTGCAGACATAGGGTAACTTTGCATCACAGTTATAATCTTTCCACTTCAGAAATCCTAGGGAGACAGAATACAAAAGGCATGGGGCTGGGGGAACTTGTGAATCCAATGAAGAGGCATCCCAGGTTTTAGCCTAGGATTTAAAGCTTCTTTCTCATCTTCACCAGTTTCTCAATCCAGGAGAACGAGACTCAAAGAAAGCAGAGATGAGAGGAGATGGGAGAAGACACATCAACACTGCATTTCCTAGCTGAAAAGGATTTCCTGAAGGTCAGGCCTAGAAACTGGGGATGAGGAGCGGAAAGTGCTGGGAAGAGGCAGCTCTTCTGTTTCTTACCTGTGCTTCTTGACAGGCTCCCACAGTGGCCAGGGTTTAAGATGGTGGAGGGATTTTTTTCCCATGCAAAGTAATTCATCACATCAGTGCTACTCCACTCTTATCCATCTCCATCAGGCTCTGAACCCTATAAAGAAGAGGAGGCAGCCAGGTGAAGAAAATGGCCATTGCAGCTCTCTTTGCATGGCTCCTGAGCTGTAACAGCTGATTCCTCCCCAGCGTCAGGGATTTTGGTCTGCTCTTCCAGATGCTGCCCTAGAGTCCTCTGCACTGGAACCTCTTCCTTAACTCCTCATTGCTATTGGAAAATCCAAGCCAATAAACACAAGACCTTTGGAATCACTCAAGGTAATACGTTACTTGCAGAACAATAATTGGTGTAGCATTTGTGATTAGCCTGTGAACCTCAAAGATAATGTCTATTCTGTATGGGGGGGGGGCAAAAATTGATCCTATCTTAATTGAGAATTCCCTTAGAATAATAGATGCAGACTCCCTTAAGCTCAGCTAAATTATTTGTAAGGATTCACGTGAGAAATATGTAAAAGTTTTACAAGAGTCCGATTAATTTTATTTAAAGACTAGGGATCTCCACAGAATTCAGATCTTCAGCTGCCTCATGGGCTTCCTATTCTCCCAAATGTCCCCCAGAATCTGAGCCCCATGCTCCCTGAAGTACTTCCTGGCAGGGACAGGGGACAGGGAGTGGATCTGAGCAACAATAGCACCTTGAGATGTAAAAGAGAGGAGAGGATATACCCGCACTTGTGTGGGGTCCTGGAGCCCAATCCAGACATATGAGTAGCTGTTACTAATGCTCCTCACCAGGGAGGACACGAAGGATCCCTCAGCCCCACTGAGCACAGACACCAGGTTTCCAGAGGGCCGCTTCTGGCAGGGCAGCTTTGAGGGAGACAAAGAGAATGAGAGGGAGCTTGAGACCCGCTGGGGGAGAGCAGGACAAAGGGAGGTGGGAGGAGGACTATGTGAAAGTTAAGCGTGTTCATCCTCATTCCCAATGAACTTTTCTGAATGGAGACCCTCCTCTCCCGAGACCTGCATGGATTTTCCCGTCACCTCCTACCCCACATCTAACCACTCACATCTGCATCCATCCAGGATTTTGGTGACAAAAACAAGGCATAGCAGTGGGAGCCATAGGCCTTGGAGCCTATGGGACAGTGGATCCATGCAGAGGGCAGTTCCTTCTGGGGTTCTTCACCTGAGGTGGAAGAAGAGGGAGAGGGTAAAATGAAGAGTGGGGGTTGGGGTGGGAGATGACCTTGGGGAATATCTAGGCCTGCCCTTGGGGAGGAAGACCACATTCCTGACACCTCTTCATCTTCCCTTGTGTTTTCAGAAGTTCTTTATCTCAAAATAGACCTAGTAAATGGGACACCATCTAGTCTCTTATTACCCTTTCCCCTTATTCAACCATTCAACACTCTCCTTACTCTGGGCTGTCTCTACATTGGGTCCTCCAATCATTACTGACCCTCCACACTTTCCCACCAGTCTATATTAGAGTCCACTAACTAAAAGGAAGCCATCTCATTCCACTGTTAGTGGACCACCGTGGAGCCTCCCACTGCAAGTTAACCTGAAGGAAGGAGTGATGATGCAGGAACTGCAGGCAGGTTCATTAGACACTATGCCATTACCTCATATGGCACACAGGAGCCTTCCTGCTCTTCTTGGCTCTGAGGATTCATAGGAAACCCTGTGGCTAGAGGCAGAGCAATCTCACCTTGAACCTGAGACAGGAGCATGAAGCAGGAAAGCAGCATCCAAGATAAGCTGGGCAGGGCAATGGGAGGCAACATGGTGTCTGTGACTTGAAGAGGTAGTCAGGAGTCCCTAAAGGAAGCATGGTCAGTGGGAGAACCCACAGATACCCTACGGCCTCATGTCTTTTTCCTTCTCTAGTCCCCTAGGACTAAAGTGATCTTGGTCACATCCATCATCTACAGTTCTGAATGAGTTGGAATCTGTGTACTCTCCCATCCCCAAGCCCTCCCAGGACAGCTTTGCTGAGACTCAGAGCTCCTGTGCTCCCTGAAGAAGGGACCCTCCCATGCATTCTCCTGTATCATGTGCAGTAGCCCCTCCCTGGGTCTCATCTTCTCTCAGCTCCCACTTACCTCCCTGGTAGGATATGGTATGGTTTGTCTGGTCAGGAAAGACTGGGTTTTTAAATAAGAGGATCTCAGGGATGGTCATTGGAGTGAATAACAGCAATACGTAGGCAGGACAGGGGTCATGGGGAGGGCTTGGCATTGGTTCAAAAGATAATGCTGAGGGGAGGAGATTCTTCCTGGCAAAGGCTGGGAATTGTCAGAGATGTTGCCTTTTTCTCTGTAGCAGGCCAGCACTTTCCCCACAAACAGTTGAAGATTGCACTTTTTCCACCCTCTTCCAGATATGTTCTTCTGAGAAACTTAAGGGAATAAAGGCAGTCTTGTGAGTCTGGTATTACATAATTTAGAAAATATTATGATATTACATAGTTATGAATAACTAATACCTAAATATATGACACAATGTTGTGCGAGTTGAGCTTTGTGTTTGGATATTCGGTAACCTTTGGATCCTAGATGATTAAGGAAGATCGCAGTGTCTAAAAGAGAGTCCTGTCCCGTGGGACTACAGAGTAAAAGGTCATCTACATATTGGAGAATTTTACTATTGGTAAGAGGACAGGAGGCTAAGTCTTTTGCTAGGGCCTGCCCAAAGAAATGGGGGCTGTTTCGGAACCCTTGGGAAAGCACTGTCCATGTCAGTTGGGTGGAGGTATGGGTGTCTGGGTCTTCCCATGTAAAAGCAAAAAGAAACTGACAATCTGGGTGCAGGGGAATAGTGAGTATGGGCACTTTTAGATCCAGTACAGTAAAGTGTGTTGTATTAGGTGGAATGAGAGAAAGAAGAGTGTAGGGGTTGGGAACTACTGGATGGGTGGGACAAACAGCTTCATTGATAAGATGAAGATCCTGCACTAACCAAAAAGTTCATCTGCCTTCTTTACAGGTAGGATTGGAGTGTTACAGGGAGAATGAATGGGGATGAGGATGTGTTGGCTGAGTAACCTAGTAATGATTGGTTTTAGTCCTCATAAGTGCTGTGGAGAGAGAGAGAACTGTGGGCGGGTTGGAAACTGAGATGGCTTCTTAAGTTTTATAAGTATTGGTAGATGATGGTCTGCCACGACAGGAGTGGAGGTGTCCCACACTTGGGGGTCGATAGGAATGGGGAAATTGGGGAAAGGGTTAGTAGGATTGTTGGGAGTTATTTGAGTTAGTCAATACTAGAAGCAGATGGCGGGTAGGGTGGGGGGCGCTAGTAGGGATGGAGATACAGGCTTTCAGTTGACTTAAAACATCTCGGCCCAGTAGGGGAGTGGGGCATGAGGGGATAATGAGGAGCGAGTGTGCAAAATAGTTGTTGGCCAGGCAGCAATTAAGGGGTGGGGTTTTTTCGAGGGCTGGACGGGGAGCCATTGACTCCTACAACAGAAATATTGGAGGGAAGGCTAGGCCCTTCGAAAGACGGCAAAACAGAGTAGGCAGCCCCGCTGTCGATTAAAAAATTAATTGTCTTACCCACTACCAGGAGAGTTACCCGCGGCTCGGTGAGGGCGATGGGGGTCCCCGAGTCCCGGCACCTTCAGTCGTCATCCAGATGTAAGAAGCTGGAAGGAGCTCCCAGGGTCCTGAGAAGGGACATCACGTTGAGGCGCCATGCCCGTTTTCAGGGTGGGGCAGTCAGACTTCCAGCGCCCTTCTTCATGGCATGCTGGACAAGGAGTTGTTGGCAGATGAGGGTTAGGACACTTTTTAGCCCAGTGTCCAGCTACTCCGCACTTGTAGCACGGCCGCACTGGCTCAGACGGTTGGGGACTCTGGGGACATCTATTAGCCCAATGCCCTGAGTTACTGCATTTATAGCAAGCCCCTTTTATTGTCTTTGAGCCTCCGGGGGTTTTGCTCTCCAGTTTTGGGTTACAGCTAGGCTGCAAAGCAGCAACTAAGGCTTGAGTCTGGAGCTGTACCTTCTGCTTTAGGTGGGCCTGTCGTTGGGCCTCAGCCATTTCCTCCCTTGAATTATAGACCTTGAAGGCCAACTTGACTAGGTCTTGAATAGGAGTTTGAGGTCCATCCTCTGCCTTTTGGAGTTTTTTCCAAATATCCAAGGCTGATTGTGAAATAAAATATGATGCTAGAATAGTGGCCCCGGCTGGGGAAGCTGGGTCTAACCGAGTGTATTGAATTAAAGCCTCAGTTAGCCTGTTTAAAAATGTGGCTGGGTTCTCATCTGGACCTTGAATAATTTATTTTAGTTTATTGAAATTTACTACCTTATTTGAGGCCGCCTGCATACCAGCCAGAAGACATTGAGTCATCATATCTCGTCTTCGGCGGCCTGGCTGGCCTACTTGATAGTTCCAGTCTGGGTCTATAGAGGGGACTGCTTGTTCCCCTAGTGGGAACGCAGGGTCTGTTAAGTGTAATTGGTTGGCATGCTGCCTGGCGGCCACTAGGATGTGCTCCTGCTCCTCAGGGTTTAGAGTAGAGGTAAGAATAACCTGGAGATCATGCCAGGTTAAATCGTAGGCCTGGCAAAGGTATCTAAATTCTTTGGTATAAATTGTAGGGTTGGCAGAAAAATCTAGGCATCTTTCAACCTTTGAAAGATCTGCTAATGAAAAGGGAACATGAACTCTAACTACCCCCTCTGCTCTGGCCACCTCACACAAGGGTGGTAAGACCGCAGGGGGGTTGGATAGGGTGGGAGTAGGAGCGGGGGCAGCTAGGCAATCTTTAGAGTGGGTATGGGCAGAGATAGGCAAACTAAGATGACCAGGCGGAAGTGCCGAGGGGCCGGAGGGAAATGTAGCCTCAACAATGGTGGGAGAGGATGAGGAGGGAGGCGGGACAACTGTGAGACCGGGAGGGGGAGGTGGAGCCCAAAGAGGAGGTGGGGCCAAAGCGGGAGGGGGAGGTGGGGTATACGGTGGGAGTGGAAGGGAGGGAGGGGAAGTAAGGTCCTCAGGCAACTCAGACAGGAAAGATGACTCCTCTTTTTCGGACCTTGTTAGGCCTGCGTCCCTAGCCAACATGACCTGAGCCAGGGAACACCGGCCACACAGGTCCGGACGAGAACGCAAGGCCCAAAATCCTTGTATATAATTAATTTCGGACCACTTGCCTAAGCGTTGACAAAAACTACTGAGGTCGGTTAAAATGTTACGGTCTAGAGTGCCCTCAGGCGGCCATTCAGACTGATTGTCTAATTTATATTGTGGCCACACCACAGTGGAGAGGAACACCAGTCGCTTTCGCCTGAGATCTTGTTCTAACTGCAAAGTTTTGAGGTTTTTTAGAAGACACCCTAAAGGGGAGTCTCTAGGTATTTTGGATTGGGGGTTTCCCATTGCCTTCCTCTCGCCAACAGGCGGAAACGGAAACCGAACTCTACCTGGCTACAAAGCGTCCTTTGGAGCCACCAGAGACTGGTGAGAGGCTCCTGGAGCTGGAATGGAGATTACCTCCAGGTGGACGTCTCCGTCCTGGACGGGTCTACCACGGAACGGAATGGAGTTCCTTTGGGCAGACGTCTCTGCCTTTGGGAACTTCCCTGGGTCACCTGGTGACCCGAAAAAAAAGCCTTGGGCCTGCGCAGGACTTCTGGCCAAGGAATATGAGAGAGAGGCAAAAGGTACTCTCACCCCTAGGAGACTTGGAGGTGGGGAAAGTGATGTCCAGGTCCTGGTCCGTCTGGGGCGTGGAAGGACGAGGCTCCCCGGACCTTGGGAGGCCCTGAGGAGGGGTCTCCTCCCGGGTTTCGGCACCAGCTGATTTGCTTTAATGCGACCCCCAGAGCAAATGCCAGAGAAAAGGCAAGTAGGCAAGGCAAAAAAAAACTTTATTTACAAACCAATGTGAGGGAGGGGCGAGGTTCACTGGTCTCCGGCGGTGAAGGCCGACCAAGTCGCTCCAGCGTTCTCGGGCGAGGTTCCTAGGTCTGCACAGGAGCAGGGGCCAAAGAAGTTCGCACCTGGCGCCCCAGGAGCGGCTTTTATGTCCTGGGCCCAGGAGTGGGAGGGCAGTGGGCGGGACATAGGCGGGTCCGGGGCGGGTCAGTAGGCGTGGCTAGGCGGGTTCCGGTTCCTCTCCGAGGGAGGTCGGGTTGCGCCTGCGCAGTCGGACCGGTGTCTCTCCCGGCACGGGAAAGTTGACGGTGAAGAACCCGGAACTGCGCCATCTTGCCTCCGTTTGTCCAAACAGATACCTCAGAGTAACATTCTTAGACTGTGATCTACACGCCAGTGGGGGTATTCAGGGCCTGTTTGGAGTGGCTGTGCAATTATAATTTTCATAGTTATACTAAAGTGCTGTTTGTCATTTTTGCTATGTTGACGTTTGCACTGATGAGGCAAAAGAAATGGTGGATAGAAGTTCTGGTGCTTTAACATTAATCAAGGCAGTGGCACCAAATTGTATTGCTCATATCCACGTACTTGCAAGAAACAAAATACAAGCATTTTTCCTTGAAAATACCCTTGAACTTGATGAATCAGAGTAGTGAATTGGCTTCAGTAAATCTCAACCCTTGAATACATCTAGAGGGAATATTCTGTATGACTAAATGGAAAGCTGACATGCTAAAGTATAATGGTTGTCTTGAGGGAAATAATTTGTAACGCTGAGTTTTAATTCACTATTTCATGGAACACCATTTTTACTTGAAAAATAAACCAAGACAAACTTTACTTATTGACATATGGGTATTTTGTTAACGTGTTTTCAGAAAAGATCAAAGTGAGTTAGTAAATGAATATTTTTAACTTTTCTCTTTTAATATGTATTATTATAAATATCAATAGCTCACATGAACAAAATTTTTTTTCTAGCATCCTCAATATTTTTTAAGGATGTAAAAGTGTCCTGAGATCAAAACAGTTTGAGACCTCTGGTTAACATCTAGCTGGCAATTTCCAGAAAATATAGGACATGGAGATGGTATTATATTACAACATAGGAATACCATTAGCAAAATTTAGAAGGTGGGAAATTGTACAGGACAAATAAGTACCTTTCCCCAGCAAGTGAATTCAAGGAAATAAAAGAACGTATCACTCTTAATATGTGAAAAGTATGTCAATCAAATAAAATGTGTGAACCATATTCGGATCTTGATTTGAACAAATTAAATAAAAAATATAATTATAAAACAATTGGGTAAAAGTGAGCATTTGATAATGTTAAGGGACTATATTGTGTTCAAGTGTAATTATAATACTGAAATAATATTATTTGAAATATCCTTATCTTTTAAGATACATAGCACAATACTTACAGATGAAATGGTTATTCAAGATTTACTTCAAAATAATCTACCATGATAGAGATAAAGAAAGAGAGAGACAGATAAAACAAGAGAGGCCTTGAGGTCTTGATAGTTGCTGCTTGGTGGTAGGTACATAATGAATCATAACACTATTGTCTTTGGGTTTTTATCTAAAATATTGGGGGGAAATTTTGAGAAAAAGAAAAATCCAGGACCATCGTGAGAAAGAAATTTAAAGGACAATCTGACTCAAGAACAAAGATGCAAAGTTCCTGAACAAAACAGAAAACAAATTGAATATTCATTGTTGTGTATAAATAATGAAGAGAAAGAAGAGTTAATCTTGGAAATGTAATGATAGTTTATTATGATGAACTATTAATGCAATTTCCAAGTTCAGAAATTAAAAGAGAAAAAAATAATCATTTTAAAAGAACAAAATCATTAAGTGAAATTCAAAACCTGTTAGTAACTGATAAGAAGTCTTAGAAACAAGAGACAGGAATAGCTTTAACACAGTAAAGAAATCTATAGAGACTGAAAAATAAAATACTGAAAAGACTTCCTTAAAACATCAGAAATGTACAAATATACCACCTTCATTGATTCTATTTAACAATACCGTGCGTAGAAAGTACACTTAGAAAAGAAAAAAAAAATTAAACAGGGAAAGAGTAAATTAAATTGTCACTACTTGCATATGACATGCTGTCTCCACAGAAAACCCAGGAGACTCTTCAAATTAATTATTAGAATTCATGGATAAATTTAGTAAACAAGAAGAATGTGAGATCAACATATAAATTTCAAATGAATGTTTATATTTCAACAGTAGAGTTAGAAAAGGTATTTTTAAGAAAGATACTGTTTTTAATAGGAAGAAAAATATGAAGGATGTGGAAATATATCCAACAAAAATAGTCAAGACCACATAAAACTTTTTAAACTTTAAAGAAGGATTTAATATATGAAGAAATATATCATGTTTTGGAGAGACAGATTTAATACCCTGAAGAGGTTACTTTTCCCTACACAGATGGTCTCTGATTTATGATAGTTCTACTTACAATTTTTCTACCGTATTATGGTGGGAAAGTGATATGCATTTCCTAGAAACCTTATTTCAGATTTTGAATATTGATCTTTTACTGGGCTAGCAATATGCAGTACGATACTCTCTCATGATACCTCAGCATAGGCAGCAAGCACTGCCCTGGTGGCAATACCATCTTGAAAGTAAACAGCTGATACTCCACAGTGTACTGTGTTTTCAGATGATTTTGCCCAACCGCGAGTGCAGGAGGTTTGCTTGGGGGCTATCTTAATAGCTGGCTATCAGAATTCGAAACTGGTACTTTAATAGTCAAGGGCTTGGCCCTTTCTCCCTTCCTCCTAGTAGACCGTTTTGAATCTCCATAATGCCATTTGTACACAGGAGAAGGAACTTCACTCAATTTTGTCCAGCAGTCCTCAAATTTCCGATAAACTTGAATATATGGTGGGAGTAGAAGACAGGGTGTTTATCTTCTGTTACTAACTCTACGGCCCTACCTATTCAAAATGATCAGTAATAAATATGAATTTATCATTACATTCCCCTTCAAACTTTACTGATGATTTCTCCATTATCTACTCTTCTGATTTCATATTGGTGCAAAAAAACTATCCCAAGGTTAATGGCATAAAACAGTTTGTTATTACTTCTCATGGTTCTGTGAGGTGATTAGGATTGTCTGGGTGGTTCTCCCTTGGGAATCATGCAGTTGCATATAGTGGCTGGAACTGGAGTCATATGAAGCATCAAATGGACTGGTCTTCAAAGATGATTACACACATGCACATCGGTTGATCTGGTTATTGGCTGAGAACTGAGCTGGGACTGCTAAAGAGAATTACAATGCAGTGGCCCTGTGCCTTGAACTTCTTACAGCATGGAGGTGTCAGGATAGTAGAACTTCTTTTATTGTTGGTCAGGGCTCAAAGAGGGCAAAGCAGAAGCTGCTGGTCCTTTTGGGCTAGGTCATGAAACAATATAATTCTATTTCCATTATACTCTGTTGATCAAGCATGAGTTTGTATTCTCAGGAACTAGCACATTAAACCCTCAATAATACTTATTTAATAAATTAATATGTTCATTCACAATGATTTTAGCAATTAGCTGCTTCTAACCTCAAAATGTTACAGGCTGATAAGACTTCACTTTTAATTTTCTTTCTTTCATTAAATCTGTTATTTTGAGTAGGTGACTTTATTCCCCCTGGACCTGTGTTTCTTAATTTTCCAATGATGATGTTGGACAAAGAGAACACTGAGATATATTCTATAATTTTCCTATTATTGATCAGAATGCTGGAATATTATGAATGTGGGTTAAGAGATTTCCTGGAAAACAGTTACTGCTTCCATATTTAAATCTCAGACAACCTTTGGGAAGGCCATCTTCTTATTGTATCAGACAGTTTATTCGTGAGCAAGCTTTGGAAAAAGTAAACTATTATAAAACAGTCTGGAAATTGAGCCATTACAGAGAATTTTTCATTCTTATTCTTTTGTATTAGCTATTAGAAACAACTTGTTTCTGAAATGGAAACACATTGACTAAGCTCTCTTTGCATATGTGCATAAATGCTTAAAGAATCATAACCTAACATTTTAGATTAAATAACTTTATTCAAAGAATGACTATTTGTTAAGCTCTGTGAGCTTATTCCCTATGAGTCTTTAGAAGAAAGAGCACTTCGCAGAAAGGACTTAATGTGGCAATTGGCATATATATGATAAGTTACCAAGGAAGAATCTGTTCACTAAAAAAACACGTTCCTTCAGAAAATCTTTCAAAATTAGTAGAATTTGAGGGCTGTTTTCTGTTTCTAACTTCTTTTTAATTTAGGGACTAATTTAAGTCCAGTTGGAACTTACATACTTAAGACACTGGAATTTGATTTAAATCAAGGAGCAGAATAGAGACCACAGGTCAATGCAGAAATATGTTCTATGAAGGAGAGTGCTCTCATGGCTAATCTTGAGAGACCAGTTTACTAACAGTAAAAGAAAAAATAGAATCAAGAGCAGGAGGAAGACAGGACATATAATCTGAGGTCTCTCAAGATACCGGATCTTGTGGGTTAGCTGAAGTTAGGAACTTAGAGTAAAGACACTTTGCTCCTTAAGCCTCACATTTCATGACCTGAAGTGAGAACAACAAGGAAAAAGAGGGAATTTTATAGAAAACACTTCTCAAAACACAACATGTCACATTGAAGGCGTTCCTCTACTCACGGCCCTCCTCCTCTTCCCTTGATGTTTCGTAGATCAATTGTTGTTGCTTAGGGGTGAGTGAAGACATCAACAAAATCTCATTGTAATTGAAGGGAAGACCAGGAGTCAAGGCCGGAGCAAAATGGGGAACTAGTGTGAAAATTAGGCAAGGGAAGTAAAGCAACAAGATTTGTTAAAATCAGCTGTAGGCAGAAAAGAAGTGGCATGTCTCAAGCTGGGGTTGATCCAAGACAACTGGGGAGTGCCAAGGTAGAGCAGTATGTCTCATGAGGAGACAGAGTGCTCCTAAGACAGATTCAAGGGGCCAATGCTCTCTGGGGATATAGGGGAAAGTGCCAGTTCCAGCACTCAGAAATACTTGGAGCTAGGTGACTCAGCCAGGGCAGGGAACCCAGTTAGGTGAGGTGGAGGGGAGTACTGGGTTGGGCTTGCCAGTAAGATTCCTAGATCATAAATTATCTGAGATAATAGGAATGCTTTAAGGTTGTGGTGCTGTCTTTATTCGTGATGTTCCGCTGGGCCTTCTGATACCCATTCTCATGTACACTGGGCCTCATGCCAACCTATAGTGACTACGGATTTGGGCTCTCAAATCAAATAGCCCTATTTCACAGAGTTGTGGTAGAAATTAAATAAAATAGTGCATGTATATCATTAAGCATCGTGCCTAGCACATATGATCACACAGTAAGTAACAGCGAATAATAATACTATATGCAGTGCCTGGTAGCTCCAAAATAGACAATAATTTTCAGTGGAACAACAGAACAACAGATCTGCAGATGAAAGTTACAGTGAAGTGACTCCTCTGAATCATTTCTGTAGCTTCCCTATTAGTTACAATCATTTTGTTCTGTTTCTTAACCTGAACCTTCAACAATGTTCCCTGGGGGACATCAAGCAAACAATACTTGTCCAGCCTTTTCCATTGTCTATATATACTTAAGTGCAATATATTTCTTTTTAAGAAGGTATTCAGTTGTTACAAATTTAGGAAATCACTTTAATCATAAAGTGTTACCAGAGAATTGTCAGACTAATGTTTTCAGGAGCTCATCCAATTATAACTACTATTTATTCAGCACTAATTTTGTGCCAGGCATTGTGCTAAGAGATCTACATAAATTATCTCATCATTATGAGACAGCTATGCTTACCCTCATATTTCATACAAAGAAATGAAAATTTGGAGAAATAGGATAACTTGGTCATGGTTCTATAAAAGTAACAGAATGGAACTTAAAACCCCAACACCAAAGTTGTGCTCGTAATCACTGCTACCAGCTTCTTCTGGAGGGAAGAGATTGGGGAATAAAAAAGGAATAGAGTTTTGGCCTTTGCTGCAAGGCTGTTTACTTTGATATCATAAGAGAGGAAATGTTTTTTTCTAAGAAATTTAATTTACCATTAGGATGAATCTGACATTTAGAAGACCGAAGCCCAGAGAATCACATTTCTGTTTTACATGGAGGGTATTGAAAATACCAGGGAAATTTTATAACCAACAGCCAAGAGTAGTTATTTGCTAAGCTACATTAACCTAATGCGTACTAAGAAGAATAATGTGCTCAGTGGAGTTATCAGATCCTCTTTACTTACTAAAGTACAATACCATCAATTCCTTGTTTCTAGAAAATGACTGATATTGTTCCTGTTTTCTCTATAAGTTTTTCAGATACTGTAAGCCCCAACTTCCCTCTAACTTATACAATGTCTAAATTGTCAGTATCATCCATTATATCATTTTATTCTCAAAATTATCCCGTAGTGTTAATTCATTCCACATTACAAGGAAGAAATTTAGAAACTGGACTTAGTTTACGTCAAAATGTACGTTAGTGACCAAGTCAGGATGAGAACTGTATTCTATTCCTGAATTCTTTGTTCTCGATACTCAACTCCACATTACTTCATTTTGAGTAACATTCTTCAGGCATTCAGCAGGAACGAATTAAATTCTGAAAGGACCCAATTAATTGCTCTTTGACTTGGTAGGTTTTTTGAATGTTTCACTCCAGTTGATAGATTCATTAATTTTGGACATCTTATTTGCCTTCCACTAATGGAATTCTTAGAAGGTGATTTGTTGGTTACCTTCTCTAAGCCTCATGTAAAGTTTAAATGTCATTTTATACAAATATATTTACTGCATGGTATGTTGGTCTAATTAATTTTTGAGAGCAAATAAGAATTGCTCCAAGTCATTTTTGTCTGTAGTTGAACCATGAGCCTTGAAAATGTGGTTGTGATTTCTTGGGTATATGTATATACCCACATGTGTGAATTTAGGTGCATGTGTATGGGGACATAGGTTTAGAACGGTATTTTTTCTCTGTAACAATTAACATGTTTCAAGTGTTTTTTAGGTGGTATATTTTATCTCAGTTGTGCTAGCTCTAGGTAATACAAGAGCCTGATTGCAGTATATCCTAGGAAATTCTCTGAAGTGGGGAGGTGAGAAAATCAGCATGCCTAAAGGGCACAGAACAAACTCAAATTCATGACAGTAAATCCAAGGAATGGGTACAAACCCAAGTCCATCAAATACAGCTGTCTTTCTCCAAGGGGATGGATTGAGGATGCATGTCAAGCTTGGGAGCTACAGTGGTGCTCAGAAATTTGTGTTGTGTTTGGGAGATCTGAGACAATACAAGGAAATATCAGCAGTCTTGTTGTCAGAGTCATAAAGGGTAGATTTTCAAAACTAGCCTATGTTACCCTGCAAAACTCAACTGAAAATCCTAAAACCAAGACTGAAACTCAGGCAAGCTGAATAGGCCAACGGTATGGCAAGAATAATTTCTTCTTAGGTCATGAGGGACCTGAAGATTTACTCCAACTAAATATTTACCCTTTCCAGTTTAAGGGTATAATAGGAGAATCTGGTGAGACCAATGATGTAGAAATACTTTGGGGAGACTATGATGTATCCATGAACATGCATATGGATGATAGTAACATCTCTCTCTTCAACATGCGTATATCTCAAGTTTCATTGTATTCTTATTAGATCTCTTGGGCTGGGAGTTTTATACCTTTTAATACACATATGACTTTAAAAAACTCTTGACATATTCAAGGTCAGCAAGAGAACTGAAATTATCTTCTACCTCCTTCAAAACAATTTTTTCTATATAAAATTTTAAGTGAAGCTTGTTGTGTTGAACATTTATGTTTTCCCATTAAATGAAAGGCAGTGGACAGCTCCACTTACTCTGTTGTATTAAGGGGAAATAGCAATAGAACCTTGTGTCCTTGTACATTTGTTCCCTAGCCTCCTACAGCTTAACACATCTGGTTTGAGGACAGTCAAGAATCTGACCTTTTACCCCACCTGGCTCTTAAATGCAGGTACTCAACATTCAGGGGTTGCATGGTGTCAATAAAGCTTTCTTCTCTGCAGAGGATATGACTCACAGTTTATCACTACTAATGGGGACTGAGAGGTGGTCAGGGATATTGCCTTCAAATACAGAAGGCAGCAGGAAAAGCTCCAAGTGTTTGAATTATTTAGCAGAATGTGCTTACTGTGGTGTTCTTGGCTTAAGCTCAAAGCAAAAATAGAGATCCTGAAATCATAGACTAATCATTAATCACCCCTCTCTCCACCATAAACAATATCTTGGCGATACTCTAAACTGGGTTTTAATCCTCTCACATGGGGGTGGTTTGTGATAAACTAAGTGGTTTTTATCCCCCTGGTTATATACTTTATATACGTTTTAAACAAAGTGGTAAGTCCCTTTCTTTCACTATATAAAGTCAGGAATGCAGCAACAGAATGGCCGTGGGTCTTCTATTTAACAGCATATTCACAAACACTTCTCACCAGCAAATGACGGGAGGCCATGGGTATGATGCTGTTTTCTCAGAGAGCAGCCTCATTCATACCCATAGCACAGTTTTGGAGAAGAACAAGTAACTGAGCTTTGAGGTCATAAATGGGTTTAAATATTAGCTCTATGAGTTTCTGGTTACGCAAGACCGGGCAAGTCATTTAACTTTTCTCTAGTTCGTTGGTGATAAAATATTTCAAGATTCTTCCGAGAATCAAAGGCAAGCATTGACCTTCATAGCACAGCATGAGGTAAAAGACACGGGCCTTTTACATCTGGTCATTCCGAAGTTCACGTTCTAGCTCACTCTCCTACTGATTGTGCCTATGAATTCTGCTTATGTCATCTCAAACTCTAGTTTGTAAATTTTTTTTTGCCATAAAATGGTGATGATAATATCTACTATCTAGGAATTTTTTTGGGGGGGGATAACTTAATATTTGCTACAACCTAACAGCTTCTGAATCTTGACCCATTGTCCCGCATTGGACACTCACTTTTACTTCCCACGCCTCTTTGCCTTGAGTGTGAGGTGCTGGGGCTTCATCCTTGAGGACTGTAGCCATCCATCACATTCTTCCATCTAGTCCAACCTTCTCCATCTATAATCTGTGCCTGGGACTGTTTTGTTTATTCTTTGCTCCATAACTCTAGACCCCTTTTTTATTTCTTTGGGGTAAAATTCAAGTAATCTTGCAAACTACGTGCCAATGAGCAAAAACTAGAAAAATACAGAGATCTTTATGGGTTATTATTCTTTAAGCAAGGACAGTTTCCAAGTGTGTTTATTTATTTCACCATGATAAAACTACATGGAGATATTTTTGTTTCTTCCGTGTGTGTGCGTGTGTTTGGTTATTCACACATTTTTGAAGGGGAATATTTTTTGTAGACATTCAAAACTGGCCACACAAAATGATTACATGACAGCAGAAATCTGGAGATCATTCAACATTTATTTAGCTAACAAAAGGGGTAGGTCATCCTATTCAAGCTATATTTGTATGTATGTGGGGATTTTGGGGTAGGAAGTGTTGGCAGGACATATAAATGTAGTCTGAATTTCTCTAACTGTGGATTCAAATAGGGTTCCATTAGAAATAAAAGCTTGAATTTCATGGACTGTTTGACCACCTTGCTAATGCAGGGTTTGCTGAAAAATCTTGCTTCCTGCCACCTCAAGAATTTCTGCAGATTCGCTGGGTTATCTGATATGGGTTTCTGTGCAAGTCTTCTGACATTGCATTTTCAATTCCCAGTAGGTTGTCCACTGAGGTCTCCTACCAGACATCACCACTGATGTATAGTTTGCACACAAGCAATGGCACCACCGATGCTCACATAAAGCCCCCATGGTATCCAGTTGTGGACTATGAAAATGTCCATGCAGAGTGGAGGAGGGGAAGATGGACCTCCCCACCTCACGTTACACCTGGTTAGAGAACTCCCAAAGGAGTACAAAGGTCTCTTGCTGTTTTGGCATCCATTATGACTGAACCCACTATTTTAGTGCATTTTATTGAAACAGCTGTTTCCACTTCTGGTTAGACACCATCTCTTTCTCATCTGAGGAAAAGATGTGGATCTCAACAATGGGGCTGGGGCAGGTTTTGTGTAATGTCACCACACTGTTCTCATAGCCACTCCTTTTCTCTCATGGCCCACACTTTGTAATGGAGTCAAACTTTTCTGCCTGACCTTGTCTTCTTTATAAGTTATCTCCAAAAAGACTCCTCAGCCCCCTAAAAGTAATATTGGAATAGGCTGGCACGGTCCCAAATGGATGCTGAGGCAAGTTTGATGCTTATGGAATAAAGCCGAAACCAAAACCCAGGATAAATTTTGTGTGCTCAACTTGGTAGAGAAGTGATGTGAATACAAATTAAAATGTAAAGAGAGCTGCCAGAAATGGAGAGACCAGTTAGGAGGTGAAAATGCTATGCAGATAAGAGAGAATGTGTATCCAAACCACCATCACAATATTAGTGATGCTCGATATTTGCAATTCATTTAAAAAAATGTGTTTTTTTTAAAAAAATTATAATATGGATCAAAGAAAGCTAGAGTCATATGGATGTTAGTAATCTAAACTTACATATGAAGAAATTGAATCTCAGAAAGGAGACATGACCTGTCTAAGTGCAAACATCTGATGGGATATAAAGCCCTGTTACAATTTAAGTAACAGTAATATGTGCACCTGCAGGACAATTTCAATTATGAGAAGTGGAGATTTTGGTTTGGGATATTTTAGCTTAAGTTTTGATAAGAATTTCAAGAGGACTAAATGGGCATAGTAAAATGGCCAGAGCCTTATACTCAGTGAGAAGTCATAGAATACAGTCCTACCTGCAGAAGCAATGTTTATACCCCTATTTCTTACATTGATATTGTATTGTTCATAATTTCACCCATTCATGTCTCTCCAAGTGCATTAACACTTGTAAAGTCCAGGGACTGTATCTTTATCTTTTTAAAATATTACAGTACCTAACATGGGGCTAGGTACAGAGGTCTCTAAATTGAGGGGGAAATAGACATCAGACAATTCCTCAGTCCCTGCAAATTTTCTCTAAATCAAACTGTCTGCAGCATGTAAAATAACAGAAATAAATATAAAGGCTATGTGATTTATTGCTCTTGCCAGGTTGCAAAGAAAACCTCTAATTATTAAAAAATATATATATACAAAAAATGTGACCCTGCAGCAAAGATACAGAAATACTGTGTTAACCTGAAAGTAGACTGTTAGAATTCTTTTAGCAAAGGAGAAGGGGAAACAACCCCAGGTCCCTCACACTGGTATCAGTGTGTGTTCAGCTTCAGGCTGAACTTCCCTGGCATGTTTATTGGCCTTTGAAGTTACATTCAACACCTAAGTAATTCCCGGCACAGCTGTCTTGACTGAGCTCCATTAGCAGGGCTGCCAGTATATCCACCTGAGTTACTGCATTTTTTCTTCAGCCTCTGAGACTCAATTATCCTGGAACCAGGAAGAGATACCTCAGCACAAGTGGAGGTGATATCCTAACAGCAATGACCAAAGTTAAAATTAGGGGATGGGCAGGGGCCAATAATAGAGACAAAGTTCTAGACGGGTTATTCCTCTGCAGGATCCCTTTGCTATCGATCTACTGACTCTTCGTTAGGGTTTGAAGATACCCTACATTTCATCCAAGTCAACTCTGCCTAAACCTAAATACGTCCAGTGATGAGATGCTTACACACCTGAGCCAGGTGTTTTGGTCCCCAGCCCCAGGCTTTTTGCTGCATCACACTCTGGGATCACCTATTACAGTGTAACAGGTTCTGGCCAGTGCTGAAGGACGTACAAGGATGACTTTTGGGATGATATGGCAAGAGCCTAATCTTAATCTTATATTCATCACTGTTGATGCAGGGAAGATGTGGCAGGTGTTCTGGAGAAGGAAAGCAAAGTGTGTCTCTGCTCAGAGACTAACAGCAAAACCCAAGATGTGAGTAATTAATCTCTGTTGAGTTTGGAGAGTGGAGTAGAAATTGGGGCAAAGTAACCAGGCAATTCAGTTAATCTGTTTCCCTTGAAAAAAATGACTTAACATTTCTTTTTGGCGGGTGCGGGCGGCGGGTCGTCCGGGAGGAGGGGCGGGGAAATGAAGGAAGGAAGGCAAGGAAGGAAGGAAGAGGAAGGAGGAAGGAAGGGAGGAGGGAGGGAGGGCGGGGTGAGGGAGGGAGTGGGGTGAGGGAGGGGAGTGAGATAGGAGAGAGAGAGGGAGGGAGGGAGGGGGAGATTGTAGAGCTAGAGATGGAGCGAGGGAGTATGGAGGGAGGTGGACCTTGAGGGGGTTGTCTGGTAGGCAGTGGTTGGTCTTCCGTATTGCCTTCATTACGCTTCATCCTTACTTCCTTCTCTTTCCTTCCTTTTCCTTCCTTCCTTCTTCCTTCCTTCCTTCCTTCCTTCCTTCCTTCCTTCCTTCCTTCTTTCTTTTGGGTTTGTTACAACAGACACTTTCTTTACTAATGCTTTTTGTTTCATTGCCTCACAGTGCAATTTACCAGGCCTGAGGAACTGCTGAGCTCCCAGAAGGATGAGATTTCCTTATCCTTCTAGCTGTCTGTCATTTCAACTCAAAAAGTGAAAAATTGCTTTCAGTGCAATATGAGTTCTTAAGAAAAAAAGCTCTGTGTTGAAGTTTGCTGTCAGACTTGGATTTTTACATAAAGGCCAGTTCTTCTGCTTAGCAGAGTCAGGGTCTATTTCTGCTGCTAGCTGTGTAATCATGAGCAAACTGCTAGTTTCCATTGCATTTTTTTTTTGTAAGAGGGGGTAAGCATCAATCTCTTGGATGTCGAACGACTATAAAAGTACATTGATGAGGTACCGCCAAATAGAAATAAAATGAAAACCATGTATATAAATTAAAATGTTCTAGCAACAACATAAAAAGTGAAAGGAAACTGGTAAAATTAATTTTAATAGTACATTTTATTTAGCCTAATATATCCAAAATATCATTTTAAGATATAATTGATATGAAAATTATGAATGAGATATTTTATAGCCTGTTCACCCTAGATCTTGGAAAGCTAGTTTGTGTTTTATACTTACCACCCAAATCAATTCAGACTAGTCACATTCAGTTACTCAATAGGCACACATGAATAGTAGCTATAGTATTAGACAGTACAGCTCTACGTAATTATTATGCTTTAAGAAAATATACATCAGGGCCCGGAAAAGAGATAAAAAGTTATCAATATCATATAGATATTTTAATAATTAAGAGAAAAGGAAACATTCCTTTTTTCCCCAAGATGATAAATTCAACTATTGAAGAATAATTTGGGAGTTCACTTGAGAAGGACGGTATAGTTAAGTTATTAGCAGCTCTTAATTATTTAGGGAATAGACCTCTCAGAGCTCTTCCTGAAATTGGGTTTTAAGGTACAGAAAGGTAGAGGAACAGTAAAATAACCTTAAAATCTTAGAGAAAAGTAAAGCCTGGAGGTGGAATAAGCAGGCAAAAAAGACACGCTGAGGGATTCCATGAAAAGATTGTCAACATCCCAGTGTCAAGAGTCTGTGAGGTTTTGCACAGAGGTCTACATGACAGGCAACTCCTGAAGACCCAGGTACCTTTGGTTGGACATGCACTTTTATTCTTCAGGGAATATGGAGGAGGAAGTGAATAGCTTGGCATTGGACCCAGTCCCTGGAGCCATTACTTTTAGGGGTAACTGACAGGCTTCAATTAAATGCATTTCCTTGCTTAATCATCTAGGACATATCTCTAGTGCCCTTCTCTGCAGCTGGGGTTCTAGTGCCCTTCTCTGCAGCTGGGTTTCCAGCCTCTGAACATCTGTGTTCTTTGGATGCAAATTTACAGCTGCTTTTGGGGTGGTGGCCCCACTTCTCTGGGTGTGAGTGAAAAATATCTGCCAGGAACATGGGTTGGTGTCAAGTTATAAACACAAAAATGTTATCAGGGCCAGGTAGCAAAGTTCATTTATTTTCAAGGAAATTGAACCAACCAAGCAACATGCAAACGATAGTATCTAGTAATTAGCAGTAATTAAAAAGTAATGATGTCGTCTTTTTAGTATAGTCCCGATCTTACCAACCTGAAGTTTAATAGTGTTATTGGAGTTCTAGATACAAAAGCAGAACCTCAGTTCCTGAATGGGTCTCCTGGTTTTCTTCTTTCTTTGATTTTTTAATAGTTATTCCGTTGTGCAGTTAAAATGGTACAGGATGCACTAATTTAAGGTGGGTTTAACTTAGAAATGTTTCATAACGATGCAACAAGGCTTGATGTGGGTTGCTTGCGTTTTTCAATATTTGGCTTCCTCTTGCCTTTCCTCTCTCCTTACTGGAAAGAAGATATATGTGTGTGTATTTAGGGAGAAATAGATCAGTGATTCTCAAATGCGGTTGATTTTTCCCACTCTTTCCAAAGACATTTGGCAATATCTAGAGACATTTGCGGTTGTCAGGAATCAAATAAGGATGGTACTGGTATTTCCTGGAAATAACAATATTGAGAGAAGCTTTAAATGGTGAGGAGGAGCTAACTACCCAGAGGGGGATAGGAAGATTTTTCCAAGCAGACAGGCATCAAGAGCACAGGCAGGTGGATGCAGGTGGCAACAAGCTGTGTGGTGTAGCTGATGTATAAAATATGAAGCAAGGAAGAGCAATCAAATCAAGTGCCACTCAATTCCTAAATCAGTCCTCTCCAATTTCATTTAAATCTGGTTCAATCCCATCTCAGTTGTGTCTCATATGTCTCCTATTTGCCTAATCTTGCACTATAGCCTGTGGGGAAAGTGGCACATATGTGAGAGGTGATTTCTGGTTTCAGGTACCCTGAGCACAAGCAGAGAGTCAGGATGCAATGGGGCCAGCCCAGCTCTGTGACCAGACCTCAGACTACTCTCTCTACCGTGCAGCAGCCTGAAGCCCCACTGACCATTGTCCAAGTTTAACCTCACCTGAGAAGTTTTGTCCCTGCATTCCATGACTTGAAAAGCCATTCCCCCAAAATTGTGCTTGCTAATTCCTTCTGAACCCAAATGTCACCTCCTCAGCAAACCTTCCTTTAAATGTTTAATATAATTTGCCCCACCCCACCCTCTGTTTACTATGTTTTGCTGTCTTATTTTCTTTACAGCACTCATCACTATCTGTGACTAACTTTATGGGGTTGTTTGCTGGTTTGTTTATTGCCTGCACCCTACTACCGTCTGAGCTCCAAGAAAACAGGGGTCTGGTCTCTCTAGTTGAGTGTTGTTTCATCAGTATGGAATGATGTGCCTTGAACCTGCTGACTCTCAATAAATATATTTCAAAAGAGAAAGCAATTGCCTAGGAAATAATCAAAGAGTAACTAATAACAATTTCCTGCCACAGCTGAATGGCACCAGTTGGGCCACTCTGATCATAAGAGGGGCTCATATAAAGGGAGGAGAGAGCATTCTTAGAAAATTCCTGGTAGGAACCTAATAACAGGGTGTGTGACAATTCTTCTTTATCAGTTCCCACCATGGAATCTCTCCCTCTCCTCTTCCTTGTCTCCTTCCTCCACCTCTGGAAGGAGACAAAGAAAGCAGCCCTCAATGAGAAATGTTAACTCAGTCATCTGCTGGCAATTCTTCTCAGGCAGGGCAGGACAGCTGGCTTCTAGATTCAACCTAGATTTCTACATTTCTGCTGTTTCGCTTTGCTTCAGGTGCAATCCTGAAGATGCAGGGTCTCTCTGCTTGGCAGGTTGGCAGCTGGATGATGAACCACTCTTTCAGGCACACACAGGGAAAATATCTGACATAATATGGAAGTGGTGGTCAAGCTCAGGGACAGATCATGGGAGGAAATGCATCTGTGCAAACTGCTGACTGACTTGTCCTCAGAGGAAATAGAGAATGTTGTGAAAAAAGGGACCACGAATGGTCAGATGGAGTGGTATGTTGCTTACGTGCAGGGCATCTGTAGGAGTATGAGCCAAGAAGGACTTTCCCACACAATTTTTCCTCAGCATAGGAATTTCCAAAAGTCATTTAAAGATAGTGTGCCAAAGCATATTTTTCCCCTATGACCCACCAACACATTTAATCCCTTCCCTCCCCAGTCTTCCTCTTTTCTTTCTTTTTTTTCTTTTTTTTTTATTGTTATACTTTAAGTTCTAGGGTACATGTGCATAATGTGCAGGTTTGTTACATATGTATACTTATGCCATGTTGGTGTGCTGCACCCATCAACTCGTCAGCACCCATCAATTCATCATTTATATCTTGTATAACTCCCCAATGCAAGCCCTCCCTCCTCCCCCCTCCTCCCTGCCCATGATAGGCCCCAGTGCGTGATGTTCCCCTTCCCGAGTCCAAGTGATCTCATTGTTCAGTTCCCACCTATGAGTGAGAACATGCGGTGTTTGGTTTTCTGTTCTTGTGATAGTTTGCTAAGAATGATGGTTTCCAGCTGCATCCATGTCCCTACAAAGGACACAAACTCATCCTTTTTTATGGCTGCATAGTATTCCATGGTGTATATGTGCCACATTTTCTTAATCCAGTCTGTCACAGATGGACATTTGGGTTGATTCCAAGTCTTTGCTATTGTGAATAGTGCCGCAATAAACATACGTGTACATGTGTCTTTGTAGTAGACTAATTTATAATCCTTTGGGTATATACCCAGTAGTGGGATGGCTGGGTCATATGGTACATCTAGTTCTAGATCCTTGAGGAATTGCCATACTGTTTTCCATAATGGTTGAACTAGTTTACAATCCCACCAACAGTGTAAAAGTGTTCCTATTTCTCCACATCCTCTCCAACACCTGTTGTTTCCTGACTTCTTAATGATTGCCATTCTAACTGGTGTGAGATGGTATCTCATTGTGGTTTTGATTTGCATTTCTCTGATGGCCAGTGATGATGAGCATTTTTTCATGTGTCTGTTGGCTGTATGAATATCTTCTTTTGAGAAATGTCTGTTCATATCCTTTCCCCACTTTTTGATGGGGTTGTTTGTTTTTTTCTCGTATATTTGTTTGAGTTCTTTGTAGATTCTGGATATTAGCCCTTTGTCAGATGAGTAGGTTGCAAAAATTTTCTCCCATTCTGTAGGTTGCCTGTTCACTCTGATGGTAGTTTCTTTTGCTGTGCAAAAGCTCTTTAGTTTAATTAGATCCCATTTGTCAATTTTTGCTTTTGCTGCCGTTGCTTTTGGTGTTTTAGACATGAAGTCCTTGCCCATGCCTATGTCCTGAATGGTACTACCTAGATTTTCTTCTAGGGTTTTTATGGTATTAGGTCTAACATTTAAGTCTCTAATCCATCTTGAATTAATCTTCGTATAAGGGGTAAGGAAAGGATCCAGTTTCAGCTTTCTACTTATGGCTAGCCAATTTTCCCAGCACCATTTATTAAATAGGGAATCCTTTCCCCATTTCTTGTTTCTCTCAGGTTTGTCAAAGATCAGATGGCTGTAGATGTGTGGTATTATTTCTGAGGACTCTGTTCTATTCCATTGATCTATATCTCTGTTTTGGTACCAGTACCATGCTGTTTTGGTGACTGTAGCCTTGTAGTATAGTTTGAAGTCAGGTAGCGTGACGCCTCCAGCTTTGTCCTTTTGACTTAGGATTGTCTTGGCAATGCGGGCCCTTTTTTGGTTCCATATGAACTTTAAAGCAGTTTTTTCCAATTCTGTGAAGAAACTCATTGGTAGCTTGATGGGGATGGCATTGAATCTATAAATAACCTTGGGCAGTATGGCCATTTTCACGATATTGATTCTTCCTATCCATGAGCATGGTATGTTCTTCCATTTGTTTGTGTCCTCTTTTATTTCACTGAGCAGTGGTTTGTAGTTCTCCTTGAAGAGGTCCTTTACATCCCTTGTAAGCTGGATTCCTAGGTATTTTATTCTCTTTGAAGCAATTGTGAATGGAAGTTCATTCCTGATTTGACTCTCTGCTTGTCTGTTACTGGTGTATAAGAATGCTTGTGATTTTTGCACATTAATTTTGTATCCTGAGACTTTGCTGAAGTTGCTTATCAGCTTAAGGAGATTTTGGGCTGAGACGATGGGGTTTTCTAAATATACAATCATGTCATCTGCAAACAGGGACAATTTGACTTCTTCTTTTCCTAACCGGATACCCTTGATTTCTTTCTCTTGCCTGATTGCCCTAGCCAGAACTTCCAACACTATGTTGAATAGGAGTGGTGAGAGAGGGCATCCCTGTCTTGTGCCAGTTTTCAAAGGGAATTTTTCCAGTTTTTGCCCATTCAGTATGATATTAGCTGTGGGTTTGTCATAAATAGCTCTTATTATTTTGAGGTACGTTCCATCAATACCGAATTTATTGAGCGTTTTTAGCATGAAGGGCTGTTGAATTTTGTCAAAAGCCTTTTCTGCATCTATTGAGACAATCATGTGGTTCTTGTCTTTGGTTCTGTTTATATGCTGGATTACGTTTATTGATTTGCGAATGTTGAACCAGCCTTGCATCCCAGGGATGAAGCCCACTTGATCATGGTGGATAAGCTTTTTGATGTGCTGCTGAATCCGGTTTGCCAGTATTTTATTGAGAATTTTTGCATCAATGTTCATCAGGGATATTGGTCTAAAATTCTCTTTTTTTGTTGTGTCTCTGCCAGGCTTTGGTATCAGGATGATGTTGGCCTCATAAAATGAGTTAGGGAGGATTCCCTCTTTTTCTATTGATTGGAATAGTTTCAGAAGGAATGGTACCAGCTCCTCCTTGTACCTCTGGTAGAATTCAGCTGTGAATCCATCTGGTCCTGGACTTTTTTTGGTGGGTAGGCTATTAATTGTTGCCTCAATTTCAGAGCCTGCTATTGGTCTATTCAGGGATTCAACTTCTTCCTGGTTTAACCTTGGGAGAGTGTAAGTGTCCAGGAAATTATCCATTTCTTCTAGATTTTCTAGTTGATTTGCGTAGAGGCGTTTATAGTATTCTCTGATGGTAGTTTGTATTTCTGTGGGGTCAGTGGTGATATCCCCTTTATCATTTTTTATTGCATCTATTTGATTCCTCTCTGTTTTCTTCTTTATTAGTCTTGCTAGCGGTCTGTCAATTTTGTTGATCTTTTCAAAAAACCAACTCCTGGATTCATTGATTTTTTGGAGGGTTTTTTGTGTCTCTATCTCCTTCAGTTCGGCTCTGATCTTAGTTATTTCTTGCCTTCTGCTAGCTTTTGAATGTGTTTGCTCTTGCCTCTCTAGTTCTTTCAATTGTGATGTTAGAGTGTCAATTTTAGATCTTTCCTGCTTTCTCTTGTGGGCATTTAGTGCTATAAATTTCCCTCTACACACTGCTTTAAATGTGTCCCAGAGATTCTGGTATGTTGTATCTTTGTTCTCATTGGTTTCAAAGAACATCTTTATTTCCTGCTTTCATTTCGTTATGTACCCAGTAGTCATTCAGGAGCAGGTTGTTTAGTTTCCATGTAGTTGAGCGGTTTTGATTGAGTTTCTTAGTCCTGAGTTCTAGTTTGATTGCACTGTGGTCTGAGAGACAGTTTGTTATAATTTCTGTTCTTTTACATTTGCTAAGGAGTGCTTTACTTCCAATTATGTGGTCAATTTTGGAATAAGTGCGATGTGGTGCTGAGAAGAATGTATATTCTGTTGATTTGGGGTGGAGAGTTCTATAGATGTCTATTAGGTCCGCTTGGTGCAGAGATGAGTTCAATTCCTGGATATCCTTGTTAACTTTCTGTCTCGTTGATCTGTCTAATGTTGACAGCGGAGTGTTGAAGTCTCCCATTATTATTGTATGGGAGTCTAAGTCTCTTTGTAAGTCTCTAAGGACTTGCTTTATGAATCTGGGTGCTCCTGTATTGGGTGCATATATATTTAGGAGAGTTAGCTCTTCCTGTTGAATTGATCCCTTTACCATTATGTAATGGCCTTCTTTGTCTCTTTGGATCTTTGATGGTTTAAGTCTGTTTTATCAGAGACAAGGATTGCAATCCCTGCTTTTTTTTGTTCTCCATTTGCTTGGTAGATCTTCCTCCATCCCTTTATTTTGAGCCTATGTATGTCTCTGCATGTGAGATGGGTCTCCTGAATACAGCAGACTGATGGGTCTTGACTCTTTATCCAGTTTGCCAGTCTGTGTCTTTTAATTGGAGCATTTAGTCCATTAACATTTAAGGTTAATATTGTTATGTGTGAACTTGATCCTGCCATTATGATATTAACTGGTTATTTTGCTCGTTAGTCGATGCAGTTTCTTCCTAGCCTCGATGGTCTTTACATTTTGGCATGTTTTTGCGATGGCTGGTACCGGTTGTTCCTTTCCATGTTTAGGGCTTCCTTCAGGGTCTCTTGTAAGGCAGGCCTGGTGGTGACAAAATCTCTAAGCATTTGCTTATCTGTAAAGGATTTTATTTCTCCTTCACTGATGAAACTTAGTTTGGCTGGATATGAAATTCTGGGTTTAAAATTCTTTTCTTTAAGAACGTTGAATATTGGCCCCCACTCTCTTCTGGCTTGTAGAGTTTCTGCCGAGAGATCTGCTGTTAGTCTGATGGGCTTCCCTTTGTGGGTAACCCGACCTTTCTCTCTGACTGCCCTTAAGATTTTTTTCCTTCATTTCAACTTTGGTGAATCTGGCAATTATGTGTCTTGGAGTTGCTCTTCTGGAGGAGTATCTTTGTGGCATTCTCTGTATTTACTGAATTTGAATGTTGTCCTGCCCTACTAGGTTGGGGAAGTTCTCCTGGATGATATCCTGAAGAGTGTTTTCCAACTTGGTTCCATTTTCCCCCTCACTTTCCGGCACCCCAATCAGACGTAGATTTGGTCTTTTTACGTAATCCCATACTTCTTGCAGGCTTTGCTCATTTCTTTTTCTTCTTTTTTCTTTTGGTTTCTCTTCTCGCTTCATTTCATTCATTTGATCTTCAATCGCTGATACTCTTTCTTCCAGTTGATCGAGTCGGTTACTGAAGCTTGTGCATTTGTCACGTATTTCTCGTGTCATGGTTTTCATCTCTGTCATTTCGTTTATGATCTTCTCTGCATTAATTAGTCTAGCTGTCAATTCTTCCACTCTTCTTTCAAGATTTTTAGTTTCTTTGCACTGGGTACGTAATTCCTCCTTTAGCTCTGAGAAGTTTGATGGACTGAAGCCTTCTTCTCTCCTCTCGTCCAAGTCATTCTCTGACCAGCTTTGATCCGTTGCTGGCGATGGGCTTGCGCTCCTTCGCAGGGGGAGATGCGCTCTTATTTTTTGAATTTCCAGCTTTTCTGCCCTGCTTCTTACCCATCTTTGTGGTTTTATCTGTCTCTGGTCTTTGATGGTGGTGACGTACTGATGGGGTTTTGGTATAGGTGTCCTTCCTGTTTGATAGTTTTCCTTCTGACAGTCAGAAGGACTGTCTGTTGGTCTGTTGGAGATTGCTTGAGGTCCACTTCAGACCCTGTTTGCCTGGGTATCAGCAGCAGAGGTTGCCGAAGATAGAATATTGCTGAACAGCGAGTGTACCTGTCTGATTCTTCCTTTGGAAGTTTCCTCTCAGGGGTGTACTCCACCCTGTGAGGTGTGGGGTGTCAGACTGCCCCTAGTGGGGGATTTCTCCCAGCTAGGCTACTCAGGGGTCAGGGACACACCTGAGCAGGCAGTCTGTCCGTTCTCAGATCTCAACCTCCGCGTTGGGAGATCCACGGCTCTCCCCAAAGCTGTCAGACAGAGTCGTTCGCGTCTGCACCGGCTCCCGCTACTTCCCCTGTTGGTCTTCAGCTGTGCGCTGTCCCCAGAGGTGGAGACTACAGAGACAGGCAGGCTTCCTTGAGCTGCTGTGAGCTCCACCCAGTTCGAGCTTCCCAGGGGCTTTGTTTACCTACTTAAGCCTCAGCAATGGCGGGCGCCCCTCCCCCAGCCTCGCGGCTGCCTTGCGGATAGATCGCGGCAGACTGCTGTGTTAGCAGTGAGGGAGGCTTCGTGGGCGTGGGACCCTCCCGGCCAGGATTGGGATATATTCTCCTGGTGTGCCTGTATGCTTACAGCGCAGTATTGGGGTGGGAGTTACCCGATTTTCCAGGTGTTGTGTGTCTCAGTTCCCCTGGCTAGGAAAACGGATACCCTTCCCCCTTGCGCTTCCAGGTGAGGCGATGCCTCGCCCTGCTTCAGCTCTTGCTGGTCAGGCTGCAGCAGCTGACCAGCACCAATTGTCCGGCACTCCCTAGTGAGGTGACCCCAGTACCTCAGTTGAAAATGCAGAAATCACCGGTCTTCTGTGTCGCTCGCGCTGGGAGTTGGAGACTGGAGCTGTTCCTATTCGGCCATCTTGCTCCACCTCCTCTTTTCATAAGTGGCATTACCATCTACTTATTAGATGCCAGGACAAACCCTGGGAGGGCTCTTTGATGCCTCTCATTTCCATCATGGTCAATCCACTTCTCAAATGGATCTAGCATCAGTCTACTGCTCTCCATCTCCAACATCTCCTGGTCCAAGTCAACATCGCCTGGAACCTGACAGTAACAGCCTATCAGGTTTTTGGCTTCCATTCACACTCCCTGTGTTCTTTACACAGAAGCTGAGATTACCTTGGAAAGAAATAAATGACATTGGTCCACTCTGCCTACCTTTTTTTTCTATGGCTTCTGGTTGCCCTTGGGAAAAGCAAACACATGAACAAACTCCTTGCCTGATTTAGTTTGCTTCTACCTGAGGCTATAACCTCACCTCACACCCCCTTACTCCTGACTGTCTACTTGCTCTGGATCCTGAAGAAGTCAAGATTGTTCTCACCTCCAGGCTTCACCACTTGCTCATCTCTTGGGCTGGCATGCCTTTTCCCTTGCTCTTTGCATGACTTGCTCCTTCTTATCGTTCAGGTCTGTGCTTAAATGTGGCTCACTCAATGAAGTCTGCTTGGAGTTTTCTCCTCTTGGCACATAGTCTCTGTCCTCAGTTACTGTCTATCGCGTTACACTCGTTATCTCAAAGCTATCATGTAAAAGGCTGGAAATGATACTAGTGAAAATGCTTAGTGCAGGCTGGCGTTCAAAGGTAGAAGGGTCCGCAAGTTCATGGGTCCTTTGTTCTCTCAGTCCCTGTGGATAACCCCTGGTTATTTCCCCCTTTAAAGAAATTCTCTCATGCTATTTTTTTCTCCTATGTGAAATTGGCACAAGAGTGACATTACAGTGTGAGATGCACTCTTTGGGCTATTTATGATGCACCAGGCATTCTGAACTGAGGTGTGGGTTCTTTGTCAGGTGGTGGGAAACTGTACCTGCCCAGAGGTTCCTTGCCCCATGGGAATTTTCAACAGTTTGGGAGCAGCCTCTGTCACTAAAGAGGGAGACCCTACCCTTAGATAAATCCATGCCAGGTTATTAGGAATGAGCCTCTGAGGTTATCCATAGAAAAAATTTGCTTATTTCTTCTAACACTTAATACTTGTTTATTTATATGCTAACCCGGTTGTTGTCGATCTCTCCTACTAGACTGTTGGTCCCATTAGGGTAGTAACTCTGACCTTTTTTTTTTTTTTTTTCTTTTCACTGTTTTATATTTATCTCATTTCCTGGAATGTAGCAGACCCTCCTCAAGGAGTATTTGTTAAATGAATTGAACTGAATGATGTAGTATCTGAAATGCCAACAGAAGGGTGCCTTGTAAATAGGGCTAATATTAATGAGATTTTAAAATCAATACATTTATATTCCTGATCATCCCTTGTTTTGCATTGGTGTCTACTTAGGTCAATCAATAGCATCTCCTGGTCTAGAACTAGGGACATCTCTGTTCTATGTTGAGGCTTAAAGTCAATGAAAAGTCAATGACAAGTCAATCATCCTCAAGTCCAAGATAAATTGTAAGGGAGAAGGATTTTCTAAATTTAAAATTTTGAAAGCAATGCCTTGAGGTATTAGTGATGATTTTTACTCTAAAAATAGCATAGTTAGGTACAGGAAATAACATCAAAACAGAGTCTCCAAAACTGAAAAGGGAACTAAATCTTTAGGCAGGGACTAAGGTATTATGATGTCTGATCCCTGAGAAGGAGCTCAGCACCGCACTCCCCTAGGCCTTACGCTGTGCTGTTTTTAGGGATAATATTATAAAATCTCTGATGAGAAACCCAGGAAGATGAGAGGTAATGTGATTTTCCAGTGTGATGCTTCTTTCCTGCCGCACTCTGCATGGTGCAGAAGTTGCATATTCCCGTTTAAAAAGGAGGTGTCCAGGTGGGAATGCACCTCACATGGTTGTCCAGATGCCTTTGGCCTGTGAGGTCAAACAGTGATCCACGTAGGGGCTCCTCTGTGTGTTTTGGCAGGATAAGGATAGACAAGAGGCCTGGGAGGACTGGAGGAAGCCTGGGGCTGAGCTAAGCCTGCTGTGGCATGTAGCAACCTAGTGACTGGAGGCAAATGGTTAACTTGGAACATGTTTGCCATTGGTAGGAGCAAAGCTAACTCCAGAGGGACTGAGCAGGGGCAGTCACGCCTCTTCAGCCACCAGAACACTCCATGTCCAGATAAGGTGGGCAGAGCAGACCCAGAAACGGTGTATGGACAAGAAACTCTTCCCTAACAGCCATAAAGCTCCTCAATCTTTGCCTGTACCCAGAGCATATAATGAGATGGTAGATAAAAAGTGACTCCTGAGACAGTAGAGATAGCTTGGTTAGTTTAAACTTTGACTTGTACTGAGTGGGAAATTAACTTGATGTTGCCTTAAACTTCAAGACCAGGCAATACACTGCCAGCCTATTCCAGAGGCCATTGAACAGAAGGACTCATAGATCCAATCACACTCTTCATTTAATAGATGAAAGCACACAGGACGAAGCAAGGAGAGAACGACTGGGTAGGTTAACACTTCAAAGTGACTTTGGAGAGGCTGCAGGTGAGAGACAAGGACCGCAATATCTGAATCCTGGGATCCATGATGTTCACATGTCCTGCCTGTCTGTAAGGATTGGCCTTCCCCGCTGATGATGGACTTAGGAGCACCAGAGTTGAAGTGCAAGCAAGAGGCCCGCAGATGGAAGACACCTTGGGCCAACAACACACACTGGCTCTATGGAAAAGATTCAGAGACAAGTACACCTTGTCAACAGTCGCAGCTTGCCAGATGACAGCTGACTAATTTCTACTTTATTTGTTTCTTGGGCAAAAGACACTTAGAGTCAGAATGAATGCCTCCAATAGGCAGCCAAATTAAGGCCTCATATTCTTGAAGTTTTCAGGTATGTTTAGTGCTTCTGTACAGTTAGCACCTTCTGAATACTTAGTGAGCAACAAATTCTTAGCACTCAGGCACTTCATGATTACTAGGTACCGCTGGCTTCTTCCATCCCCTCCTGTGTTCAGCACACACATGCCCTACAAACTAACCTGTTATCTATACTTAACATAACTGAAAATATTTCTATTATCAAAGATGAGTGAGTCTTACAACTCATCTTCAGTAATAGAAATGAATGTTCTCTAAAAGCAAATGTTCATTACAACTTGATAGCCTATCTACTTGGAAGATAATTTTTGCATTAGAAGTAAATAAAATATCTCTGATTGACAAGTTTAAGATTTCCTTTGTCTTTTCTCCTGGGAATGAGAGGCCAAGAGATGGGTGAGAACTTTCATAGACAACAAAAGCCACCCGATTTTCTACTTCTGAGCTGTAGTATAGAGTCAACAGAGCACTTTGCAGAGCTCAATGGTGTTTTTACTCACTCTCTTGCATTTATCTCTTTCAAATCTTGCCCCCTTCCCCCACTTGGTGGTGACAGTCAATCCCAGCTCTAGACATATCAGCTGTTCTAGCTTTGCCTCTAACTCTGCAAGAAACACTCTCCCCTGCATTTGGAGGGTGAACTGAGGCTCTCTGATCTTACATGCACAGGCAACTGCCTCCTCACATTGCTCACGTATTGGGCTGCCTCCTTCCAGAATGAAGAAATGAAAGCATTCTGTCAAGGGAAAAGGTGAGAAGCCCTGGAACAGTTTTCTGCTACTGTATTGGGGGTGATGAGCCAGGATCTGTGGAGAGAATGCTTATTCCGAAAGGGGCTCAAGCTGGATTTCTGCAAAGAGGCAAGAGTGTCAGGTCTGGGGAGTAGTAGCACAAAACGCAGAGAAAAGTAGACTTTACCCTTCAATGTCAAGCATTGCCTACACAATTGCACCAAAGGCCAGTCTGAACTGTCTGTGAGTGGGAGTAAGATCATATTAAATTGCAGGTAAGATCAATTCGCTTCAGAGCACTTCAGTGATCCCCTGTCTAAGGGACAAAATCCAGATTCCTAATGAGAACACAGCTGGTCTTCTCTAATCTGATCTCACTCTGACTTTGTGGCCATTTTCCCTGGCACAATCCTCTCAACAGCCCCACAGGGCTATCGGCCCTTCCCAAAACCCCAGAACAAGGTGATGTCTCTGATATTCTGGTCATATTGCTTTCTCTGTCTAGAATGCATTTCTCCATCTCTCCCTGCCCTTTTCCACCTGTAAAATTCTCTGCTGTCTACCACTCTTGCAAGAGCCAGTATCACAACTCTTGGAATAGCTTGCATAGCAGTAAACTGGAAAATGTCTCTCTGTCTGTTGTAAGTTTATCTGAAGGCAGAAACTGTATCTTAACTCATCTCCAAAGCTCGAGAACCACAAGTAGCTGCCTGTACAGGGTAATTAAATTAATTAATTCAATTGATTTATTAATCCATATGGAGCTGTTGCTGCAAGAGGTCACATCCTACGCTCTGGTAAGGGCTCTTACATCCCAAGACACATTCCTTGCTGATGAATACAGATTTACCATGCTGGGACCGCTGACCTATTTTACTTCCCTCAGTGGAAAGTAAAAAGGCTCAGCTCCTGACAGTTCCTTGGCTGGTGATGTAGTAATAGAACATCATGTCAAAGTCCAAGCAATTGAATTGCACTCAACCATGGTGGGTGACATGCACAATTAAGGATGCTTATAATTAGCATTTGTGAACACAGTTTTAGATTAAACAGTTATTAAGAGGAGCTCATGAGATTCGAGGGCATCACTTGGTTTCCTTTTTTCTGGCTAATACTCTTTTTTTATGCTGGAAATCAATTAAGCATGAGGAGCAAAGAGGGAAAATTATACATTTGACAATGTGTTTCCTTTAATGAAGACAAAGCAAGAATGGAAGGGAAAAATGCAATACTCATCTGATTCATGGCTTAGTTGTTATTTGTAAAGAGAAAATGACTTATTTGTAATCAAATGGACAATTTTTAAAATATTTTAGAACAAAAAATATTGTTTCAGTACAATGACAAACAACATTTTCAAAATGTAAAACAGAGCTTTCCATTGATAGCCTTTGTTTGTGAAATTCAATTATAGAGAGAGAGTTCCTTGTGTATTGGAAATCTTTGATGTTAGAGGAGTTCAAAGCACAGTGTAGATGAATCATATAAACTAGGAAAAAGATTTGCAATGCTGCTCTTTATTTTAGGATCCTGATGTTTTTGCCTGTTTCTATAGCTAAGAAGTGTGCTGTCCAAAAAAGGGTGCATCTTCCAGCCCTCCCTGACAGTCAACCATTAGGCCTGTGGCCTACCAGTAGGTTTTATCAGATGTTAAATAGCAAATGCTTCTAGAAGGGTCCACCTTTATAATTAATATTTTAACATGAATTTCCAAAATTGAAGCCCAACTGGAATGGTTAATAGTTGGCAAGGATTCAGTGAAGCCTAAAGCATAAGTTAGGGTAATCTATTTATCATGTATTCATCCACTGAGTAAGTGAGTCTGTGGTGTCTGTGTGTGTGTGTATTTGGGTTTAATGCTGGCTTAGTCCTTTCTTATATAAATGCTGTTTTACAAGAGACAATACAGCATGTTGTTTAAAAGCACAAGCTTTGCAATCTGTCAGATTGATGTTTGCACACTAGCTCTGTCTTTTATTAGGTAAGAGATGGACATTCCTCAATAAGATCATATTTTTAGTAGAGTGCCTGCTATATAACACACCTCAGTAAATGCTTGTTGTTATTATTGCAAAAAAAATGTCTTGATCTCTCTAGCATTCTTCAAAGGTCGTTCTTCAAGCACAGGGTCTGGATGATCAATATTTCTGCCATTCTAGTTATGACCTCTCAAATTGGACAAGATGCTAGAGTGATGACTGGCCACTGGCTCCAGGCATTTGCTCTCTGTTGATCTCTTCCCTCGCCAGTGGATGCCAGGGGCTGCCACATCAGAAGACTATCATTTAAGTACTGAACCCCCATGATATGTGAACTGCTCTGAGAGCAATCTCTACAAAATATTTTGAGTGTATGTTCTGAGACAATCAGGAAATGTTTTCAGGAGTAGGTAGTCTTTGAAAAGAAACTTCAGTCTTTTTAATAGCTCTGATTGCTTTTTTGTGATTATTTAATAAGTATCCAGTAAAAGTAATTAGAACGTCAAAAAAAAAAAAAAAAAAAAGCATACAGAGCTGAAGGAAAGTTTGGATGAACTGCAGCAGGGTCTTATCTTGTAATTAAGTCACAGGCTTGCTCATCTCAGGGGCTAGAGGATGCCAGGCCCTGAGAGACAGAGCAGCGGGAATCTAGGCACTTACAGCAGGGAAGGCAGAGAAGGGATCACCCTCTGGGCTGCTGACATGAGAGGCCCATGAGATAGCCCTGACATGTCAACTTCTGGGTCATGCACACATAGTGTCTGCAGCAGGGAAGAACTACCAGCTGAGGAAGTCTTCTCCAGATCACTCCTTTCCTGCTATCCCTTTGGTGACTAGAATAACTTAAAGTCCTTGTGATATAATTTGGATATTTGTCCCCATCCAAACCACATGTTGAATTGCAATCCCCAATGCTGGAGGTAGGGCCTAGTGGGAGGTGTTTGGATCATGGGGTTGGATCCCTCATGGATTGGTGCTGTCTTCATGACAGTGAGTGAATTCTACTTTTATTTTACTTCATTTTTTTTGAGATGGAGTCTGGCTCTGTTGCCCAGGCTGGAGTGCAGTGGTGCCATCTCGGCTCACCGCAACCTCCGCCTCCTGGGTTCACGCCATTCTCCCGCCTCAGCCTCAGGAGTAGCTGGGACTACAGGCACCCACCACCACATCCCACTAATTTTTTGTATTTTTAGTAGAGACAGGGTTTCACCGTGTTAGCCAGGATGGTCTCCATCTCCTGACCTCGTGATCCACCCGTCTCGGCCTCCCAAAGTGCTGGGATTACAGGCGTGAGCCACCGCGCCCAGCTGACAGTCAGTGAACTCTTGTAAGATCTAGTCATTTAAAAGTATGTGGCACCTCCTTCCCGCTACTGTCTCTCTCTTGCTCCTCCTCTGGCCATGTGATGTGCCTGCTTCCCCTTTTCCTTATGCCATGATTGTAAACTTCCTGAGGCCTCCACTGAAGCCAAGCAAATGTCAGCACCATGCTTGTAAAGCCTGCAGAACTGTAAGCCAATTAAACCTCTTTTCTTTGTAAGGTAACCAGACTGAAGTATTTCTTTACAGCAATGCAAGAATGGCCTAATACACCTGGCAAGCAGGAATTTTTGTCTTAGGCATGAAGAGGCCTGTGTTCTGAGCCTGGACCATGGATGGAATTATGATTTAGGTTAGGGAAACCCCTAGCTGCCTGTATAGGATTGTGCTTGGTATCCAGATAGGTGGCTTAGAGGCAGCCCTTCCAGAAAAATTCCTGGCTCATAAGTTAGAAAAACTAAGGAGACTGGTTGGAAAAAGAGGATCTAGCTATACCACCAGCAAGGTGCACCCTAAGAGCCCTGACTCAGAAATGATTTGAAGTCATCGGAAGGATGTGGGGTCTGGGGTAATTTCTGCTCTAATAACCAGAGGAAGGTAGGGACTTTGTTTTCTGGAAGTCCAAGTGTGCAGACAGGATTTTGCCTTGAGTCAGCAGGCAATGTTGACGACAGAGACATTTTTGTGCTACCTTCCGTTTAGCCTACTCATTTGCCATGTGGATGGCATTACATAAATAAATAAATGTGCATCTGTGTCCCTAGACTCAGTTGTAGCAATTGCCTGGCCTCACCCCATTCCTACCCCTCTTACTTCCATCTCTGTTCTATGTCAACTTGGCTTCTAGCTCTATTGCCTATGTTTTTCTTTTTCACCATGTTATGATCCCTCTTACCTGGCCTCAGAAACTGGCTTCCAACACCTGACCACTGAGGAAAGTACCTTTCAGTCCTACTCTGCTCTTGGGAACCATGCCTGTGTGTCTGCCTTGTCACATTGTCACCCTCAGGGAACCACACAGGTGCAGGTGGGAAGTCAGTCAGCATGAACTCCAAGAGTGCTAATAGGAATGAAGAGAAGAGGGGAGGAAATATGGGGTGCATGTCAAATTTAGGATTGGCAGGATGGGATGATGACTTGGATACTGAGGCTGAGGGAAACTGAGGAAGTTAAGGATTACTCAGAATTTGCAAGTGTGTTTTGAATTCTTACCACGTGCCCCTTCCTAAGTTCGGTCATGCCTTGGAAAAGATAGGGAAGAGGAAGAGTCAATCTCTGTTTTTGAAGAACGTGGCCTTATTTGGAAAAAGAAATTGACAGTAGGCAGAAATATAGTATAGTGCGTATCAATATGCAGAGTGTGTTGGTAGCAATTTTATTGGCTGATGGTAGCAGAATAGCAAATGGGTTGGGAAGGACTTTGGTTGGCTTAAAAAGTACTGGCTTGGAATTAAGAGCTGTGGGTTTGGGTCCTAAAAGTTGTTTAAGACCTTGGGCAAGTCACTTCCTCCCTCTTAGATTTATTTCTTTATTGTTATAACAAAGAGATTCAACTGGATGTTATTAAAGCTACTGCTTTCTGTGTGTAAGAGCTTTATGAATGTTATTGCATTTATTTTTTCAAAATGACAGGTAATTTTATCACATTTTACAGACACAAGAATCTACCATAAAAATTAACATGACTTACGTGAGGTGGTTGGGCCAAGATGCGGACCAGGTCTGTCTGGTTCAAAGCTCACGTATGTTTCTACTATGCTTTCCTGTGCCTTTCTATAAAAACAAATAAAATGAAGGAGTGGTCTATGACTGAAAAGTGCTCAACGACTATGGGAAGATGAATAACTAGAAAACATTGTGCATCTGGTAAATCAGTGCAAAACACAAGTCTGCAGTGAGAGGGGTATATGTGGTGGGAAGTGGGTAGTGAGAGGAGATGAGAAGATCAAGGAAAAGCAGAGGGAAGAGATGACATTTCATCATGGCCTTGAAGACAAGTGACATTTTGAAGGCCGGGGCAGGGAAAACTTCCAGGCAGCATAAACAGTGGAAGAAAAAAATGCAGAAGTGTGGACACACCTGTGTGGTTGTGGTGGAGAAGCAGAGTGTCTGGGACACAGTGAGTTCGGAAGAAGACCTGGGGGTGAAGTTCACAGGGTTGCAGGCTACTCGCCTTCCGGGTGTGGGATCCCTGATCCACACTCCCAGCCCTTCAATTGCACAAAGCACAGGTACTGGCCCCACTCTGCCTCTGTCCCCTGGAGGACACTGTTACTTAGCTACACAGCACTGGTAAGAAAGGCAGGAGGGCAAGGATTCAATAGTTTGCCTGCCTGGCACCCAATTGTAGCCCAGCCTTGTTTCTGACACTGGTCTCCTACTTCTTGTCCTATTGCCCCACACTCTGTGACACAGCTGACCCCTGTGTGCTTTGGTGATGACCTGACCCTGGCAGAGATGGAAACCTTAGATATTTGTGCTCAACCTGAGAAGTCCTGTGAAATAACCAGTTAAGAATATTAGGCCTGTTGCAGCCAGGAGCCCTGGGTGATGGCACAGGCTGTTCTGCTGTGGATCCTTTTTGTGACCTCGGACAAGACTTTCAGTCTCTACCTCCACCTGCTCCCAAGAGAGTCAGAACCTACCTGATCTCCTTCAGAGGGATATTTTGAAAATGGAATGAGATAACATGTAGACTTAAGACAGATCTGGGATTGAGATTTGGGGTTACACAGGTTCTCCTTCTTTATAATTTGGTTGGAGATTAAGTCAGTTCAAATAAAAATGAGAATATAAGAGATTTCTGGGAAAAAAAAAAAAGTCCAGTTCGGATAGAATCCTGTATTTCTCAGAAGTAAGCACAAGAGGGTGCTATAAGCCTGTCATAAAGCTAGTGCAGGCCTAGGACTTTCTAATTTTTTTTTTCTTGTTTTTTTTTGAGAGGGAGTCTCGCTCTGTCACCCAGGCTGGAGTGCAATGGTGTAATCTCGGCTCACTGCAACCTCTGCCTCCCAGGTTCAAGTGCATTCTCCTGCCTCAGCCTCCTGAGTAGCTGGGATTATAGGCACGAGCCACCATGCCTGGCTAATTTTTGTATTTTCAGTAGACATGGGGTTTCACCACGTTGGCCAGGCTGGTCTCGAACTCCTGACCTCAGGTGGTCCACCCGCCTCACCCTCCCAAAGTGCTGGGATTACAGGCGTGAGCCACCGCGCCTGGCCCCTTTCTCATTTTAATGCTAGCTTAGATTTCTGTGCCACCCTGCTTTACTGATGATTTCCAAGTAAGGGTTCACAAGGTCAAGTTTATTAGAGGAGTATCATCTGGACTCAGTCTGATTCTGACCTTGTGCCATACTTCTAAGAAGTGGGCTGAAGACTTCTTTCCACTTCTAAATCTGAGATCCCTGTTTTCCTTCATGTACCTGAATCTCTGTCCATCTGATAACTGACAGAAAACTTTGCTGAACGAGGTCTCATGACTTACACAGGACAGGGGAGAGAGAAGGATTCAAGATCTAGAATCAAGCCCTGTGGTGGTGGCAGGTCAGAGATTGGAAGATAGAACATCAGCAGTACTGAGAGATGGCCAAGTTTGGGCAATTGAAGCTGAGGTTGTGCAGTATAGGCCGGACTTTCCTTCCACACAGAGGAACCAAGACAGCAGCAAATGGTCCCAGCTGTCCTGATGGAGGTAGGAGCCAAGGTGGACTTGGATTCAGGGTGGAGGCAAGTCTAGAGTGAACAGGCTGTTGCTATCAGTTCTACTTGCTAATGGCATCGGGTATACAGTAATGGTATCAGTAAGTTACAGTGCCCTGGCTTCCAATTAGGCTGGGGAGCCTAGCAGGACGATGGCAAGTTCCCATTCTTGGGAGGAAATCTGAGTCCAGGCAAGTTATCAGAGTAGAAAAATAGGGCAAGAGGACTGAGCTCACAGAACTGAAGACCAACAAGGTCTGTTGGGCCTCAATTTGAACCCTGGGTTATAATGGCTGAACAGAACCAGGAGAATGGAGCTCATAGCATGGCAACCTATGAGCTGCAAACACAGCCTCCCTCCTTTTATTATGTATTGTCTGTAGCTGCTTTTTCTGCCACAGAGTTCAGTAGTTGCAACAGGGATGATATGGTGTGTGATCTAAAATATTAATATCTGGTCCTTTATGGAAAAAATATTCTACCCCATGGTCTAGGCTAGATCTCCCTTTTAGGATGAGGATATTGATTCTCAGAGCAGTGAAGGGGCCAGGCCAGAAGAAAACAGAGATGAGGTAGACCTCAGGTCACCCGGAGAGTGCTGTGTCTTTATGCTCCTGCCTCACTCTTCCCTGCTGGACACATCTCATCTCCTGCATGTATTTGAATGACAAGTGTCATGTTTTCCAAGAAAGGAAGTTGGCCCCAACTCTGAAAGCATTTGGGGCTTCTGCAAGTGAGTGAGGAGGGTGTGTGCACGCGTAGCTTGTGTTTTATCATGCTGCGTACCTCCTCCTGATGTCTATCCCCTTCCCTGTAGTGTGGCCAGTGTCTCTCCTCTTATGCCAAGGTGGCCATATCTGCCAGGTGTTATTCTCAAGCACCTGAAGGCTGAAGAATAGGGCATGCTTTCTCTTTATTTTATGGATTAAAAATGTTTAGATTGTATATATTGAAGGTGTACAACATAATGTTTTGGTATACATAGACCTAGCGAAGTGATTATCACAGCCAAACAAATTAACATAGCCATCTTCCTACAGAGTTACCTTTTGGTGTCTGGCGAAAGCACCTGAAATCTACTCTTGCCAAATTTCCATGATTTGTTTTTCAACTAGGATGTGTGAACTACCATTTCCAAGGAAAGAAGCTGTAGGTGGAGTCAAAACCTCAGGAAGGATTAGAAGATGCAGTGAGGGCTGGCATGGTGGCTCACGATGTAATCCCACCACTTTGGGAGGCTGAGGCGGGTGGATCACTTGGGTCTAGGAGTTCAAAACTAGCAAAAAAGTTTGAGACCATGGCAAAACTCCATGTCTACAAAAAATACAAAAATAGCCAGGTGTGGTGCTCATGCTCATAATCCCAGCTACTAGGGAGGCTGAAGTAGGAGCATCACTTGAGCCTGGGAGGCAGAGGTTGCAGTGAGTCAAGACCATGCCACTATATTACAGCCTGGGCAACAGGGTGAGACCCTGTCTCAAGAAAAAAAAAAAAAAAAAGATTCAGCAGTGCAGTGAAGAGAAAATAAGACATTGCATGGTGCTCCCAAAGGATTCCTGAAACTCAGATTTAGCACAATGCCAGTCTATACTCATGCACCTTATCTTCTGTTTCTTTAATTACCCAAGAAAGGAGAAAGGAGCAGCAGGCTGAAGGCTTGCAGTTCAGATTAATTACAGTGACATTTGTTTACTCCACTTTAGATAGAGGCTGTGATATTCTGGTGATGCCCAGGACACATGGGTGATGGTAATAATGTAATTGTTATCCAAGGGGAGGACCTGGCCAGGAATGAAGGAGATGGTTTTATTGACTTGTCTCCTTGGGCCTTTAACTTCCTTTTACACACATATATTTTTTAATCCAATGATAAATCTTTGTTCTACATTTACTAGTGGTTTTATTGATTTATCAGAGACAGTTTGTGAGAATTATAGTCCATATTTGGCTCAGGATAAAGCAAAACCTCTAACATAAATTATTAACCACTCATACTCTTCACATCCGAGGCTGTGGCAGATGTCCAGAGAGGACCTCCCTGACACTGTGCCTTGAGTGTTTGGATGACCACTTAGAGGAGTTTCTGAGGGATGCTTTGGTGGAGGATGTGCAGATGGACTTACTACTGCTTAGAAAATCTCCCAAATTTAAGATGCTGTGATTCTTCTGTGTTTTACAGCAAAATAATGCAACTTGACCTTCAGGCCCCCAAATCAATGCAGCTTATTGATGTAAGAATTCTAAATAAGCAAATCAACAAGCTTTGGACCTCAACAACCCTTGGAGCAGCCCTCTTTTAAAAAATCTCTTTAACATTTTTCAAATTTATTTTTTAATTGACAGATATAATTATATGTATCTATTGTGGACAACATGATGTTTTGAAGTATATAGACTGTATATTGTGGAATAGTTAAATCTAGCATTACCTCACATGGTTATTTTTTACATAGCTCAGAGTCAAATGTTCACTAAGTGCCTTTGTATGGCAGCAAAGCCTATTCATCTAGTCTATTTGCTGAAACAAAATACATCAAATGTGTTGCCTTCTTTTAACTATTTATTTGATTGAGTTTTTTTTTTTTTTCTTATGAAAGAATCTAAAGGAAAGTTGAATTTGTCTCTATTCCAGCTCCTTGTGTAGTTAAGAGACCAAAGGGTGGAGACAGCAGAGGGCTAGGGACATAAGAATAGTTTGTTGTTGTTGTTGTTGTTTTGTTGTTGTTGTTTTTGTTTTTTGTTTGTTTGTTTTTTGACAGAGTCTCGCTCTGTTGCCCAGGCTGGAGTGCAGCGGCGCGATCTCGGCTCACTGCAACCTCTGCCTCCTGGGTTCAAGCTATTCTCCTGCCTCAGTCTCCCCAGTCACTGGGACTACAGGCGCCCGCCACCACGCCTGGCTAATTTTTTGCATTTTTAGTAGAGATGGGGTTTCACCGTGTTAGCCAGGCTGGTCCTGATCTCATGATCCACCTGCCTCAGACTCCCAAAGTGCGGGATTACAGGCATGAGCCACTGTGCCCAGCAAGAATAGTTTTCTTAAAACCTATTTTAAAATCTGAATAATTCTCATGAATAAATTCCTTATACTTTCCAAAAATAGATATTCAAATTTTTTTAATTGAGGGAGAAATACCAACCGCCGTTCAAAAGTGTGAAACAGGCACAAAATTATTGGATGTTGGTAAAATTTGTACAGTTGAGACTGTTCGATTTTATCTAACAATTAATGTGTTCTGGTGTTACCTTTATACTCTCCCTGATAGCATTAAGCTTTATTTTTCTATTACTATTACCATTATCATTATTGTTTAATATCTGAGGGATTCCACTAATCAGTCCCCAGGTTTTAGACTTCATCAAGTAGAAAAGGACACAGGAGGAGTCAAATAGATGTGGTTTCAAATTGGGAGATGGGAGCGGACGCGGGGAGAGAATGAAGATGGAGCTTAATGATAAACACCAAGACATGATGTCCAGGAGAAGGGTGCTGGCTCTGAGATGACAGCAGAAAGTGGAGTGGGTGTCAAAGCAGCTGGGAAGGAGGAGGGAGACCCAGAACTGCAGACAGGGTGCTTCCACAGAAAAGAACCCTGGAACAGTTGGTGGCTGCTCACAGCAGTGGTCTAGGCGGCCCTCTTCTGGAGGCCAGATCCCCAGTCCTCTAAGGGCTGGAGGTGCGTGGCTTGGGACAGAAGCCACTGGAAAGAAAGACAGTTTATTCCAGGAAGCCAGGGTGCACAGTAGCCTGTGGGATATGGACAAGGCTCTGTGGGGCTGGGTGAGGCACAAGAGACTCCTGCAGCCTCTTCCCTTCCCCTGGTGGCTGGGAGAGCAGCTCCATGGGGCCTCACTGGAGGTTCTTTAGCCATAACTAGGCTAAGAGGACATGCACCCCCTTAGGATAAGCCAAGTAGAGCTTCCTTCCAAATCAAATCGTAGCTTTCATTTTCTCTTCCACAAGAAGGGGAAAACAATAGTAATGGACTCATAGGTTTAGTCAATGAATATTTTTTAAGCAGGTAAAATCATGAGTACAGACACAAAATGAATTTGTCTCACATTTTACCTAGCTCATTAAGTAAGGGAGAGAGGAAGATATTACAAGAGGTTTAAAGAAGAAAGAAAAAAAAAAAAAAAACAGGGTTATTTACAGATTTATAAAATGGCTCCAAGATTATGGAGAAGCAGACAGACCCCTCTTAGATTCTCAATGAGAACCAGAAGGGCATGCTCTAGTTTTTCAGTGAAGCACACAATTTTCCCTGGAGTTGGTTTTGAGGATTAAGAGTTCTTGCAGGTGAGCACTTAGGATGTTATAAGCCAAGGGAGGCATTGACCAAAAGAGTTGGTATCTTTGGCGAAAACTGGAAGTGAACAGAGAAGGGCATCCCCTGAGGCTGGAAGAGGAGGATGAAAGAAGTATGTCACTCAGGTTTTTAGGACGGTAAGATATATATCCTAATGACTAACGCATGCCACACACCTCTCATGTGTCAGGCGTTGTTGTAAACTTTTCATGAAAATTACATTTCATCTTCCCAGAAGCCCTGTAAGAAAGGAGGCACTAGCATAGCATTTTACAGGTGAGCGCACGGATATCCCGGGATGTCAGTGAATTGACTTCCTAGAGGTGGCGATGTCGAAACAGCAGTTCAGGATGGCGCCTCCTGGGGTCAGAAAGCGAAGTTTGGGGACAGACGACGACGGCCGGGACCCGTGCTGGCGCTACCGGAGAACTAGGGAGGGCCCAAATGAGGGCGCTGCAGTGGGGACCGGGCTCAGGGCGCGGGCGCCAGCACCTGAGAAGAGTCGACAAGAGGGAACCCTGGGGAGCCCCAGAAGCGGGCGAGCCGGGCAGGGGTCAAGAACAGCTCACCCCGTTGTATTAGAGACGGGACTCTATAACACTTTCCTCTAGGGCAAGAGACTGAGGACCCTCGGACGTCTACAGCAGGATTAGGGCTCCTGGGAAGGGCAGGTTAGAGCATCCTTGAGGGGTTTAGAATAGAAAGTTGGAAGACAGCAGGGAGAGCAAGCAGCAGGGAGAAGCCGGGTTCTTGAAACTACGGAGAAGAGGGGAGAATGGGGCTGGGGGACAGCATTTGAGTGCACCTGAGATAGGTCACAGTGTGAGTCAGGGACGAGAAGGTAGATCTTGGAACCTGGTAAAGCAAGGCTCCTCTATCCCCCGGCGATGGCAAGGGCACCGATGCGGAGACGTTGGCTGGAGGCGGAGCGCACCCCATGAGCCCCTAGCAGCATGGGCTCCGGACCAGCAACCGGACCTGTCCAGGGGCCTAGACGCAGAGCGGGCGGTACGCGAGGGGGCCTAGGACAGATGCGACATCACGGGTAGTTTTGGAGCCGGTGTCGGGCATACGAGATGGTGGTGTTCCGGAGCCCCGAGGCGCGGAGAAGGGCGCAGGGGGCTCAGAGGGGAGCCCACGCCTCTGCGGAAGGACAGAGAGCGGACCCGAGACCCTCGTCTCAGGTGTCTCGAGTGACAGCTGGCGGCAGAGGGCTGTGAGCTGGAGGGCAGCGTAAACAGCAGCGCGTCTGAGGGGAGGCAGGTGGGTCCTTGGCCGCCTTCCCTGGGAAGGGATGGGCAGGCATTTTGCTCAAGTGACAAGGTGTGGAGGGCTGCGGGGCGGGGACTCAGCTCCTCGGAGTCTCCGATATGGACTTGACAGTCGTCAGGGACATTTCTTAGTGAGTTGCGGCAGGTAGTGGCTGACACCGAGACGCTAGCTAGACTCGGCGGCTAAGAAGAGTGGGGAAACCAGTGCCTTTGGCCCTGCGGAGGTGCGGGTTCTATGGGGCCGGAAAGGAAACAAAGGGCCTTTAGAGTGGGGACCTGGGGAGCAGAATATGGGGTGGGGCTTGGAGAAGCACAGGATAGACTCTTGGGGCTCGGAGAGATGGAAACTTTGGGAATTCAGAAGAGAATTGGTCAAGCGCAGCAGAGTCCTTCCAGGGCGCTTAGAGCCACAGAATGGACCGCCGGATTTCAGGGCCCCCTCTGGTGGCCGTTTGGTAAAGTGCAGAAGTAATTCCAATGCTCAAATGTTAAAAGAGTCAAATAACTTTTTTAGAAAGAGATTGGGAGACACAGGGAAAAAAGAACAACGATACAGGACTAAAGAGATGAAGACTGGCTGGGAGTGGTGACTCACGCCTGTAATCCCAGCACTTTGGGAGGCTGAGATGGGTGGATCACCTGAGGTCAGGAGTTCGAAACTAGCCTGGCCAACATGTTGAAACCCCGTCTCTACTAAAAATACAAAAAGCCGGGCATGGGGGCTTGCACCTGTAATCCCAGCTATCAGGAGGCTGAGGCAGGAGAATCGCTTGAACCCGGGAGATGGAGGTTACAGCGAGCTGAGATCACACCACTGCACTCCAGCCTGGGCGCCATAGCAAGACTCTCTCAAGAAAGAAAAAAAAAAAAAAAAAAAAAGACTAAAGAGGCAGACGTGACAAAGGAAATAGCAGAGGGAAGCTGGTCTGAAGCAGGATCCAGAGGCAACCATCCTGCCTGCCCCCAAGGTTGAAAGGCCAGGGGCCAGGAGAGGCCCGCCCTGCCCAACAACCGCCCACCGCCCCTGCCACAAGGCCGGCAGTTTCCAGGACTGCAGGAACATGCTCGGATGAGCTGTTCCCACTTGTAACTATCATGGACTGTGCAGAACAGAATATTGGCTGAAATGATTTAGAAATTTAAGAAAGATAAACAAAATGAGAAAAAGAAGATTTATTCATTTTGAAAAATAGCCAAATATGTAGAATGAGTTGCAAAAACTATCCCACCTCCAAACCGCCATCTACACCCAAATTGCATATCTGTAAAACGAGTGAGTGAGGACTTTTATTTCTTACCCAAATGCCATTTTAACTAAATTTCTAGGGTTAACGAACCACTTTCACTCAAATAACTTTGGCCAAATCACATGTAATATACAAAGGGGAGTGCAGTCCAGGGCTGCACTTGCATCCTTTCTCTAGCACACTTTGAAAACGAAGTTCAGCCCAGGCGTGGTGGCTCACACCTGTGATCCCAGTAGTTTGGGAGGCAGAGGTGGGTGAATCATTTTAGGTCAGAAGTTCGAGACCAACCTGGTCAACATAGTGAAACCCCATCTCTACTAAAAATACAAAAATTAGCCGAGTGTGGTGTCTCACGCCTGTAATCCCAGCCACTCAGGAGGGTGAGGCAGGAGAATCGCTTGAACCCAGGAGGCAGAGGTTGCAGTCAGCCTGAGATTTCACCACTGCACTCCAGCCTGGGTGACAGAGCGAGACTCTAACAAAAAAAAAAAAAAAAAAAAAAAAAAAAAAAAAAAAAAAAAAAAGAAAGAAAAGAAAAGAAAAAAAAACAAAAAATGACGTTCATCCCTGGACCCTGGAGAATCCCTTGCAACTGAAAACACAGCACTGCAATGAGAAGGGATACTGGAGATAACTCAGCCCTGAGAGAAGGAAAGGGATCCAGTTGAGTCTACATCCTCTTTTTGTGTTGATCTAGCAGTTGTTTATCTTCCTCTGCAAGGTGGTGCTCTACTCATTTTAATGATGTGGGACCCTTGGACCGTTCCCCAGCTGTAGCCGTCTCAGGTGCGCGTGAAAATGTCTGTGGGTGATGGTATCATTGCCTATCCCTACCATGAATGATTTTTTTCTTAGGGAGATACACATTATCAGTGATGCTCTATGGAACAGACTCCTAATTTTCTGAATGTTAGTTCTTTCCCTATCTACATCCATCCCCTTAGAATCTGAAAGCAAAGATCCACTCTGCAGAGATAAGATAGTGTTGTACTGGCCAAATGCCATGTCTCTATTCTCTCTCTCACTTTTTGTAAAGTTTGAATCAGGACAATCTTCCTTGAAGGCTTTAGTGTCAGCTTAATATCTTGGTCCTTCTATTCTAATTCCTTCAGTTAGGATCACTTCATTTATTTGTCCTTTAACTTTTAAAACATGGAGACTCTCTATTCCTCATGAATTAGGGGCTGAGATCAGAAAACTATTGAAGGCGATGAGGAAGAGAGATCTATAGACCAATTGCAGTAAGTTGTGACACATGAATGAGTAAAGGTATGTACAAATAAAGCCAGGTGTCGTGGGAGCTGTGTAAATGGATACTTTAGTTTGTCTGGGAATTATAATTTGACCTTTGCAGGTATAACTTGGTCTTAAAGAGGCAGTGACACTTTTAATTGGGTTTAAAGGGTAAATACAACAACTAGAGCCAGGGCAAAGGTTAGGGGAAAGGGAGCAGCACAGAAAAGTAAAGAAAAAAAAATGTAGTTGGTACAGGTACAATAATGGGATGCATTTAACTAGAGCTATAACTTGGAATGTGAGAGAGAAGACAGGAGCAAAAGATGGAGAGATGATGTTCAAAAGATGCATAGGGTTTTGTACTGCAGGCTAGAGAGTTTCCATTTTGTTCTATAAGGCAGGGGACACCAGTTGATTTTTTAGGAAGACATAATTAGCTAGACTTTGTTACTTATTTCTTTTGTGAAATCTTAGGGCACTATGAAAATGGATTTGAGGATGAGGTAGAGCAGGGGCTGGCAGAAGGGGGGCCATTTGGATGCTGTTTCAGATAGAGTGGCTGAAAGCTGTAACAAGCATTGTGAGAGAGAGTCACTATGAGAATGGTTTTGGTGTCAGATAAACTCCCAGTAAGAATTCTAATTCTGTGTGATTTTGGACAACTTATTTAACTTCTTTTATCCTGAGTTTTCTGTTTTTTAAGATGAGGTTAATAATAGTTGGGATTATTGAATGAAATAAAATATATAAAGTGGTCAGTGCAGTGCTTGGCACATGGTAAGAACCTCCATGCTAGGTTGTAGAGTTGGGGAAGTTTTTGTTTTTTTTTTTTTTTTTTTGAGACGGAGTCTCGCTCTGTCGCCCGGGCTGGAGTGCAGTGGCCGGATCTCAGCTCACTGCAAGCTCCGCCTCCCGGGTTTACGCCATTCTCCTGCCTCAGCCTCCCGAGTAGCTGGGACTACAGGCGCCCGCCACCTCGCCCGGCTAGCTTTTTGTATTTTTTAGTAGAGACGGGGTTTCACCGTGTTAGCCAGGATGGTCTCGATCTCCTGACCTCGTGATCCGCCCGTCTCGGCCTCCCAGAGTGCTGGGATTACAGGCTTGAGCCACCGCGCCCGGCCGGGGAAGATCTTAAGAGTAGGAGTTGGAAACCTAGTGTCTTTCCTAGCATCTTCCTTTACTTTGGCTTACTGGTTTCCTGGTGAAAAGGAGATTGATTGAAGAGACAGTGTTAGGTGAAGTCTGTCTAGAAAAGAGGGAAAATGAGGGAGAGAAAGAAGTAGAAGAGTCTGAGGTTACAGGCTTAAGGTAGATAGTGATGGATGGCGGTCCCATTGTCAAGAGAGAAAAATTAGGAGAAAGAGCTATGGTGTGGGTGGGGGATTCATTTTAGCTTTGAGATTGGCGGCCTGCAACATATCCATTTGAATTTGTTTCAGAGGTATTTGAGGCAGTTTAGGCTGGAGCTCAGATGAATAATCAGGGCTAAATGCATGTCTTGCAGTTAGAAGCCTAAGAGTGATCATTGAGACCATGGGGTAGTATCCAAATGAAGAAGAGAAGAGCTCGAGGTAAAGATGTTGAGGCCACTGATACAGTTAAGGAGCTGGTAGAATAAAAAGCCCAATGGGAATCTCTCAATAATGAGCTCACTGGGAGATAGGAAGGGAATAACAGGAGAGGATTGTAGAAATGAAGGGAACTGCCTCTAGAAGAAAGCACTCAACTCTGCCAGATTCTGCTGACCATATGGAAAAGTTAGAACAGGACAACAAACACTGAATTCCACATGGAGAGATCTTTAAGGGCCTTTCAAAATTGCTTTCAGTAAATTACTGAGTAAATTTGAGACAAATAAAGGTAATCATTAAGGATTGAGGAATAGATCACTTTTTCAAGAAGCTCAGCTCTAAAGGGAAGAAAGACATATCTCTAAGTTCAGGACTAAATAGGGTTGAATGTAGGTTTTGTTAATTTTAGCTTTAGTTTTTACACTGAAGGACTAGGAAGACATGATTGGAAAGGTTTAGACAAAGGGGATGGTTGCCTCTAGAAGGGGGGCAATTCTAGAACACAAGTTGAAAGGTAACCTTAGCTAGGCACATAGGTGGGATGTGGTCAGTGGTATAGTGTACATATCTGTAGGTGTGAAGAAGAGAGAGACTGAGGAAGCCTTTCCCCAAGAGCCTGTACTTTAATGTAATTGTCAAGAACTCCACCTTCGGAGTCACATTTTCTGATTAATATCTCTCTTTTTCCACAAAACGACTGTGTGATCGTGAGTAGTCAGCTTAACGTTAAGGTGACTCAGTATCTTCATCTTTAAAAGTGAGATACTGACAGTTCCTACTTCCTGGGATTGTCAGGAATGCTAAGTGAATTCATACATATAAATTAATTAAAATTGAGCCTGGCCATATGCTTCTTCCATTTGGGCTACTATGACTGATTACCGTAGGTTTTGTGGCTTAAGCAATATTTATTTTTCACAGATCTGGAGGCTGAGAAGTCTAAGATCAGGGCACCGACAGATCCAGTGCCTGGTGAGAGCACTCTTCCTGGCCTGCAGATTGCTGTCTTCTTGTTGTATTTTCAGATGGTATATAGAGAGAGGAACAGGCCATTTTGTCTCTTCTTATTAAGGCATGAATCCTGTCATGAGGGCTCCATCCTTATGACATAATTACGTCCCAAAGTCCATGTCTCCAAATATCATCACATTACAGACTAGGTTTTGGTGTACAAATTTCAGAGGGACACAAATGTTCAATCCATGGTTCCGTAAGAAACCCTTAATACATGTTAGCTGCTATTGGCAGCAGAGGTGGTAAATTCTATGACTAGATCATCTGCTGAGAATTTTTGAAAGAAGGCAGGTGGGACTGGAAGGAAAAGGTAAATCTTTGGGAAGATGCTATTGAGAACAAAAGAGCAACCCCTGGAGGGACTACTGAAGTACTGACATGGAGCTACCCGAACCTGCTCCTAAAGGCTCCATGCTCTCCTGCCTCCTCTAGGCACCAGGGGTCAGGATCTGTTAGACTCCTAGTGATTACTAGAGGCCTTTGAACCAGTACTTAGCCAATCCACTGCAAGCCAGCTTGACTGCTGCTTATTTTGCAGGCCTAGGAGCCAGGAATAAGGCTGAAAGCGTTTTATTCATTTTTAAATTTAGTTTAGATATGGATTGGCAGATTTCTTTGGATAGAATATTAGAATTTGCATGAAGGTTACAATGCTAAAGAATTTAGAGATCATGGACCATATGGTTACAAACCAAAGTCTGGCATACTATTTGGGTCTCTAATGAATATTTTATTGTGTGCACTTTGTCAGATTTATTGACTCTATATACATCTAATTTGATGAAACTATAAAGAAAATGGCAGCTACTTTTTTGATTAGAGAATTTCTAAAATATTTGTAAATTAAATTTATGATAGCAATGTTTTATGATTGCAGGTGATAATTATGAAAATGAAGATCACTCTCTGGATTCCAAATCCGTATCAGTAAAGATGTGTGGGCATTGAGGAAAAGCAAGTAGAAAACTAACAATGTTAATTATTAAAAAGCAAAGAGCAGTGAATTAATATTGTGACAAACTGGGAATAACAAATAACTGGAAATTATCAAAATCATTTCTAGAAAATTAATAGAATGAACTAAATTTTGTTATATGCATAGGTTATATCTAAATGTTTTACCATAAGGAAGACCCAGTACTATGACATCACATCATTCTTTTATTTGAGAGAGGTCTTAGATAATACTCGAGGATGTCTCATATACCTATTGATAACAGAAAAAATGAAAGAATAGAAATAACCAAGTTGAAATTGGAAACTAAAATCTTGGAAGAGATTTCCGCAATTAGATAGTTCATTAAACTCTTTAGAGCTGTGTTGTTCAAACATTATGGGTGGAGAAATCAGTTTGGTGGTTTGCAACCAGAATTTTAAAACATTGAATAAGGCAACAAATATATTTTAGAATACATTAGAGAGAGAACACTTAGGTAGAATAGGAAAGTATAAAGTACACACAAAATCGAATTACTAGCAAATCTTAACAATGAATCAACTGATCAAGCTCTGTGATATAGTTTGGCTGTGTCCCCAGTTAAATCTCAACTTGAATTGTATCTCCCAGAATTCCCACGTGTTGTGGGAGGGACCCAGGGGGAGGTAATTGAATCATGGGGACCCGACAGGTCTTTCTCAGGCTATTCTGGTGGTACTGAATAAGCCTCACAAGATCTGATGGGTTTATCAGGGGTTTCCAGTTTTGCTGCTTCCTCAGTTTTCTCTTGCTGCCACCATGTAAGAAGTGTCTTTCCCCTTCATGCCATGATTGTGAGGCCTCCCCAGTCATGTGGAACTGTAAGTCCAATTAAACCTCTTTTTCTTCCCAGTCTCAGGTATATCTTCATCAGCAGCGTGAAAATGGACTAATACACTCTGCAAAATAGATTATTAATTGATCGTTGAGAAATGTCTTGAAGAGACAAATAAGAGGAATTGAAATACATACCAAGTCCAGCTCTTTGTCAGAAGATGGCATGGGGTTTAGTATTGTTACTAGATCTCATGAAAATATAAGAATGAGATATCTTCTGATCTGAGGAGACTAGAAACCAAAACCAAGACTTAGAAACTGAAAATATGGCAGGGTCTGAGGCAAGCATAAAAATTGGGTCCAAATTGTCAGAGGCTATTGATAAGAGGAAACTTGGACATGCAGGCAAATTTTTGTGTTGCTGTCTCTTCTTTTACTCCCCTCTTTTAAAATAAATATTTTGACAAATTAATGTCTAACATGAGAAGTACAGGCAGGCTTCCCTTGTCCAAATGGAAAGTGGCATGTAATCTGTGTCATATTTTTTTCCTACTGCTTTTTGTTGGGATAAGCTGATGGCTCAATTTATGGAAAAATAATTGCGTAAACTATGAGTCTTGAGTGATGTATCATAGTCAGGATCTCCAACTCTTCTGCTCTGTATGTAACTCTTTCATGGAAGTTAGAATACAGTTTGAGGGTAATTTTGCTATGGTGTCTGTGTGCTCTTCTAACCCATGAGTTCCTTAGGGAAGAGACCAGTCATGTTTGTTTTTGAGCCATCAGCACTTTTGAGCAGTGCTGACTTCCTCACAATAGGAAAGCAATATCTATTCACTGACTCAAAGAGTTGAATTAATCTGAAAACAGGAATAAAAACCTACCAGAAAAGTGTGAACAATAACTTAACAGTCATAAGGAGTACAAAAGACCTAAAAGTTATCAAACACACACATTTGTTAAAATTAAATGAAATTCACCTGACAACTGTTTTAACTCTTAGTTATGTTTTCATGCCTTTGAATGCTTGTTATTTTCTTCTTCCTTAAAAATAGTGGGTGATTTAATCAGTTAGGAACACTGGTGTCTGATAAGTGGTGTACTTGACTGACTCTTCATTCTTTTCTTTTTTTTTCTATGAAACAGATTCTGACAGAGACCTTTCATTCTTGATCTATTCCTTGAAGAGGTGGCATTGCCTAACAATTTAAAGCCCACTGCCTTTGCTTCCAGAGACTACCTATGTTAAAATGCTGTGGTGAGATTTCTGCAAGTTATAGAACAACTCCAGTCAAATTGGCTTTGAAATAAAAGGAAAATATTAGCTAACTGAGCTATAAAGAGTTATGTTATAGGGGCCGGGCGTGGTGGCTCAAGTCTGTAATCCCAGCACTTTGGGAGGCCGAGACGGGCGGATCACGAGGTCAGGAGATCGAGACCATCCTGGCTAACACGGTGAAACCCCGTCTCTACTAAAAAATACAAAAAACTAGCCGGGCGACGTGGCGGGCGCCTGTAGTCCCAGCTACTCGGGAGGCTGAGGCAGGAGAATGGCGTAAACCCAGGAGGCGGAGCTTGCAGTGAGCTGAGATCCGGCCACTGCACTCCAGCCTGGGCGGCAGAGCGAGACTCCGTCTCTGAAAAAAAAAAAAAAAAAAAAGAGTTATGTTATAGGGCTTTGGAACAGTTTGTTCAAGATCTCAGCTCCTTTATTTTGTGAAGCTGTTGCTCTGTCCGTTTTTCTATGCTTATTAGCTTATCTCTCAGGTTTGCTTTTATTATGGTTAAAACATTTTCAGCAGTTTGAACTCTTAGGTGTGTGCTGAAATGTCCGACTGAATAGAGTGTACCATTGACTTACATTTCCCAGAAGAAGGTTTGAAATTGATTTTTGTTCTATTTGTTTGGAAGCCTTGGATCACATGATCACCTGTGGACCCCTCATAGGAGCGAGGAGAAAGGATTGGGTGGACTGGCTTAGCCAAAGTTCAGTATTCTTTCCTGGCAGTTGAGAATGGAATCACATTTCTTGCAACAATATTGGCAAGGAAGGGAAATCAGGGCGTTTCCTTCCTCTTTTTTTCTTGCCATTTATATGTTGAAGAAATAAAGCTATTTGTTCTGTAAATTTCTGCTATTCTTGATTTGGCCAATTGCATCCTCACAGTGTAATATGACACATTTTCCAGTTCCCTCTGATTCCATCATGCTGAGCTGTAGCATGGGGGTGAGGGAGGAAGCAGATCATGATTCAAGTGCCACAGATCTTATTTTTATTTTTACTCTGATTTAGTGGATTTTGTTTAAAGTGGTTCTTATTTGCTGTATGCCCATAGTGCAGTTTTCAGAGACTTAAAATGCTTTTCATTATGTAAATTTCCCCAGTTATGACTGCTTTGCTGGAAAGTGAGTCCATAGAGGTCTGCATGTCACCTTTTTGGAAGTGGAACTCGATTATTATGCTGGATATATTTGAACTTGCTTTCTGCCATCTTTCTGATTCCTAATTGTTCCATTTTTGTATGCATTTTGCCTTATTTGGGTTAAGATTTGTTTTTGTTGTTTTTTCATTTCTTACTTTATATAATTTTCTCTCAATTTGTATGGAATGTGTATAGGATATATCTTTGATTGATTATCTTTGAAATGTTACCATATATGTTTAGCTTAAAAAGTGTCAAATTAAATTAGTCGTCTTAACTGGGGGTGGTGATTTTGTCCCCAAGGTATGTTGGGTAATGTATAGAAACATTTTTCTGCAACTTCCATGTAGTGGATAGAGGACAGAAATCCTGTTAAACATCCTACAGCGTGCAGGGCAGTCCCTCACAACAAAGAATGGGCGAGCTCCAAATTTCATTAGAGCAAGGTTGAGAAAATGTAAGTTAAACAAGAACTGAATCCCCCATTTGTATTAATATAAGTCACTTAGAATGTTTCTCCTTCCTTATTTACATACTCTTCTTGTCCAGTATTTCAATCCTATCCTGTATTGTTAAATCCCCCACTCACACACCCAATGTTTTTACCCTCCTAGTCCCTGTTTACTATTTATAGGTTTTGAAGCCTTCCCTACATTCTGTAAAACCAGCCATGCTACAAATCCAGTCATTATCCTTCGTAAGCTTTAGGTGTACCATAGTGACAGGGCCTCTTAGAACACCTAGTCAGCTATAACACCAAGGTAGGAGTCTCCTCTGTCTCTTCTAGCATGCCATACAAAAGTATGCTCAATAAAAGATATTTCATTGTAACTATCATGCCAGAAGTTCACAGGTTAAGGAAGGGGTGAATGCAAAATCTTATTTTGTAAATTGTGCTTTTGCTATGAAGCTTATGCTGGCAAATGGTCAGCACCATGAAACTCTGGAGGATTGCAAGGTAACAAATGCTGGTGTTTTCTGATAAAAGTCAAGTTGGTGAAATCGGCCTGTTCTACTGTGTTGCCTACATAATTTGCTTGTCTGTGCAGCCAGATTTTGAGTTCAGATTCTTTGAGATAAAACTACTTGCATTTCTTCTAGACACTGATGGATCAACTTTATAAAACACCAGTGTATAGTAGCAAGAACAGGTGCTTGATTCTTCCCTATTAGGGGCCCGTCTTGCCGAAGGATGGGTAGTCAGTGCTGTCACTAGGTGCTGCGCAGAGTTGTCAGGTGTAATAGCTCATCTTTGACTTCCTTTGTTTTGGGAACCTATTCTTGTCAGAGCTGGAATAAGTAATTTGAACACTTTAGTTACAGCCAGCAGAAATGGAATCAATACATGCCAAGATTAACTTCAGTGATTAATCCCAGAATCAATGAACCAAATGATTATCATTTCTGTCAGCTGAAAATTCTGGGATGCAAGATTGTGATTAAAGAGGTGGGTTAATTTTCATCGGCTGGCTTCTGCAGCAGATGTAGCTGAAGCCACTGTTTTTTTTTTTTTCTTTCTTTCTTTCTTTCATTCTTTCACTTCCTTTGCCTTGCAATTGCTCCAGCAATACCTTCATGCTGCAGCCAATTCCTGTGTCACATGGCGGGGTGCACAGAAGCGAGATTTGACAATGAGGAGAGGCAAAGTTGACTTAGCCTGGAATGCTAAATCTCCAAGGAAAATGCTAACCTAGTGAAACGTCTAACTTTTAAATCAGAGTGATTATTCTGACTCTGTTATGGGTAGGCGGGTGTTCACTGTCTTTCAAAGGAGAGCAGAAGAAGGCTGGAAGAAAAGCTGGGGATACAGCAATTTCAGTAGAGGTGCTTCCCAATGAAGACACCAGGCATAATGTGTCCCCTGCAACTAGTAGGACTGTGGGGTTACCATGTGCCAGGCATGGTGCTCAGTGTTTCATGCATCTTTTTTGTTTTATTTACAGATCATATCAGCTCTGTGGCAGGTGCTGTAAATATCCTCATTTAACAGATAAGGAAACTGAACCTTAGTCACTGCATTATCTTTCCCTAAAACGCACATTTAGCTTAAATTCAGGTTTATCTGATTCATTATCACCTGGTTTCAGTTGCTTAAGATCATCCAGATATGGCTAGGGGAGATGGCTCTTTTGATGGGTTCAACTGTGTCTCCCCACAAAGATATGTTAAAGTCACAACTCCTGATACCTCAGAACATGACCTCTTTGGAGATAAGGTCATTGCAGTTGTAATTAGTTAAGATGAGCTCATACTGCAGTAGGGTTGACCCCTAACCCAATAGGACTGCTGCCCTTATAAGAATACATCCATGTGAAGACAGACACAGATGATGGAGGATTGGAGTGAAGCATCTACAAACCAAGGAATGCCAAAGATTGCCCACAAACCACCAAGTTTCCAAATGAACCTGACCCTGTCAACTCCTTGATTTCAGACTTCCCAGCCTCCCAAACTGTGAGACAACATATTTCAATTGTTTTAAGCTGTTCAGCATTAGTGGTACTCTGTGACAGCAACCCAAGGAAACTCTTGGGTTAAAGGCATATTTATACATGTGTTATTGGAATATGTATTAAAATGAGCAAGCAGCACATAATGCCTAAAGCCCTCTATGTATAGAACACAATGTCAAAGAGTGATGGCAAAGTCACAAACTTGGTCTGTGTGCTTGGCTAACAAAATGCTTGTGATTTATTTCTCATATACTAATTGCCAGGCACTATCTGGGCTGAGAGTCCATGTCGCAAGATGATCTCTAACTCTGGAGCCAGATCTGCTTTGATATGAGGCTTTATCATATCTGAGCATTGAGACCTTGGGGGAAATGGCTTAATCTGTCCTTTGTCTCGGTTCCTTATCTGTGAAATGGGGAAGATGATCGTAAAGAGGTTGTTGTGGTCATCAGGTAAGCTAATTCGTATAAGGTGTTTAGCACAGTGCTTGGCATATAACCAAAGTTATTGTTGTGCATTCAATAACTGTGTGAGGTGGGTAATGTGATCCTCATTTTATGAATTAGGAAATGGAGGCTTAAAGGGGCTAAGTTATTTCTCCAGGACTGCAGAGACAATAAGTAACAGAAGGGGCATGGAACCCCATGTTCCTGTCTCCAAAGCTGGGGATACTTTCGTCCCGCTGCACTGCCTCCCAAACCAGAGCATGCAGCCTAGTCTTGAAAATGAGGAGCTGGTGCACATCAGAAGATTAATATGAGTACATGCAATATATGCAAAATGAGTCCCATGGGTAGCCTGACCATCCACTGAGAGTGTTCTTGTCTTGTTGGGACACGTGGAGGTTTCACTCTGGGGGAAGTGGGATTTCCTGTCATGTGAGGTTGTTGAAAGAGCTGGTCCCCTCTCACCATGTCAGAAGCATCTATCAATCTGACTTTGTTATGGTTCAGTAACTTTGGAGAATACTGTACTTGAAAGAGAGGGAAGTGCACACAAAGGGGAAGGGGATTTGAAGATGGGTAAGTTCCATTTCATCTCCCATTGGGCTTATGAAGTGGGGTGATCGGAGACTGGATATCGATATTTTTAAAAGCCATGTTGGCTAGAAATGTCATGATTTTTTTCTTCTTGCTCTAGGGATGAAATAACCCACCCCAGCAGAGCCAAATGTAACATTTCAGTGGACCCTTTGTTATGCAAAGCTGAAACCAAAATCTAGCTTCAAAATGGAAACATTTAACACAACGTGGAACTAAATGATTTGCTTGCATAATAACCTATATGCCATTTTTATTGTGGACCAACCTTCAAGTTGGAAAGGGAAGATTGGCACTTCACTCTGAAGTATTGTTTGCCAGGGTAGACACACATATCAATCACATACACTGAACATTGAGATGGTGGGATGTGTTAAAATAATTTGAGGTTCCAGAATCAAATAACACCATCTGTGACAGCGAAACACAAAAGCCACTTCAAATAAAATGTTCCTGAACTCTTAGCCTCAAACCACTTTGTTGATAACATTTCTGAGCTTGTTCCATTTATATCTGTATTAACTTTTAACCTCTGCACCATTCCAATAGTAAAAGATTAATCACACAGACTAGTGGTGTGGATTAATGAGGAAAAATATGAATTACTGAGAAAACCAATGCCAAAAGTGTTAAACAAGAATGCAGTTTTATTACTTTCATGTGGCATATATACAAATACTAAGTAGTAAGTTCCAAGTGTAAAGATTTTTTTAACAACCCCACATGATGTGATGTATTGAAAATACGTCTACGTGTTAAAAGATTCCTTGTACACGTAAATGAGTTATTGAATTGCTGAAGGAAGCCTCAAGAATCTTGGCTGCCAATTTTAGTCAAGATCTCTTTTAGTTGCGTGACCTTGAATATACACAGAGGAATTATCTTGAACTTTTAACTCTACAAGACCCTCAACATTTAATCTGACATTCACAATTAATAGATTAGTAACTATCAATATTTTCTGATATATCCAAGCATGCAGTCCGAGAAAGTCACCATTGCTTTGGTTTGGGAAGGTGCTCCTTTGTGTAAAGAAGCAGAGGACCAGCAGGTGGCAGTGTATCCCCACCTGTGGGAGGAGAGTTCCTTGTTCATGAAAAGCCCCCGCTCAGGCTGGAAACAACATAAAACTGTTTCTTTGCTCTGTGGAAAGTGGAAATTCATCAACCATTTTCTTTTTTTCTTCACACAGCTGTGGAGTGTTGGTGAAGTACCTCCTCTCAGAGTCCTTGTCTTTTGGGGTGACATGGCCCTGCCAGCTCACAGGTCCTCGGGTGCCCTTGCCATTTTCCAGGGCGGATTTTGCCAAGTCCTGCCAGAGACCGCTCGGGTGCCTGTGTCAGAGCTGCCCAAGATGAAGTGTGTGCTCTCCAGAAAAGCAGGATCCTCCAGCACACTCTCGGGTTAATAGAAAGGGTGCTAGGGGAACACAAGGGATCCCAGTTCCTCACTGCCTGAGATGATAAAACATCCCTGGGGTGATGCTCAGCAATGCAAAGACATGAATGAATAAGCTGGAAGGAATCTTGGAATTCCTGGCTATCCTCTTCATTTCGAAGAGAAAGCAACGGCGGCAAACCAAAATTATCCACCCGAGACCACGCACCTCATTATGTGGTAAAGGCAAGACTAGCACTCAAGTCTCCTTGCAAACCCGTTATCTTTTTTCCCATACATTTACAATGCATTGGTGTTAGCAAAAGAAAAGTTCGGCCAGGCGTGGTGGCTCACGCCTGTAATCCCAGCACTTTGGGAGGCTGAGGCAAGCGGATCACCTGAGGTCAAGAGTTCAAGACCACCCCAGCCAAAATGGTGAAACCCCATCTCTACCAAAAATACAAAATTAGCTGGGCTTGGTGGTGGGCGCCTGTAATCCCAGCTACTCAGGAGGCTGAGACCGTAGAATCACTTGAGCGCCAGAGCGGAGGTTGCAGTGAGCCACTAAACTTCAGCTTGGGTGAGAAAGAGAGACTCCATCTCAAAAAAAAAAAAAAAAAAAAAAAAAAAAAAAAAAAAAAAAGAAAAGAAAGAAAAGAAAAACAAAAGTTCTGAACAGGGGAAGGGAAAGGAAATGCTTTTGTTGACTGGCTTCTGTATACCAGGCACTGTGCTTTCTTCTTTTGTACACACGTTGTCCTTCAATCTCCAGCTGCTGGCAGATGTGATTATCTTTTCATATATTCGTCACCGGAAGTGCAGAGGGGTTGCATGAGTTGCCTGAATCATTTGGCTAGTAAATGGTGGTAGAAATGTGTGTCTCACACTTGCAGAGAGAAGCAAGAGTCAGTTTTTAGAAGTCGTTAAATCCTGAGCAGGGAGGAATGTGTAAGGATTAGAGGACCAGCGTCAAAGGTTGGCACCTCCTTTGTCTTTGTAAATACTACTCTGCCTTTCATGTTATGCTTTCCCCAGTCCCATTTTACATTAGAACCGTCCCACAAAACTTTCTCTGAACAATCCGTCTCAAAGTGCTTAATCCTCTGAACAAATGTATTAGTTTTGCTTATCAGGCATATATCATTTACTGTTTTTAAGAAACAATGATATCTTTATGTGTAAAAAAATATATTTTCTTCCAGTTTGATAATAGATGATTACAACTATTCTGATTGCATGATGGATTAGATATTTAAGAAACTAATTGGGGTTTACAAAAATAGAATGAATCCCTTCAGGGGACATTGATAATACTCTCTTATTTCTGATATTTTCTAGTTCTCTGTGTTGAGAATCTTTTAGAATGGGGATCAGTGCCCTCAACTCTCCAGAAGTGTTGAACTAGTGACCTGGTACATTGGTCAGGCTACCCTTGACAGCTGCAGGTATGTGGCTTTTCTGGAGAAATGAAGCAACTGTCAATTTTTCCATAGTCTAGTTTCTATAATTCATGCAGTATGCACTCTGTATAAGGTGGATCCTGGGATATCAAAACCAGAGTAACTTAGATTGTGTAGGCAGTCATATGTTGACTGGCGTGATAAAATTGAGTCACCAATGGAGTAGCTTAGCGCTAACTCCTCCCTAAAAGGAATTGCATGTTGAATGGCAGCCATCATTACACACAGTAGAACCCTCTTTTTGAGGAAGTATTTTTTCTAGGTAAACAAAGAGGAAGTGGGCCATCTGTGGTTAATTTGTTGTGTTGAGTAACACTGAAAGGTTTCCCACTTCCCAAACAGGGTGGACTAGTGAAACTAAGGTGATTTTTCTGTTGATAAGGTCACACTTGTGTGTTATACTACATTTCTGGGAATCTTGTCATAAATCTGCACCACAAAAAGTAACTTGTATCTATCTCTCTAAATCCTGAGACTGAGTCATGTAGCTAGATATTTTATTCCTTGAAATACCAAACTCAGAAAAAGTAGAATGGAAAAAAATATAGCTTTGGTATCAGACAGGAGTGAATTTGATTCTTGACACTGGCATATATTAGCCACTTGAGCTTACATGTCACTTCAGATCTCATTTTTCTGCCTATGTGCAAAGTGGGGATAATAACATCAGCGTTAAAGAGGATTGGATGAGGAAATGTTACGTTTGTGAAGCATCTAGAGTAGTACATGCCATTTAATAGTTGCTTAATATAAACAATAACAGTTATATTAACCAATGAGGCAAGGCCGCTTGCAAATTGTTTGCCATTGAGAAGAGAGTGAGAAACAGTCCTATTTTTAAATGGCAAGCCAGGTGCTCACTTACTTGTTCATTCATTCATTTACTCACACACTCACACACAGTATTTTACAAAACCTGAGCTAGGTACAGTTATTGAATGACAATGTGGTAACTTCTTAACTTTAAAAATGAGTTATATTGAGATATAATTGTATATTATACAAACATTTTCAAGATAACAAAGGTTAGAGAGAATAAATAAAAATGGAAAATAGAGAAACAATAGAGAGCATCAACAAAACCAAGAGCTAGTTCTTTGAAAAGATGAATACATTTGATAAACTGTTAGCCAGATTGACTCAGAGGAAAGAAGATTTGAATTACAATCAGGAATGAAAGAGGGGATGATTTTACAGAAATATAAAAATAATTTTAAGAGTGTACTATGAATAATTGTACACCTAAATTGAATAATTTAGATGAAATGGACAAATTCCTAGAAACATACAACCTACTGAATCATGAAAAAATAGAAAAGCTAAATAGACATAGACCTAAAACTAATAAAAAGACTGAATTAATAACCAAAATCTTTCAAGATAGAAAAGTTCACTATCAAATTACTTTACTGGTGAATTCTACCAAATATTTAAATAAGAATTACCACCAATATTTGTCAAACTGTTTCAAAAATTTGAAGAGGAAGAAATGCTTTTTGATTCATTCTATAAGGCCATCAATACCCTGATGCCAAACTAGACAAAGACACTACAAGAAAAGTGTAGACCAATATCTTTTAATAAATACTGATTCAAAAATCCTCAACAAAATTCTAGCAAACTGAGTTTAACAGCATATTAAAAGGATTATATATCATGACTACCTGGGATTTATTCCTAGAATGCAAAGATGGTTCAATATACAAAAATCAATAAATGTAACATACATTACCTTAACAAAAAAGAAGATAAAAAAAACTCTACATGATCATTTCAATGCAAAAAAGCATTTGACAACATTCACCACCATTTTATGACTAAAAAAACACTCCACAAACTAGAAATAGAACTAAACTCCTTCAATACAATAAAAGACATATGAAAAACCAATAGCTAACATCACACTCAATGGTGAAAGACAAAAAGCTTTTCCTCTAAGAAGCAAGATAAGGATGCTTTGCTTTTGACACTTCTATTCAACATAGTACTGGAAGTCCTAGCCAGAGCAATTAGTCAAGGAAAAAAAAATAAGTATTTACATTGGAAAGGAAGAAATACAATTATTGTTGTTTGCAGGTAACACATTTTATATTAAAAAATCCCCAATATTTTACAGAAAAACTGTTAGAAATAATAAATAAATCAATAAATAAACAAATTCAGCAAATTTGCAGGATGCAAAATCAAGACACAGAATCTGTTGTATTTCTATATTGTGACAATGAACAATTTGAAACTAAGAAAATAGTTAGAGCCGGGTGCGGTGGCTCAAGCCTGTAATCCCAGCACTTTGGGAGGCCGAGACGGGTGGATCACAAGGTCAGGAGATCAAGACCATCCTGGCTAACATGGTGAAACCCCGTCTCTACTAAAAAAAAATACAAAAAACTAGCCGGGCGAGGTGGCGGGCGCCTGTAGTACTAGTTACTCGGGAGGCTGAGGCAGGAGAATGGCGTGAACCCGGGAGGCGGAGCTTGCAGTGAGCTGAGAACCGGCCACTGCACTCCAGCCTGGGCGACAGAGCGAGACTCCGTCTCAAAAAAAAAAAAAAAAAAAAAAAAAAAAGAAAATAGTTAGAAAAAATTAAGTAAACAATTCCACTTATAATGGCATCAACAAGGAAGGGTAAAATACTTAGGAATAAACCTAACCAAAGAGGCAAAAGAAATGCCCATAAGAAATGCCATGAAATCTCAACTTGAACATTACCTCCCCATTTATAAATAATGCCCTTAATAAATGCTGTTTTTCTTTATTTTCTTTCTTCATTAATGGTGGAAGTTAGAGCTATTGTCCTTGTGGAATAGTAATTTATCTTTGACATAAAAAAAGCTGATATGTGCACCCCAAATGTTACTTTTAATGTTTTTATTAAAATGCAACACTAGACTTCTCTTGCATTGCTTATTTCAGATTGCTTATCCTTTGCATTTTGATGATAAAATATTTTGTGACAATGGTAATTTAGATTGGTCTCTCCACATAGTGAGAGGAGTAAAAATGTTTCATTTGAGCATTTGTCCATAAACCATTTCGATCTACTTTTGGGAATTGTATTTTTCTTGGTAGCATTGATTGGTTACTTTAATTGCCTGTGATGGATTTGATTTCAACTCTCCTGGGAAGGATGATTGATCAGTCCACTTAAAATTATAAATCACAATATGGAATGCCTTGCTTTATACTTGAAGATAGCCAATAACTCAGGATTTTGTTGTGGTGCATCTGTTAATAGCATCACCACATCTCAAAAGGCTTTTTTGTTAAAATTGTTCAGTTAGGGTACTACCTATTTCTTGGCTGAGAAGACTGAAGCATAATACTAATTTGAAAGTGTATATTTTGACATGTTTCATAATATTAATAAAGGTAGGAGTTCATATACCTCGCATTTTGGCAGAGAAGAAACACAAATCTCAGTGCACTTATTCTTCTGGGTTGATGGATAGAAAATATGAATGTTCAAAAAGAAATTACAGAAGTGACTTTGTTGTAAGTTATAAAGCTCTATATGTCTTTTTCATATTATAGATGTAATCACTCTATTTCTGGGATAATGAATGAAATAAATTTTATAGCATGATTTTCTACTAACCTATTTTAGAACTTATTGAGAAACACATATTTATTTACATATTGTATTTATCTAAGTATTGTATCTATTTACAGATTGTATCTACATATTATGAATTATTTATATTGTAAAATAATACATATAAAATATTGAATTGCTAAAATTCAAAGAGCAATAATTTTTTAAAGATCTTTAATCTTGCTCCCACAATAGCAACACAGATAATGTTTAAATGTGTTTTTAGTCTGTTTTCTATGCTTATCTGTGTATATTCTACCCATTTTTATCTCAAAACTCAGTACTGTATGTTGTTTATTTAGTTTTGTAAGCTGCTTGTATCTAGTTTTGTTTGAATATGATTCTACCTCTGCATATCTAGACCACTTCCAAGATAAATGAACAGTACAGAGAAACAGGTAGCCATAACTTGGGTCAAAATATGTGGAGTGACTTGTTGGGATCATGTTGGGATTTGTGTTAGATAAGACTTGAGAAAGTACTGGAAATGTTGGTAGGTGATTTCTCTTGCTGTAACAATTATTATGTCATGTGTTACATCAACAAGCATGGCATATCAAAAAGAATGGGAACAGAAATGTGTGGAGAGAAAACATCAGTATCAGGGATATAATAATTTAGAGGAATTAATGATACAACAAAACAGGATTTTTTTTTTTTAGAGTGATGTGTTAAAATTTTCAGTTTCTTAGGGAAAAGATAAGAAAATGTAAAATTAGTGGATTGGCCTATCACAGGGTAAAATAGATGAGTATAGGTATCAGATGAGCTTTGCGCTAATGAGATATGTTACAGCTGGGTTAAAGGCTGGGGAATACGGGGATTCCTACAAGACTAATACGCCATTGACCACCTTTGATTATAGCTTTCAGAAGAATTGAACTATAGTAAATGGCAGCGAGTCTAGCACAATTAAGTATTTCTAAACCAGGACAGAAAATGAAGAAATGATCACTATAGGTAAGGAAGGTGGGTTGAAAGTTTCTATCAATGGGATATGAGAACTTTAGAACTGGAAGTGCCTTACTATGCCCTTTCATGAGAGGGCTTCCTCACCAGGCTGGCTTCTTAAGTCTTTTTCTATTATGCGGCCTTGCTATGTTGCCCAGGCTATTGTCCAACTCATGAGCTCAAGTGATGTTCCAGCTTCAGCCCTGCAAAGTACTGGGATTACAGGCATGAGCCACCACACCCAGCCCAGGCTGGCTTCTGCATGAGAATTGAGAGGGGTCTTCCATTCCTGGAGGTCACCCAAACTCCAGCCACTTCTGTGGAGAGGTGGGGTCAATAAGATCAGATTTGCTGTTTAATTTAATTTGAACTTCTGAGATTTTTGAATGGGATTTTGTTGAATATTTGAATCAATTTGGGGAGAATTGAAATCTTAACAATAATAAATCTGTCAGTCTGGAACACGGTGTATTTCTATGTTTATTTACACCCTTACTGTTTTTCAAAAATGCTTTGTAATTTTTAGGGTAATTTAAAAAATATTATCTTGAGTAGAATAACGTGAGTGGATGTCCTTGCTTCCTTCTTCATTTTTTTTTTTTTTTTTTGGTCTTTCACTATTATGTATTCTGTTAGCTATAGTGTTTTTTAGATCGTATTTACCAGGTGACATTCTCTTCTACTCCTACTTTTCTAGAGTTTTTATTATGAATTCATAATGAATTTTGTTAGATTCTTTTCTACATCTGTTAAGAGAATTAGATGGTCTTTCTATTTATTCTTTTAATATGGTGAATTAAGTTGATAACGCTTAAATATCCAGCTAGTTTTAGATACTTGGTATAAGCCCCACTAAGTCATGATATATTATGTTTTTAACATATCACTAAATTCAAGTTGTTAGCATTTTCTTAAGATTTTTTTTGTGTATACGTGTATACGCATATATATATATGAGAGATAGTAAACTATAGTTTCTTTTTAGTTGTGCCTTTGGGTATTAAGATAATGCTGACTTTACTAAATGAATTGTAAAGTATTCCTCATCTATTTTTCAATAGAGTTTGTATACTATTGGTATTATGGTATTTTTTTTTAATGTATATACAATTCACCAAAGAAGCCATATCAGTCAAGCATTGTTTCATGAGAAGGTTTTTTACATTATAACTTAAATGTCTTTAATAGATATATGTTATTCAGTTTTTCTACTTTGTGTCAGTTTTGATTATTTGTGTCTACTAACACATTTGTTTATTTTATGTAATTTGTTTCATTTTTTAGTTGTTAAAATCCTGGAACACAGGGATTTTTTTGTTGGTGAAGTAGATATACACTTTAGTTGTAACTACAGATTATCAAATGAATATGTTCATTTCCGTAATCACTTCATTACTGGTCCCAGAACGGTCTGCTGCTATGGGATAGTTTCAAAGGTCCCTGGGATAATTTCAAAGAAGGTAAAGACTGTGGAGCTCCAGTTTTCTATATATTTTTTGTAAATTGTAATAAAATACAGAACATAAAATTTATTATTTAACCATTTTTAAGTATACAGTTCATTGTCATTAAATACATTCATATTGCTGGGCAACCTATGTAACTTTTTATCAATATTCCAACGTCTGGATGGGCAACTTGAGATACAGATGAAACTTACCTCAGAACTGAATATTTTGTAAGGAAAAAAAAAAAACGTTCATTTTCCCATTAATCTTTGACTGTCCAGGGAGGACCCTTATTTCCCTTCTCTTGACATTCTGTGACATCCCAGTGTGCTTAGAGGAACAAGGGCTTTGATGAGTGATTTGTGTTAATAGTTATATTTGCAAGTCCAGAATGGATTAGAACAGTGGTTGGCAAAGTTTTTCTGCAAAGGAACAGGTAATAAATATTTTATGCTTTCTTGTCCACATGGTCTCTGTCACAACTACTCAACTCTGCCATTATAGTATGAAAGTAGCAACAAACACTGCACAAATGAAAAAGTGTAGCTGTGTCTTAATAAAATTTTTTTTACAAAAACAGACTATGGCCAGATTTGGGTTGCCAACTGTAGTTTGCCAGTTCCCAGATTACAACATTGACATTGGGCTGGGCGTGGTGGCTCACACCTGTAATCCCAGCACTTTGGGAGGCTGAGGTGGGTGCATTGCCTGAGGTCAGGAGTTCAAGACCAGCCTGGCCAATGTGGTGAAACCCTATCTCTACTTAAAAATACAAAAAGTTAGCTGGGTGTGGTGGTGGGTGCCTATAATGCCAGCTACTCGGGAGGCTGAGGCAGGAGAATCTCTTGAACCTGGGAGATAGAGGTTGCAGTGAGCTGAGATCGTGCTATTGCACTCCAGCCTGGACAACAAGAGTGAAACTCTGTCTTAAAAAAAAAAAATTGAGATTTTATAGGTTCTACATGTAAATAAATAAAATGGGTTTGTAGGTTATTCTTTGATAAAGAATAGCAAGGGTCTGGGAGAATAACGAGGAATATGTATTAATCAATGAAGGACTGACTCCAGATACTTGCAACATAAATAAGGGGTACAAAATAGCTTTATCCCCTCCTTAACATTTATCCTTAGGCTAATTGTTGGCCCATTGTTTGTTTTGTTATGTAGCCTCAGATTTTTTCAAATGCTGTCATAAATGAGAAGATTATCTTCAGCTATTACAAAGAAAAACCTAAATCAAATGCACCCAATTAAGCATTATAGTCACTCACCATGATTTACTCAATTAAGTGTAACCTTCGCATGTTTTATCATTACAGAGTATATACAGTTTGGGATCATTGTAATTTTTACTATGTCTATGGTCATATCCCTCTCAGCTACTGGGTATGTTTTTGCTGGTTTGCTTGACAAGTTCAAACATGAGAATTTATGAGAATTGAAACAGAGATTTTTGGACCTGCTTCCACAAGTTAGAAAAATAAAAGACAGTCAAATATTTGTAATGGTAAAATATCCAAAGCTGCATTTCATTTGTCGTTGAAATTCCATTTTAGTAAAATCTGTGAAATAATAAAGAGAACAAAAAAAAGAAAATCAGCTGCCAAGAGCTGTTTCTTGTGCTGTCTCTAGCTGGCCTCTTCAATCTCTTTCTACACACATACACTGAATTCCCCTAAAGGAGGATTTTCAACAGTCTGGGTGACTGAGTAGTTATCCACTCTAGCTGCACATTATGAACACCTTGTATTGGGGTAAAACACTCTCTAGTAGAGAATTTTAACCCAAGCAGTCTTTGGCAGCTTGTAACAGGCAACCTTTGATTGGTTTTCTTCGGTTCCTATGCTCCACTCTCATTCCCATCAATCTGTGTGACCTCCATTCTTTACAAGGTTGCTTGGGTAGCAGTCATTTTAGGTGCCACCTGAAAACACTTGTCCCTGATATCATTTTTGATTTCTTCATTTTACCCTCAGCTTGCCTTTCCACTATGTAGGCAAATACCTGAGATTGGCTGCTTGAACCTAATTTAAAGAACAAATATCGGCCAGGTATGGTAGCTTATGTCTGTAATCCCAGCACTTTGGGAGGCTGAGGCGGGTGGGTCACCTGAGGTCAGGAGTTCAAAACCAGCCTGGCCAACATGGTGAAACCCCGTCTCTACTTCAAATACAAAAATTAGCCAGGCGTAGTGGCAGGTGCCTGTAATCCCAACTACTCAGGAGGCTGAGGCAGGAAAATCGCTTGAACTCAGGAGGTGGAGATTGCAGTGAGCTGAGATCATGCCACTGCACTCCAGCCTGAGTGGCAGAGCAAGACTCCACCTCAAAAAAAAAAAGAAAAAGAAAAGAAAAGAAAAGAAAGAAAAAAATATTAGGGTGTTCATCTTTGTTTCTGTCCAATGCTGAAAAAATGTAATAGAAATCGCATATATTCATGTAGGTGAAACACTGTAAGTTCAGTGAGCCAAGAGGAAAAATAGAAAAGAGTGGACTGATATAGTAAAAGATATAGTAGCTTTAGCAGCAGGTAGATTGCTGTGGATGGAGGGGGTGAGGGGCATTCAGCAGTGCAATAGTGTCATAGCTCTGGAGAAAGAACTACAAAAACAAGTGCAAATGGAATACTTGAGAACCCAGATAAACCAGAGTAGTAATTACTGTGAGTTATGGTAGAGAACCTGATTCCTTGTTCAACGATTCCTGGTGCTTGATGAGAGGAACGAACTCAGAGTTGGGAGGAATGTGGCGATCTCAGCTGTGCCTGGCACTTCTGAAGTCATCGATTATGCACAGGGTAAAGAACTGAGGAATGGTGAGTTAGTCCAGATGTCTGGAGATGAAGGACTTTCCAGTACCTTGTTCTATATCCAGTGCCAAGGATGTGGAGTTGTGGGTTGCAACCAAACGAGACAAAGGAATGGAATGTATCGCCATAAGAAATTTGATACTATTTATAATCCTTATAAAGAACCAAATAACAATATTGGCAGAAAACACTAATGAAAGGGCTGTCACAGACGCTCCTTTTATCAGCATATTACTCCTTTGAAGGTTAGCTTTCTATCTCCATTCCTGTTTTTCTGCAACACTGTTTTATTCCAGATATGACCTCTATATGTTCAATCAGATGTAAGCCTTACTCTAGATAAGAACAATAACCTTCCTACTCCAAAAGGTATTCTTCTTTTAGAATTATGTTGCCTTCGAGCTACATAAGCATCTCTTCAATGACTTTGTGCAGCATTAAGAGACTTTTTAACAGAGCCCTTGAGTTCACTATTTAAATCAGTAAATTCCAAGTGACCATCTCTGATAACCTAAACTACCTTGCTAGTCCCAGTGTCCATTTTGGACCACGTGCTAACATTACTTTGCAAAAGAGAATCCCTGATGGTAGGGCTAGAAAAAGTTCAAGGTCTGAAATAGAGTTCACTTTTTGAAATTGAAAACTAAAGAAAGAAATTCCGTAACTTGGCCAAAGACCAATGTATATCCGTGTTTGATCCGCACAAGAAGCAAAGTCTTCAGACTCCCCAAGTCTTTAATTATGACTCTGTTTCTGCAAGAGGTGGCTAGAAAGCCAAATTCATGATTTAACATATACATTTTTTTGAGAAACATTTAAATAAGTTTGTCCAGATGCATGGGTAACAGCTAAATAGTCCATTTATTAAGTTAAGCCAGGGATATTTTGAAGGCGTAATGTCACTTGAGAGGACAAAGGCAGTTTTTTGTTTTGAATATAGAAGCTTCTTTGCTTGTCTTGCCATTGGATTCACTTTGAATCACAAATTGTGTTTTGTGGCTGTTATTCCAGAGGTGTATTTGTGTTTGTGGAGCCCAGCTCTTGCTCTTGGGTGAGCACAGCTACAGGAGAGCTGGGATGATCCAGTGCCTTGTTCAGGACCTTGACCCAGCTTTCCCCACAATGGCTGTGACTCACCTTCTCTTTGCCACGGTGTCAGTTTTCATTACCTTGACATTTCTCACGCTTTGATGTGTGATAGGAAATGGTAGCCTTTGGCAATAGATGGGGAAATGAGGCTTCACGGGGACATGGAGCACTTGCCAAAGGAAAGGTGTGAAGAATGGATGTGACAAGGTTATTTAGATTGCCTTCTTAAGGAGTTTCAACTCAGCTGAATATAATGATTCTACCAGTTTCTGTATCCGCTTGCTTGTTATAGGGGTATCTGTGTATCCCCTTGAGAATTTGTCATGGATGCTTTCGACTTCACTGCCTACATGAAAAGTACTGCCTAGGAAGGAAACAAAGTAACCAGTCACGTAGGAAAACTTCATGAACACCAGTAATTTCTACTTCAGTTGCTAAGACCTAACAATTATAATGGTGCCCTTTGGTTTACATGTTGCTATTGCTGCTTCTTTTTTCACAGGTTTTATTTTGTTTTGTTTAGCAAAAGTCCTCATGCCCCAATCGAGTTAAAGAACTCTTTTTGTCTCTCTGTTGTGTATAGTCAAATAATAATAAAAATATTCAGATGCTTCCTTGGATTTTTTTTCCCCTAAAGATGTAATGAAAAGAACATAGACTAGAGCACAGAGGTTATAACTAGAAATTTAATACAAGCTTCCAGAAGGGCATATGAGCCCAGTTTTGATCTAGAATGAGTTTGCTATCTGGTGGGATGCAGTGTGAGTGTAGGGTGTTAGCAGTAAGCTGTTTCAGGCAGGTGGGGATTGACAGCGTGATTCCTAGTGATGGATTCGTTTGGTATCAGGAGTCTGTTCAGCCAGTAGCTGGAAGAGCACTGTGTGTATGTGTGTGTGTGCGTGCATGCTTATAATTGCCTGAAATCTGACTTCTGTTCCTGTGTTCGTTTTCTATTGCTGTATTACAAATTACCACAAGCTTAGGAACTTAAAACAATACAAATGTATTACCTCACAGTTTCCAGGGATCAGGCATTAACTTGATCCTTTGCTTAGTTCCATCAGGCTGAAATCAAGGTGTTGACTGGAGCTGTTGTCTCACCTGAGATTTTTTTTTAACTTATTTCAAACTCATATTGTTGATAGCAGAATTCAGTTTCATACAGTTGTAGTAATGAGACCCTCAGCTCCTAAAGGCTACCTTACCGCTTTTCACAGATAGTTCACCTGCAATAGAAGTTTGCTTTTTTGCTTCTGGCCAGCAGGAGTATATCTCTGATGCTTCACTCTTTATAAAGGCTTCACCTAACCAGATCAGGCCCACCCAGGGCAATTTACCCCTTGATTAGCTTAAGGCTAACTGATTGAGGGCCTTAATTACATTTGCAAAGTCTCTTCACCTTGCCATAGTCTGTTGACCAAACACAAACTACAGGTTCTAGTCTGCACTCAAGGCTGTAACACCAGGGGCCAAAGATCATGGGGCAATCATACGATTCCACCTCTCATGGTCTCCATTAATCTGCATAATGGATCCTACTCATTGCCAGCTCCAGCAGCCTCTTCTCAGATCTCTCTTTCTGTATAGACCTCTGCTAACTACTCCCCCAATCAATCCTTCTTAAAGTTTTCTAATGTTGCTCTCTCCTAATTTTCCTACCAGAGAGGTAGTGTATGGTTAGAGAAAGCACATAATATTTGAGGCCAAACAGAACCTAGTCTTAATCCTAGCTCTGCTTCTCATCAGGAATCATCTACAAGAAGCTTGCTGCTGCTATTTGAATGATGCTGCCAGGAATTAGCAAATGCAAAGGAGTTTCCTCCTCCTCTATTTCCCAATTTCATTCTTCCTTTAGTACCTTCCATTGGCAGACCCTAAAGAGAGGGTCTGTTTGGAAAGAGAGTCTGGGAAATACAGATTGCAGGCTCCAGACCCAGCATCCTGAACAACATGTAGAAAGTGGGCATGGAGTTGAGAGATAATAGGTAAGTAATGGGCACAGTTATTTACCCTTTGTAAGCAACAACAACACAGTTCAGTAAATACATCTGAGGCCCAGTTGGGGATAAGAAACATTCCCTTTGGGTACAAGTTAGCTTCAAGTCACAAATATAGATTATTCTTTCCTTCCAAGGTATCTCTCTCTCTTCCCCTCAGACCTATTTGGCCGGTTAACAGATCAAGTACCTCTTTGGGCACCATTCCAAAGCATGGAAATAAAAGAAAATTCTAAGTTTCTTCAATGGAAATTTTAGGCACCTAGCTACCCCTGAGAAGTAAATGACAACTTGATAAACAAGAAGGTAATAGTAGCTTACAACAATAACCAAGGAAGTTAGAGTCATGAGACTATTTGGTTCCCTGTAGAAACTAAAGATAACATCTTAACGTATGTCCATAAGTTGTTTTTCAGAAACCCAGACCCCCACTAAATGGATTCAATGGCCCATAGACCTCAGGGAAGGAGGATCTGAGGACTGAACTCTGACTGCTGTTCTTTGTTTTAAATTTCTTCCTGAGGGACTTGGAGGAGGTCACATCCAGGAGCCAGAGCTAACAGTCCTTTCTGCTGATCCCAAATTTTTAGACAAAGTTTCATCTCCTTAACCAATCACAAATCAGAAAAATCGTTGAATCCACCTATGACCTGTAGGTACCCCACTTTGAGATGTCTCACCTTTTCAGGTCAATCCAATGTTAGAGCTTCTATGTATTGATTTATGACTCTACCTGTAACCTTTGCATCCTTGCCTTTAAAAACCCTTACCTGTGAGCCAGTCGGGAGTTCAGGTCTTAAGCATGAGCTACCCAACTCTTCTTGCTTGATGCCCTGCAGTAAGTGCCCTACTTTCTCTAGCTTCAATCTCAATGTCAGTGTTTGCTGCTTCAGGTGTGCAGATCCAAGTTCGGTTTGGTAACAACAATGACTTTCCACTTGGCATTGCATTCATTCAGCACACAGACTGTGGCCTCATGGGTCCCACTTACAGAGTTTCAGCCCTTGATCTTTCCCAGGATCACTCACTAAACTGTTTCTGAAAGTTCTGCCCTTCAGGACTCTGCAGTGTCTCTGCCTTTCCTGCATCCCCACTCATCTTGTACTTTGAACTGCAGAGGCTTGCACGCAGCAGGCATTGCAATAGGGATTGCAGTAGAAGCAGAAATGGTTCTGACGCAGCTGCCATCCAATGAGACTGCTTCTGAGGTTGCCCATTACCTGTGTGGCCATGTGATATCCTGACCCACTTTAAACCACCAGCCAGCAAAACTGAAAGAAATCAGCTTTCCAAGGGTTAATCCACTTGTACATTATTCTACTCCTTTTCATTGTGCCTTTTATTGCTCTGGGTTATTGTAAAGGTGCAGAGATTAATTAGCAGATTTAAAACCTTCAAAGAGTCATTACATAATTTTAGTTATCAGCAAACCTTGGGAAAACTTAAAAAATGAAGGCACTAAATCATTTGAATTGGAAATTTAACTGGGTGCCTTTATAGAATATTTTATTGCTTGTCTTCTTAACAGACAGCTGCCTTAATGTGTCCTTAGACACTGGAGTTCATAGCTGGGATGCTCCTTGGGAGATCTTGTTCTTGTCTTGCAGTGAGGAGGTGGGAATTGCCTGTGGCAACCAGTATCATTAAGTACAGGTAGACCCTGCTTTAAGAAATCCTAGTATCTAGAAGCTAGAATATGCAAATAAAGTATATTAGGGGTTTACTCATGTTACAAAAAGAGTTTACCTTTTAACAAACAAAATAATTCAAGATTCTACAATAGTGCTCTTTTTTATGTTATTATGGAACAATTTAATTAGTAAGGATTATTTTTGTGTCAGTTATTCCAGGGATATGCCTTCTGGATTCTAGGAAATCCTGTCACATCCTCAGATCACCATCTTCACAGGGCTGCAGATTGTGAGCAGATTGATGAATCAAGTTAGGGACTGAATTGCCTCTCAGCTGCATGGGCACACTGCTCTCCCATCAGTACCAGGCTGTCCTTCTCCTCCCCAGCTTGCTCTGCACTTCCTCAAGGGTGATGTAGGAAATGGGTAATCTCTGAGGCTCCATTATTTGCTCTTAAGGGACACAGGTCCCTTGAAAAAGAAAACAGTGAAAGTTAGGAAAAGAAGATAATCTATGAACAAAATTTAAAAAGTAAGCTCGATGATTGCTGTTTTTTATTTGATGTTTATGCTTTCCCAAAGTGCATAAGATCAAGGTAACCAAACCCTTCTGAATCCCTTGATGGGTGAGAGACAGATCTCTTGGAGTTAAATTTGGCTTCTGAGAGGTAGTCTGAGTCATCCTCTCCCTCCCACCACCAGCACCCCACATTCATTCAGATTTCACCAAATTTGCTAAACATTAGAGGGCAGTTCAAATTTCCACATTGTCCCGTACATAGTACATATTGCTGTAAATTGCTGTGTCTGCATATGGTTCTTTCTTCTGTCTGTTGCCAAGATACCTGTCTAGACTGCGGAGAGGCTGTAGGGGCAGGGCACAGGCAGGGACTGCACAGGCAGTCAGAACAAAAGTCAGATGACTGCCTTTAGCTTGTGCCTGTTGCTCCCCATTTTCCAGCTCTTCTGGGCACGCCTTTCTTCCCATTTCAGTTGCTGAGCCCGTGTGTGGGTGCATGTGCATTTTAGTTTCTGTTTGTCCCTATTAGTATGTGATTTAATCATATCAAATGATTTACATTACTTTTTTTTTTCTTTTTTTCCAAACAGTAAAAAAGGGCTGAGTGAGACACAGACCCTGGAGTTGCACTTCATTGTTTGTTGTGCTTTAGATAACAGCACTTGTATTCCTAAGAAAAGTCCTTTGAAATATACCCTTTGAGGAAAAGTCACACTAGTTTGAGAAAAGAACCATGTTTATAATAACACAGTCATGTATAAGTGAGGATATTTTCTTCTCTGTACAATTATTGTTTATCATGTTCTTAAATTTAATTGTTAGTATGAATGACAATTATAGAAAAATAATTCCTAACCCCTTTGAAAGCTTAAAAATACTCAAAATTATTTGAGACACCAATGCCCAGAGAAAATCACTGGCCATTAATTATGATTTTCTATGTTTCTAACCATTCGTTTTCACCCCCTTTCTCAATATGGACCCAATTCTTTTGGCCTTGGGATTGTGCTTGAATTCAGGAGTGGGTATAGTTCTGTATCTAATGTAGGCACAATCCCAAACCTTAATCTGCACCAGCATCCACTGAGATGCTGCTTGTTCCCGTCTGGTCTTCATATATCAGTTCACAGGAACACAGGTCATTGCTGCCTTCTCTTGAATATAAACTCCAAAGAAGCTTCTGTTCTGCCACAATCTGAGTGACCAACATCCATAAGAAATACCTTGCTCTCCCCCATAATATGTTGGGGGCAGATGGTGTGGCTATGCTGAGTCCCTTTCAGGCATTGGACACCCAGTGCAAACATTTCTTCCAGTGCTGGCCCCTGCAAAACCATGTATGTTGCATTTCAACCATCACCCTTTAGCATCTCTGCCTTCTAACTAGACCGAACTCTTCCTTTTGATGACCTTTCCTACTTAGAGGAAGCCATGCCTTCTCATATCTCCTTAGAATTAAGTAATTTTCTGTAACATTTTATTTTGAAAACTTTCAAACATATAGAAAAGTTTATTGAGTTGTACAGTGAACACATACATACCTACCACTTAGATACCACAGTTGTTAATATGTTGTAATACATGTCTTATGTCTATCAATATATTCATCCATCTATACATCTACTAATCCATCGTTTTGGGGTAACATTTAAAGAGAGTTGCAGATATAACTACCCTCATGATAGACAGCGCTGAGATGATCCTTACCTCCTGATATTCTTGCTCTTGTGTTGCCCACTCCTACATTGTATCAAAGTTGTGTATGTGATCAGTAGAATATGGAAGAAATGATGGCAGGTGACTTCTAAGCCTAGATTAAAAAGGCACTAAAGCTTCCTTTTTCCAATATTTCTTGGGTTGCTCACTCTGGGGAAAGCTAGCTCTCATGCCACAAGAAGCCCTATGGAGAAACCCTCATGATAAGGAACCGAGGCCTCCTGCCAATAGCCATGTAAGTGAGTTGGGAAGAGAATGCTCCAATCGCCGTTGACTTTTCAGGTGACCACTGCTCCTGCTACCACCTTGACTGCCACTTCCTCAAAGAACCTGAGCAAGAACCAACCAGCTGATACAAAATTCTTCTCCTATACAAATTGTGATATAAAAAATGTTTATTATTATTTTAATTATTATTATTTTTGAGATGGAGTCTCACTCAGCCGCCAAAGCTGGAGTGCAGTGGTGTAATCTCTGCTCACTGCAACCACCATCTCCTGGGTTCAAGCAATTCTCCTGTCTCAGCCTCCTGAGTAGCTGGGATTACAGGTGTCCGCCATCATGCCAGTCTAATTTTTGTATTTTAGTAGAGACAGAGTTTCGTCATGTTGGCTAGGCTGATCTTGAACTCCTGACCTCAAGTGATCCACCAGCCTCAGCCTCCCAAAGTGCTGGGATTACAGGCATTAGCCACCATGCCGGCCAAAAATGTTTATTATTTTAAGGTAGCACATTTTGGGGTAATTTGTTACAGAGCAATAGATAACTAATATAGCATTTCACCTTAAATATTTTTAGCATAAATAGAACGAACAAGAATTCAATATGTATTTCTTGTTTTCTTTGGAGGTTAATTTTACATAGAATAAAATTCACAAATCTTAAGCCATTCAATGCATTTTGACTAATACATATAGTAAGCAACTCAGATCCCTCCATCATCAACCCTAGACATTTTCCACACAACATTTCCTAGTCAATTTCTGCCCCATCTCATAGATGACATTTATTCTGAATTTTACGGTCACAAATTAGTTTTGTCTGTTCCAGAAATTTATGTAAATCGAATCGTATAACTTGTACTATTTTTGCGTGGCTCCCTTCATTCACTGTATGGTTTGTGAGATTTGTCCATGTACTTGTGTTTATTAGAGCTTTGCTCATTTTTACGGCTGAGGAGTTTTCCATTGTATGACTATACCGCAACTTGTTTATATACCTGTTGAAAGATATTTGGGTTGGTTTCAGTTTGCACCCTTATAAAGGAAACTGGCAACTGGGTGCGGTGGCTCACGCCTGTAATCTCAGCACTTTCGGAGGCTGAGGCGGGCGGATCACGAGGTCAGGAGATCCAGCCCATCCTGGCCAACACGGTGAAACTCCGTCTCTACTAAAAATACAAAAATTAGCTAGGTGTGGTGGCACATGCCTGTAATCCCAGCTACTCGGAAGGCTGAGGCAGGAGAATCACTTGAACCAGGAACTCGGAGCTTACAGTGAGCTGAAATCGCGCCACTGCACTCCAGCCTGCCTACAGAGTGAGACTCCAGCTCAAAAAATAAATAAACAAATAAAATTAAAAAAAGGAAACTGGCATACACACATTTTGTATGAGTGTTTCTTCAGAAATATGTTTTATTTTTCTAGATTAAAGATGTAGAAGTGGCATTGCTGAGTCATATGACAGTTATACATGCAAATGTGTAAGAAACTGCCTCATCTTTTGCCAAGTGTCTACCATTTTACACTCCCATTCATAATGTGTGAGAGTCCTGGTGACGCCACATTCTTATCAATACTTGGTATTGTTAGTCTTTAATTTTAGCCATTACAATGAGTATGTGACATTTTTCTTCTGTTTCATGTTTCAAAACTTAGAGGTGTTAGTTTCCCTTTTGACTACACAATACTGCTTCTTTTCCCTGATTCACATTGTGAAACATGTAGGTTTTACCATAGTTTGATTTACTTTTAAGTTACATATTAAGATTTACTTTTAATTTTAAGTTGAATTCATCTTGAATTCAAAAGTGATCTATTTAGTTTCTAGTTTTGCTTACTTTCAACTTGAGAGGAACTTGTCACCTTGTTTCAAACAAAACACCATTTCTAAGACAGTGAGCGTGTTTACAAACATGTCCTTTCATATCACCTCCTTTTGCTTGGACAGAATACCAAATCGCTGAGTTATCTAGGTAAACACAAGACATCCTCAAGCATGAACATGGTTGCAGGTGTAATCCCCTTTAGAGAACTGTTCCCCGCAGTAGATATGCACAGCCTTTATTTCGTGTTCCACTGTTTTGAAAAAATTAATAAAAGAAAGAAAACTGTATTTATCATGCTCATGTCTGATGGAAGAATATTTTTTCAGGTTTTCTCTTTTTCCTTCATTCTTATTAAAATGAGTCTTGGAGGTCTACAGTGCCAGTATGTACACTTACCAAAACACTTCTCCTTTTGCCTCTCCTACAGATCCTTACCTGTTAAGGGATAATGCAGATGACAATTTTCTGTACCATCGTTCCTCCTTCTAGATTGCTTTCTGGGGGGATTTTCTCTTCCATGTTTCTTACATTTGATGCACATTTCTCTCAGTTTTTGACGTTATTTATTAATTTTTGTAAGTCTTCTCAGGCATGTTGCTGAGAAACTGAGGGGAGCTCCTAAAGGGGACTTTCTCCAAGGTTTTTAATTCCTCTTTAGCACCTCTAGATTATATAAATTTGATGATAAGTGCTATGTCATATGCCTATTTTTATTACATTTCCTAACACATAGGAGATTGCAAAAAATACGGTTACATTTGTTTGGACTTAACTGAGTAACTTTTTCTTATGATTTATTTTTGAGATAGGGTCTCACTGTTGTTGCTGAGGCTATCCTCAAAGTCCTAGGCTGAAGGAATCCTCCCACCGCAGCCTCCTGAGTAGCTGGGGCTACAGGCACACGCCACTGTGCTGGTTTGATTTTTATGGACAGTGAAATATCTTTTAAAAGCCATATAGCAACAGATTCCTCACCCATTACTGTCCCCATGCTCCCCAGCATTCTCACTGTGACAATTGTGCAGCTGCAGGGAGGGCACCACCTTTCAGATCTCAACTTATATACCTTGCACAGCTTCATGCTTCTGTTTCTCACAAGCTGTAGTACCCAAGTTTAGAGTTTTGAATTCCATACTGTTTTTAGAATCTCAATGTGTAAGTTTTGCATTATTAGATTTAACTCATTATATTGTTATTAATAAATTTAATTTATTACATTTAATTCAACATTCTGAACATGGTTACTATACAGAAACTATGAAAGTAGAGTTCATAGAAGGAATGTGGGCAGATGGTCCCCATGGGTATGCATGTGAGAAGTTGGGGGACAAGCACAGTGGAGGTAAGGTTCACAGATTACAGAGAGGGGAAATTGTAAGCACGGAAAAATGTAGAAACCGGATGCTGCCGGGAAGAATATGAGCTCAGTGTTGGTAATAGTTGATGTTGCTCTGTTATTTTCAACCACAGCTGCTCATTGACTTTACCTGAGGAACTTTTTAAAAATCCTGAGGCCTGGATTAAGGCTACAGATAGTCTGTATGGCATCTTTGTATGAATACACACAAGCACACAAACTTACAGACACACACACATGTATCATGAGAAGGTGCACTCCTGGGTACAAGGCTTGGTCAGCAGGCACACTTTTGTACGAATTAGAAAAAAGCATTCCTTTTTCTGTGCAAATTGAGCCTAGTCCAAAAGTACAGGCTGGACTTCAGGCCCAAGTTGCCTCTGTGGTTGAGAATCTTTGTACAGTGAACAGCGTATATGTCTGTGGAAGCTCTGTCAGGTCCCTGTCCAGACCAGATGATGCTTTATTTCTGGGATGTGGAACCTGGGAAACTACTACAAAAATTCTCCCCAGGTGATGAAGATGCGAATGAAGAATGACAAACTCTTACACAGACACAAGGGGAAGAAGCTTCTCTATGTATTCGTTTAGCAGGTATTTATTGCATATTTAACATATGTACTTTCAGGAACCTCGTAAGTTGATCCGCTTTTCTGCAGTGGTGGGACTTCTTTGGAAAGCTTATGTAAAAATATCTCTACTCATTTTGGAGGCAGAGAGAAGGTACCACACAACCTCTGAAAAGTAAAGTAACTTCTCCTTACACACGGAACACTGCAGCACTGTTCTCTAGTGAACTGTAACCAACTTCTGGCTCTGCTGGGTGTTTCCTTTCAAGGTCACCCTGAAGCCGTAGCTATAAAAAGACTGACATAATGAGGAACATATGTCCAGGGAAAAGCATTTTATCCCTCCACCCCCATCTAGATTTAAGACCTTAGTACTGAAATTACCTGACTATCAGCAGAAGGATTAAACTTCACAGTGACAGACTTAGAGAGCGAGAGAGAAAGAGACGTTCTTTTGGTCTCAGAGTTTATTATAGAGTTTATGCCATTCCAGAATGAGTGCCAACATTTGGGGGAGTAGTTTACTTTATTCTACAGTCTATGGTGGAAAAAAGTCCCCATTACCACTTCAGTGGAGTGCCTGATCGATTACAGTAGCAATAAATAACACGTTAAACAGTGATAGGTGTTGATTCATTTTACGACAAAAAAAGTAATATTGTTTCATAAATACTAGACACACTCCCAAAATCTGGAGATAACCACTGTTTACAGTTTAGTATTTTAAAAAATTAAATTAGTATATCATCATATAGGACATGCATTTTGCAATCTATTTTAAGACAATATTATGAGTGTTATACTTCCTTACTTAAATGTGCTTTAAAAACATGGTATTCAGTTGCTAACTGCTACAACATTATTAAGATTCCAAATACACACATGGCCAAGTTATTATCCAAAAACCTGAAATATTATCTCTGTCATGAGTGTAGGAATCCCCTTTTCCACTGCCTTCATCATTCTGGGAATTGTATTTTACCCTTTACAATGTTTGAAGCGATAATGTACTTCATGTTTTTATAATGTTTATTTCTTATTACTGGTAAGACATATTTTATAGGTTTATTGCTTTTGGTTATCCTATTAATTATTGAAAATATACATTGTAATTTTAAATTTTTTAGTAATTTTATTATTGATTTATAAGAGCTCTCTTTTATCATATATTACAGATTTCTAGTTTGTCTTTTAAATTTACTTACATGTTCCTCAGGTAGAAGAAATATTATTTAATGTTTTAAAATCTTTTACAATTTTCCTTTGTGATTTTCACATTTTGAGTTTACAGTTAGAAAGTGATTCCCTGCTTTTATAACAGAAATTCATCTGAATTTCTTTACCAGTTCATTTACATGTACTTTTTATTTTAACTACATAACTCATTCTAGAATCTATTTTGATCAATGGTATGTGATGCAGCTATAGTTTTATTATTTTTAACTTTTAATTTCATTGTAATTTATTAATCTGTCCTTTTCTACTTCATGACATATTATCCTTGTCTTAAATTATTGCCTATTAGAATAGGCTGTTTCAGAACTTTCTGTGCTGTCTCATTTATCTGTCTTTTAAATCTGATGTCAGATTTTATTGTTCATTAGGTTAAACTCAGTTCTTTTTTCTTTTAAGTATTTCTTTGTCTATATTTTATTTATATATATATAAGCATAATTTTGTTAAATCCATCCCCCTTCCCACCCCATAATTTATATTCTAATATTGATCCTCACTCTTCTAGAATATTAAAAACATAAATATTTCAAATTAATTTCATTATATTAGTAAGTACATGAACAAAAGAGAATGTAGCTCCATTATAATTTTGAATGGAAATCTAAGATTCTTTACAGAAGAAGTGAAAATTGAATATCCATGACTTCTGCTCCTGGCAAAGGTGGAGTGACAAGAGCTGCATTCCACTCTCTCTTGGCACAACTGGAAAAGTGGACAAAGCATGAAAATATGTTTAGAAATGTATAGGAAAGACGGAGCATATTAAATAGAGACAGACACTTTGGGAGGCCGAGCCGGGTGGATCACGAGGTCAGGAGATCGAGACCATCCTGGCTAACACGGTGAAACCCCGTCTCTACTAAAACAAATACAAAAAACTAGCCGGGCGACGTGGCGGGCACGTGTAGTCCCAGCTACTCGGGAGGCTGAGGCAGGAGAACAGCGTAAACCCGGGAGGCGGAGCTTGCAGTGAGCTGAGATCCGGCCACTGCACTCCAGCCTGGGCGACAGAGCCAGACTCCGTCTCAAAAAAAAAAATAAATAAATAAATAAATAAATAAAAATAATAAATAGAGACAGAGAAGATATTTAAAAGCCCCAGATTGAACTTCTATAGATGAAAAATTTAAATAATAACAGATTATGTACTTCCAAAAAATGTATTAGTGGACTTAAAGACATGCAGTAGAAACAATCCAAAATGTAACACACTGAGAAAAATATTGAAAAAAAAAAAAAACACCACAGAACATCAGTTAGCTGTGGAACAATGTCAAAGAGCCTAATAAATGTGTAATTGAAGTCCCTGAAGGAACAAAGAAGGAACAGAAAAGTGTTTAAAAATATGAGAATATTTTCAAATTTGTCAAAAAACTAGAAACCTATAGAGAGTTCTGTGATCCTTCTAGCAAATTATCCAAATTGTAAGTGATTTTGGGAACCTACTGAACTTGCAGCTTATGTCAGAAGTGAGAGGAACAGAATGGTTAGGTAATTTCCCCAAGGTCACACAGCCAGTAATTTATGGAGCTGGGATTGGAAGCCCCATTTGTCCAACTCTAGATCTAGAAATCTGAAATAATACTATATGGTGTGAATTACGTCAACATATTTCCTTGTACAAAAATATTCTTTTTTTCCAGCCGATTCTTTATAATGTGTATTTTTCTATTAGTATACTTTTAGTTTTGATTTACTGTTGTATTATGTAGAACTTCTACATTGGGATATGAGATTGGTACACAGTTTTCTTTTATTGTGCTTTGTAACTGGTTTATTAGGCTAGCTTGAGTAAATTAATTGAAAAAGCTTCGGTGCTTTTTTTGCTCTGGGTAAATTTATATATGATGGAAATTTTTTGGTGCATGACTGTTTAAAAGTAATGTCTCATTAAATCACCTATGCCTTCAGTCTTTTCTAGAGATGGATTTTCTTATCTGTTTTTAAAAATGATAACTTTTTCAATATTTTTCCAGGTAACTGGTTTCATTCAGAATATCTACCTCTTTTGAGTAATTTTAATATTTTATGTATGTGTGTGTGTGTATTTTCTATGTGTGTGTTTGTGAGCGTGTGGATATATTTCTATGTATATACGTTCATAGTGTGTGGATATATTTCTATCTATGTATATATGCATATAATCTTTTCACATTTTTCAAATTTATTTTTGTTAAATTGTAGTTGTACATAGTATTCCTTAATTTGTTTTAATTTTTATTGTGTCATATTTATGTTTGAAGGATTAAGTTTATACATTTATTTTCCTCCAGACTTGTCAGGAGTTTATATATATTAATGTTTTTATTTTCACTAAAAATTTAGGATGACACCAATAGGAAATTTTGCATGAGGTACTAATTTTCCCTTTACTTTACATTGGAATGAGATGTCAAATTGCCTCACTTTTAAAATTATTATTATTATTATTATTATTGTTCTTATTTTGAGACGGAGTCTCTCTCTGTTGCCCAGGCTGGAGTGCAATGGAGTGATCTTGGCTCACTGCAGCCTCTGCCTCCCAGGTTCAAGTGATGCTCCTGCATCAGCCTCCTGAGTAGTTGGGATTACAGGCATGTGCCATCATGCCAGCCTCATTTTTGTATTTTTAGTGGAGATGGAGTTTCTCCATGTTGGCCAGGCTGGTCTTGAACTCCTGACTTCAGATGATTCACCTGCTTCAGCCTCCCAAAGTGCTGGGATTACAGGCATGAGCCACTGCATCTGGCTGCTTCACTTATCATTTATTGATTGTAAACAGCACTAGCTCAGTATTATTCAACCCTTTTTCTGATTGCATTTACATTCCTTTATTGGTTGCTTGCTGACTCCTTGGTACTACATGAGAAAAGGACCCATGGGCCCTGATGTTCAATCAAGGTCTGGTCCTGTGTTCCAGGTGTCTTAAGGTAATAAGAAAAACTCAGGAGGGCTCTTTACCTCAAGTATCTCTCTTATTTAAAAGGGGTGTGGTAGAATACAACATTTCTCTCTAATACAGGCTGAGTTTACTTTACTTTCAGAGGTACTCCAGCACCCTCAAAGGACTATGGTTACAGTAAAACATGTCTTGTCACTAGCAACGAGAAATAACTTTTAGATATATTGAAAATTGTTTTCTGCATTTTAATACATCAATTTTTGCCTTTATCCCTGTCTCTTTTTTACTAGTCTTTGGATTGATATTCAGTATTACATCTTGAGATGGAATGCTTTTTTCCTTTGGAATGAATATGTCTGACTCGTGGTAGCTCCCAACAAGGTAATGATTCTCTGAGATCTGTTAAAGAGTTGTGGCTGGAAGTGGGTTCAACAAAAGGAAACAAGAAATACTTTTGGCAGAAGACCCATCATCTTCTCCTTCAGCTATGGCTGGCCTAGCTATGAGGAGCCACCATCACAAGAGTTAATAAGGAGTCCAGCAGGGTCATTTATAGAGATATTGACAAATATCTCACTTATTTTACTTCTCCGTCTCCTTCAAGTTAGATGTAACCATACTGGCTTTGACCAGTGAAATGTGTTCAGAAGTTGCAGTGTTGTTTTTCTGATCTGGGAACGATATTCGACATTTCAGTACTCTTCTGAAAAATTGTTAAATCCCATGTCAAGATATCGACTCATCCCTCCTGGGTAATTGAGTGATAACAATGGTCAGAGCTCCTTTGCTGACTCATGTCGAAAATGTAATGTTAATAATAAATAAACGTTTACTCTGGATATTTTGAAGTCAGTTGTGACTGCAGCTTATTCTAGCCTATCCTGACTAAGATAATGTGCAGTCGTTTGAGAATTTAAACTTAAGTACATATGAATAATTTCCTGAACTTCCTCGATTTAAGTAACGAGGGGCTTTTCAATGTTATATCCTTTACGTTTTTATCATTTTCTTAGCAAGATCATAAGACTTGTCAAGTCTTTTTTTACATGATAGGATAGTGATTAAGAGTATGGACTTCAGAGCCAGTCTGCCTGATTTTAAATCCCAGAACTGCTATTCAATAGCTGTGTAAGTCATAGAGTCACTCCATTCCTCATTCTTCTCATCTGTAAAATGGAGAGGACAATTTCACTCAACCCATGGGGTTGCTGTAAGGATTAAATGAATCTATACACATAAAATACTGTGACCAGAAAGTGTCATAGAGAAGGAATTCACCAAATGTTTGCTATTATTATATCTTTTTATCCACCCACAGTCCTTAACCGAGCTTCTTGCACACATTTTGTTCAAATTTTTGATTTAGCAAATGTGTCCTGCCTCTGAGTAACTTTAGGTGAATTAAATGTGATTAACTGAATACACACACACACACACACACACACACACACATACACATACACATATAAATATATATATATATATGGGTTGTGTAAAAGCAGTTGTGGTTTTTGCCATTACTTTTCATCTTTACATATACATAATATGTAAACAGAGAGAGTGTGCAAGAGTTCCCTGGAAGTTTCAGACAATACTCTGAAACTTAAGTTTTCTAAAGTAGTTCTTAAAGACTGAGCAGGATCTTCTGGAAGATTAGGGAGGCAGCAGGGATGAAGAGAGGGAGCAGAATGAAGGTTGAGACACTTCAATTATTCTCTCATTGGCTTCCTATTTGGTGTCTGAATGCCAGACTTTGCAGATGCTTCTTGGACATTAGACATGACCCAGATCTCAAAATTTTCTGTTTGACTTCTTCCTAGTTTGACTTGTACACAGCACTCTTGAGCTTAGTGTTCTGTGGCAGACTCAACATTTCTATTTGGATATGCTATGTCAGAGGCATCTAAACTCATTATATTCAAATTTGTTATTAAAATCTCCCTGCCAAATGCACTCTTACCTCATTTTCTTCATCTTACTCAGTGGCACTAGCATTCATCTAGATCACAAGGGAGGAGTGAGGAATCATCTGCATGCCTTCCCTTTCTCTTACTCCTCATACCCCAATTCATTACCCATTTGGTTCAAATTCACTTCCAACTACCCCTTGAGTCTATTTTCCTTCATATTCACTGCTAACTGCTAACATGTTTGCCGCATGAGGCCATCACCTCTCTAGGGCAACATTCTAACCTTTCACTCTGCCTATGTGCCCCCAGCCAGAGCTTGCTCTGTAGTGCTCTCCACCTGGAGTGGAATGACTGTATGGATATGGAGTCTCCATGATTCTGTCATATCTCCTATTATAATCTTCAAAGCCTTCTCTTGTTCTCAGGGTGAAGAATAAAGACTTTAGTGTAGTCATCAAGGCACTGTGTTGTCTTGTTACTGATTGACTCTGTAGTTTCATCTTGTCATCCTGTCTCCTTTACCTCCCAGTTTTTGTTGGTGTTGTTGGTGTTGTTGTCGTTTTAGTTTCTGAACTTGCCATCCTTCAGCAATCAGATATAACATCCCTTTCCATGGGAACCCTCCCTGACTTATCTGGCTATACCCCATTAATTTTAATCATCGGTAGTTACTTTATGATGAGACATTTGGTGCCTTTAGTTATGCCTGAAAAAAAAAAAAAAAGTAGGGAAAGTATTGTTTCCCTGGTTATATGTGTTTCTCTGCTATGTTCACATTGATACCAAAGGATAATGTGAAAAGGTTGCTTATTTTCAATGTGTTACCCAACTTTAACTGGATATCTCTGAATCTCATTCTAAGGTCTTCCTTCCTTTGCAATCATTCCATCGCGACAGCATCTTTTACACACCCCTTCCCTGATCTGTGCTCTTGTCCCCAGGGAGATAAGATAGCAGCAGCTCCTCGATTTTGTCGTCGTAGGAGGATGTGTGAGATCTGTTAGATTTTTTTCAGAGAAAATTGTTTGCAAAAGAGAATTTTTTTTTTCTTAACATTGGCCACTGTGTGAGGTAACTTTGTGTTTATATCCCTCTTCTGTCTTATCAAGTATACCTTCTCACAAGTACAAGCTGACTTGGTAGAGGTAAAAGTAGAGATGGGAATGTAAAAGGTAAGAAAAGGTCAGAGGAGAAAGAAAAAAAAATCTCCTCTTATACGCTTACTTATTAAAACAGATTTTAATCTGTTTATTTGAAAATAGTCTGCCTTCCCCACTAGACTAGAGGGCAGGGACCTTCTCTACTTTCCTCATCATTGTATGTTTCATAGATAGCACAGTGCTGGACAATAAGATGCTTTTGTTGAGGGGCTTAATAACTATAGAATCATGTTTCCATACAACTAAAGTATTGACTATGACCCACATTGAACTTCCAGTACTGCTCGCTCCTCTTTTAAAACATCTTTCTTAATAACCAGTATTCAAAACTTTGAAAAGAATCCATGTTGTATGTTTTATTAATTTTAATTTATGACTCATAGCTGTCAGGGCACACTGAGAACAGTATATTTGTTTGTTTTTATTGATTTAGATTTTAACTCACATTTATAATCAGTGGTGAATGAAAGATTTTCTTTTCCCTGAATTGTATGTGTTTCTCTGATATGTTGGCCCATATATAGACAAATGTGGTCATTTTTAGGCACTTGTATATAGGCACTTGTATATAAGGACACATTGTGTATTATAGTTTTGAGAAATAACATATTAGGAAACAAAGTGTACAGCTTTGTCTATTTGGCACCTAGTATCTGGTGACTGACACTTTAATAGCAAATTCTGGCAGAGCTTACCCTAGATCATGGGACATTTGTCACCTGCTTAGATCTAACACCTAATACATTACTTCACAATGTAGATATTTACCTGAATGCACATCAGTGGGCAGGGCTCTAAAAGTTGTATTTTGTTTTTTGTTTCTTATTTTTACTTGGTACCTTCTGCTATTGCACAATGGCAAAAATGAGTTCAGGCACAGCCACAAATTTTTTTCATGCTCTTCTTGGATTCACAGGACATGAGAAAGATGTAATTGGGTGTAGGTTTGCAATTGTATTTTTTGCAACAGAATCTTTTTTTCTCTATATTTGACTTGATTAAGTCTTGCTAAAATAAAACCAAAAAATTAGGAAGAATAAAAAAATAAAAATCAATATTAATATAAATTATTTTGGTTGGGCAAGGCTGATATTTGTTTAATTCTAATTTATTGCTCTTTTTCTGTATATTTGAAAATGACAATAGTACCTGATGATTAATTTTAACACAAAAAATACTTCTGTGCTATAAATAATTGTTATTTTTAATAAGAAAAGGTAAAACTGATGCTGTCATTCTAATCTCAGTGCTTTCAGCAGAATTGTCTGTTGTCTTTTAATTAAATAACAAAAAAAATCTTTTTATATTGAGCAACAGTAAAATTAGATGTTCTTTCAAGCCTTTGGGTGAGTATTACTGGCAGCTTAAATTTTTTTGTTATCAATGTTTCTTTTAACTCTTTTCATCCATTTAATAAATATTTAGGTATACAGGGACTATACTTAATAAAGCATTTATTGCCATGTGTTTATTAAAGAAAATATATAAATCATATTTTTGAAGTTGCAATTCAACTTTTAATATGTTTAAGAGATGTTAGTAGTAAAGAGAAATTAAAAACCAATTTTTTATTTGGATAAAAAAATAAGAAATAACAAATTATATCTTATTTTTTAATAGAAAGTAAATATTGCCAGTAATCTCAATATCCATAAATAATTACTATTAATACCTTTGTGTACACAAAATACACAAAGTACAGAAAGTGTGCATGTGTACTTTGTGTACATTCTACCAAACACACAGACATGCATAAACACACTCACAAAGCCTCACAAACAGTATCCATATTATGTAATTTGCATTTATACTTAAATTTGTATGATTTGTAATCTTTAAATAAATTCTTCTACATAGAAAAAAAAATTAGTGTGAAAAAATTCTATGATGTAGATATGCCATAACTAATTTCACTAATTACCTACTCTTTGAAATTTGGAACATCTTTGATGTACTATTATCAACAGTAATGAATCAAGGTATTTTGCACATACAGTATGTCAAGCCTCTATTTTTAAAGAAAGGCTACCTCTCTTCCAACATTTAGAAAGCTCTGGGGATTTTTGACAGGAGCAGAGCTTACTTGTCAAAAAAGACTAAAATCTCTGGGAAGAAAATATGTTCCAAGGACTAAAAGGAGTGAAGTTGACCATCTTGGTCTAGTTAGGGACCAATATTTCAGAAAAAATGTCAAGAGAACTAGGAGTAAATTTAGTTCTTTGGATTCAAAAATTGCCCTTAGTGCATCTCGTGGACTCTAGGTGGAACTCTAAGGAGAAGGATGTTGGCACAAAATGCAGGCTTGATTTACACTAAATCTCACTGAGACCTTGGGCAAGCAACACTGTTGGGTATCCAATATCCAAGGGGACAGAGAGTAACTAGGAGGAGAAAGACATTCCCTGAATTCTTTTGGCAACGTATCATTGCTACAGGGAAAGGAAGGCTCCAGAGCCTGAAACTACCTTTGCAAAAATTATGACAGTGAGAGAAATCTGACACAGAAAAATTATGACAGTGAAAGAAATCTCATCTAACTGACTCCATTTTGCTTCTAACCTCCAAGCTGCTCTTGTTTATTCCTGGGCAAAGGCCAAACTAACCGTGGGAGAAAATTAGTTTGTAGTTTAACTTTAAAACAAAAATGATAACAATCCCTTCCTGAAACTAACCTCCATCTTGCTTAGAGACTGAAAATGACATTTTAAAACTGACAAATTCGCTACAAGTTTAGATTTATGGCTCCGGAGTCAGTTAGCCAGAGGTCACAAGGTTCATAACTTCCCAATTGCTCCAATACATATCATCACTATGGTAAAACCTAAGATTGGTGTTTAAGGTATTTTTCAGACCCTGCGTTCTGATGGACCAGCCAGTTGGTGCCACCTGAACTGGTAACCCATACCAAGAGACTCATTCAACTGGTCTTGTGATCCCACACAGTACTCCTGGAACTGACTCAGTACAAGGAGACAGCTTTGACCTCCTATGGTTTCATCCCTGACCAAACCAATTAACATTCACAACAAATTATCCTTGAAAAACCCTAGCTTCTTCTGAATTTTCAAGGAGGCTGATTTGAGTAATAAATTTCCAACCTTCCACTTGGCAAGCCCATCAATTATCACACTCTTTCTCTACTGCAATACCACTGTCTCCGTGAAGCAGCTCTACTTGTGCAACAAACAAGAAGACCCTGTCCTGTCGGGTGATTACAAGCCCACAGGGCAGCGTTGGTGCTCGTCCTCCTCAGTGTATCAGCAGCACCTGGGAGATGGCAGCCATGTCCAGAAACATGGCAGCTTATTGGCAGTATATGGAATCCTGAGAAGTCTACTCTCCCTTCACATCCTCAGAGAGCCACGCATTTAGAAACAAACATAACTCAAGAGGTAGGATCAGGAGAGGAAGAGTATAACCTGTACCAAGTGGTAGTAAATACAATTTGAGAGCAACATTTTGAAATTGTAAAGTGTATTGAAAATATATATTTATGGTTTCAAGAATAATTATAAAATGACCAACTGGTTCGGACCTTCCAGATTGAGACAGGACATTATTTGTATTGTAAGCCTTCTTGTGTTGTCTCTCTCACTTCAACTTCCAGCGTTAACCACAGCTGTGAATTGGTATCATTTTCCTACTCTTTTCTACAGATTTTAATACCTATGTAGGTATTCCTGAGGAATATGCTGCTTGGGTTTGCTTTAGCTTTACTTGTTCTAAAATCTTTTACTATATGCATTATTTTGAGATATGCTTTTTTGTTCAACATTATTTCAAATGTATGGGTCAATTTTTTTTTTTAAATTATGCTTTGAGTTCTGGGGTACATGTGCAGAACATGCAAGTTTGTTATATAGGTATACACGTGCCATGGTGGTTTGCTGCACCTATCAACCTGTCATCTACATTTAGTATTTCTCCTAATGCTATCCCTCCCCCCAGGCCTCCACCCCCCAACAGGCCTCAGTGTGTGATGCCCCCTGCCTCCGCTGTGTCCATGTGTTCTCATTGTTCAACTCCCACTTATGAGTGGCAACATGCGGTGTTTGGTTTTCTGTTCTTGTGTTAGTTTGCTGAGAATGATGGTTTCTAGCTTCATCCATGTCCCTGCAAAGGACATAAACTCAAGAAACTATCATCAGGGTGAACAGGCAACCTACAGAATGGGAGAAAATTTTGCAATCTATCCATCTCACAAAGGGTTAATGTCCAGAATCTACAAAGAACTTAAACAAATTTACAAGAAAAAAAACAACCCCACCAAAAAGTAGGCAAAGGATGTGAACAGACACTTCTCAAAAGAAGACATTTATGCAGTCAACAAACATATGAAAAATGCTCATCATCAGTGGTCATTAGAGAAATGCAAATCAAAACCACAATGAGCTACCATCTCATGCCAGTCAGAATGGCGATCATTAAAATGTCAGGAAATAACAGATGCTGCAGAGAATATGGAGAAATGGGAACACTTTTACACTTTTGGTTCAACCATTGTAGAAACCAGTGTGGCGATTCTTCAAGGATCTGGAACTAGAAATACCATTTGACCCAGCAATCCGAATACTGAGTATATACTCAAAGGATTATAAAACATTCTACTATAAGGAAACATGCACTTGTATGTTTATTGTGGCACTGTTCACAATAGCAAAGACTAGGAACCAACCCAAATGCCCATCAATGATAAACTGGATAAAGAAAATGTGGCACATATGCACCATGGAATACTATGCAGCCATAAAAAGGGTGATTATCTTTTAAAGGTTAACCCGCATTGATGCATGTACTAGCAACCCATTCTTTTTTCTATGTTTTCTATTGAATAAATATTTATTTTACTTATTATTCTACTGACAGTGGACATAGTAAGTAATTATTTCAGGTTTTTTGTTCTTGCAGACACTGCTCTTATGGCTATTCTTGTGGGTGTCACTGTTACACATATCACAAGATTTTTTTCTGTAAGGTATATACCTATGATGTACAATATGTTTTCTAAGGAATACAGATATGAGCAGAATATCTGGCTCCTATAGCATGCAAAATGTTCAAATTCAGTGGGTAATGTCAAAATGTTTTCTAGAATTGTCATAGTACTTTGTATACTTATCAGTAGTGTATGAGTTTTCTCATTTCTCTACATTTTTGCTAAAGTTAGACTGTTGATTTCTTAATTTTTGCCAGTCTGGTAGGTTTAGAGTGATTCTCATTGCGGTGATTTTGCTAAGAATGATTATTCTTTTTAAATGAAGATAAATTTTAAAAATATATTTAAGAACCACATGCATTTCCCTTTCTATGAGATGCTTTTCTCTCTTTTTCTCTATCGAGCTGTTATATTTTTCTTACATATTCACAGGTGTTCCATATACATTCAGTTATAACTGTTGCAAAGACCTTCTTTCTGCATTTTTACTCCTTCATTTGCTTTCTGATGAACAGAGTTCTTAATTTTACTCTACTAGCATTTATCAATACTTTTCTTAGTCCGGGAGTGGTGGTTCATGCCTGTAATCCTTGCATTTTGGGAAGCCAAGGTGGGTGGATCACTTGAGTTCAGGAGTTCGAGAGCAGCCTGGCAACATAATGAGACTGTGTCTCTGATATATATATATAACTCACATACATATCTCACATATATATCTTACATATATATCACATATATATTTTTCATGTATATATATATATATATATATGAAAAAAATATCTGGGCCTGGTGGCACGTACCTATTGTCTCAGCCATGATCGTGCCACTACACTCCAGCCTGTTTCAATAAAAACACATATGTGTATGTGTGTGTGTATGTATAAATGTGTACATATATATTTTTTTCCTTAATGGTTTGTACCTTTCCTTTTGTGTTTTCAGAAATCTTTCTCTATCTGTAGGTAATAATAGATCCTCTAAAATTTTTTGGTTTCCAATTCACCTTAAATTGCATTTTGTATACAGTGCAATGCAGGAGCACAATTTTACTTTTTTCCACATGAATTGCAAATGTTAACACTTCAATAATTGAATAGTTAATTTTATGTTCATAAATCTGGAATATCTGCTCTGATAGAAATCTAGTTTCCAAATATGTAAAATTTGTTTTGGAACTTTCTAATTTGTTCTATTGGTCTTTTGTCTTTACCTATAAAAATACTGCATTAATTTGACTTTTTGAATTTCTATTGCTGTTTGGATTGGAATTGCATTGAATCCATATATTATGTTGGGGAAAATTGATATCATTGTATCATTAATGATTTCTATAGATGAGCATCTATCTTTACATACAAATGTATTTTAGTATTTTAAAATGCTTTTTAGATTTATGTTTTTTCCATGAAAAATTGGCATATTTTTTAAAACTTATGCCTATGTTTTAAATATACATATGTGTGTGTGAATGTGTAAGTGCATATATATAGATATGTGTATATATATATATGTGTGTGTATATAAATGTATATATTCTCACATACACACATATCAGTAATATAATTGACTATTGCCTATGTTTTAAATACATATATGTGTGGGTGGATGTGTGAGTATATATCTATAGATGCATATATATATGCATATGTGTGTATACATCTGTATATACAGATATATATGTATGTATATATACATGTGTATATATATTCTCACACACATATATCAGTAATATAATTGACTACTGCTGGCAGCATGCAGAAATGCAAGAAATTATTAATTAACCATGAATGCAGTAACTTCACAAATTTCATTTATAAATTTTCATGAATTATCTCTGAATTATTTTGAATTTTCTGTTTAGGTTACCATATTACTTTCAAACAACAACTACTTCATTTCTACTTGTCAATATCTTTCCTTTTTTGTTTTTCTTTTTCTTTACTGCATTGCTGGGACATTTAATATAATATTGATTAGAAGAAGTACAGTGGGCATTACCTACATTGTTTTCTGTAGCTTTGTTTCTTTGTATTTGTGAATCCTCTTTGATTGTGAAAATTCTCTTCCATCTAATTTTCAAGAATTTGGATTTAAGTAGATGTTACATTTTATGAAAAGTTTATTTTTGTCACACCACTTCAGATTACTACATATTTATTCTCCTTTAATCTATTAATATAGTGAACCAGTTTCTTCAGTTTTCACATATTAAATTATCCCTGGATTTGTGCAGTTAACCCAAGTTGGTAATTATGCATTATCTTCAAGATTTCAGTATTCCCCATAGGGTTTTTGCAGTGTTGTTCATGAGTATGATAAACCTGTAATTTCTTTTGCTTTGCCCTTGTTTGGTTTTGCTTTAAAACCTATTCTAGCCTCACCAGTGAAAGAAGGAGTATTTTCTCTTTTTCTATCTCCTTTAAGAATATAGGGAAAATTAGGCCACATACGGTGGCTCACACCTGTAATCCCAGCACTTTGGGAGGCCAAGGTGGGCAGATCCCCTGAGGTCAGGAGTTTGAGACCAGTCTGGCCAACATGGTGAAACCCTGTCTCTACTAAAAATACAAAAGTAGCCGGGCGTGTTGGCACAAGCCTGTAATCCCAGCTACTCGGGAGGCTGAGGCAGGAAAACTGCTTGAACCCAGGAGGTGGAGGTTACAGTGAGCCAAGATTGTGCCACTGAACTCCAGCTTGGGCAATGGAGTGAGAATCGGTCTCAAAAAAATAAAAAATAAAAAATAAAAAAAATAGGTGAAGTTGGAGTTATATGTATTTTAAATGTTTGGTAAAATTTATCTTTGAAGGTATTTAGGCCTGAAATGTTTTTCAGGAAATATTTTAAATAATGATATAATTCTGAAAAGACAATTTTCTATTTCTTTGGAAGTAAATTTGTTTGTGTTTTATTTTTCTGATAATTTATTAGCTTCATTTAATTTTACAGATTACTTGGTGTGTTAAGTTATTCATAATATCCTTTAACTGTCTAGCATTGGCAATATCTGTTTCTTATGTATCATTTCTTATTCTACTGTTTTTGTGTATTCTCTTTTTGTTGATACATTTCAACAAGAATTCTCATCAAGTTTCTTTTTTTTTTTTTTTTTGAGATGAAGTCTCGCTCTGTTGCCCAGGCTGGAGTGCAGTGGCGTGGTCTCAGCTCACTGCAAGCTTCGCTTCCCAGGTTCATGCCATTCTCCTGCCTCAGCCTCCCGAGTAGCTGGGACTACAGGTGCCCGCCACCACCCCCGGCTAATTTTTTGTATTTTTAGTAGAGACGGGGTTTCACCATGTCAGCCAGGATGGTCTCGATCTCCTGACCTCGTGATCCACCCACTTCCACCTCCCAAAGTGCTGGGATTACAGGCGTGAGCCACCATGCCTGGTCTATTTTCTCTTTCAAAGAAACTACTTTTGGATTTAATCATCTTTTTTATTATATATCCAGGGTTTTTTTTTTTTTTAAATTAAGTGTTGATTTTTCTCTGTTTCCTTCCTTCTACTTTCTTTGAATTTATTTTGAAGTAATTTTTTTATAACTTCTTTGTATACTAGAAGCTTGGTTAATAAATTTTGAGTCTTCTTTTCTTTCTTAATTTAAGGCTTTAAGGCTTTATATTTTCTAAAGTACTGCTTTAATTACATACTACTAGTTTTTTATTTAATATAGTAATATATTAGACCTACTCATTCTATTTTCTTTATCACTAAACTCTCATATTGTATTTTCTTTATTGATTTTATTCTGAGTATTTCTTCAGCTGTTTTTAGTTCACTAATTTCTCTTAATGAGTTTAATGTGCTTAATTTCTAGAAAATCTATTTTGTATCTCAAATCTGCTTTTTACTTACAGTTTCTTATTTTTTTGCTTGTATTTTCAAGTGTTGACATTGTATTTTTATATTAAACATCATATGTAAGGTTTTGTAATCGACAATTCTTATATTTGAAGTGTTTTGCTATTTTCACTATTATTGTTTCTGCTGGTTCTCCCTCCTTGTGTTTTCACTGTGTGTTTTTGTATTTTTATTTTTACTGCGAATAGTTCATTTCCTTGGAATTTTATCTATCAAAATTCTGTAATGCCCAGATTGAAGTTCAATTTCCTGTATAGGATTTACGTGTTCCAGTCTCCTGGGAAACTACCTACCTTGATTACTGTAAGTTGCCCACTAAAGAATTTTCAGACTACGTAACTAACATGAATTTGGACCCAAAACTCACAGGAAACAGGCTCAGGAAATATTTACTTTTATTCTAAGTGCCAAGTTAGAGAGAGACAATTTTCTTTATTGCACTTTTCTATTTGTTGCTGTTGCTGTTTATTTGTTATTCTTTTTTACAAAGCAGGTTCAACTGGTTGCTGTTTATTTGTTGTTCTTTTTTACACAGCAGATTCAACTAGTTTTTTTTTTCAAGGATGTCTTGTTGTATTTCTCTATGTGGCAAATCCCTAGAAGTTTTTTTTTTTTTTTCTTGGTCAGTGCCCCATGCAACAGTCAAAGCAAAACTCAACATATTCAGGGTATTAAATAAATCCACAGGGTGAAATTCAGCTTTAACTCGAAGGTTCTTATTTTCATTTTGATTTTTGGTCTATGGATTCTTTCTGTAGCAGCTCAGCAATACATTTAAAAGCATAATTTTTACAAGAATTTACTCACTGTCAGTGTATTAGTCATCTATCGCTACCTAACAATCTTATCACAAACTCAGTGACTTAAAACAACACACGCTTATTAGCTCACAATTTCCTGTGATTGTGAGAATTAGCTCAACTGCATTTTCTCCAAGCCCGAAGAGTGTCACCAGGGCCAGTTTTCAGATGGGGATGAATTGGGGAATGATCCACTTCTAAGCTCCTGTGGTCATTAGCAGGACTCAGGTCCTGAGGGCTTCAGTTTCTCGCTGGCTGCCTGCTAGAGGCTGTCCTCACTTCCTCACTGACTGTTGCCTGGTGACTGCCCTCAGTTCCTTGCTTCACTGCCCTCCCCAACTTCATCAAAGCCAAAAAGGGAAAGAGTCTCCTAGCAAACATATGATACAATCTTAGGTACCATGTTCACAGAAGTGACTTTTGCCATATTTGGTGGGTTAGAAGCAAGTCACAGATTCCGCCCACACTAAAGGTGAGGGGATGACACAAAGGTGAAAGTAAAGCAAGTGAGGATCAGAGGGGCCACCTTAGTGTCCGTTTGCCACAACTACTTTTTAACTGTCTCAGAAAATGTGTTCAGAGTATCTGAAACCACTTTCTTCTAGAACAAAAGCCAGCATGAGGCACATTTGAAGAACTGCAAAATAACTGAGGGTGAGAGGTAAGATATGAAAGAAGCTGAAATTGTGGAATAAAGTGGGAGAAGCAGCAACTAATGATTCCCTATTAACCACATGCAAGACCTCCAGTTTGATTTGGTTTTAACCAAGGCAAATGCCAAGTGAAAATGCAGTGTAAATAAATGTATTGTTCAAAATGTGCCGCTTTCTTTAAAGAATTATTGTGTCAGCTTCCCTGTTTTCGTCCTTGAGCCTGATCCGTTGTTACAATCATGTAAGCCATGGTTTTTACAAGATTTTCAAATGGTCCATTTCCTCTGTGTTCCGAGAAAACCCTGCAAAGCCTCAGCTGCTCATTTCTCTCCTGTCACTTTTGCTCATGGGCAGAATTCTTTAGAACACATCAGACCCCTGCCAGCAATGGACACTGTATTTATACTGATAATTCAGGCTAAAACAGAAGCATGACCAACCCAATTCCCTTTGCCTCATGTGGATGATTTTAGCCAAGTCATTTATAGTGGTCAAAATAACCAAAATCACTGTTCATCTTTGTGTATATTTACACAGCTTGAAAACAAAACTACCAAACCCAATAATTCCTTTGTCAATGGTTATACCCCTAGAGGCAAGCTTTCGACCTAGATTTTCACGGTGAGACATCCCTGGCAAAATGACAAAGACAGTGACATTTACTTTGCGTCCTTCTATTTCCCTTTCCAACATCTCTGTACCTCATTTTGCTTTACTTCTGTGTCACTCATGCATTCCTTCTCAAAAGTTTGAAGTCACTGGTCTTTCTGACTGCAGTTACTGTTAGAACCTTAATTCCTGCTAAGGTGTTTGCTGAAAATAAGTTAACGTGTTGCTGCTTCCAGTAGCATTTGCATTTAGCCAACAATCAAAAATAAAGAATTATCAATTCAATAATTTTAAATAATGTGACTTCATGGGAGAGGATAGGTTTACTTTCCTGAACTCCTCAAACTATAGAAATGTATTTTCTTATAAAACTAGTGCTAATAACAATAGCTACTAATTTTGGGGTGCTTATTGTCTGCTTGTCATCAAGCCAAACTCTGGATAGTGTATTTCAATAAACACCCCAGATAGAACAATGTGGTGGGCACTTTTATCATTTCATAGGTCAGGAAATTTAAGCTTAGAGAAGTTAAGTAACTTTCCCAATGTCACATAGTAAGTGAAAGATGTAGATGGATATGGCTCCAAATCCCATCTCTTAGAACATGCTATTCTGTTGAAGACAGGTCATGTTTTACTATTGACAATCATATAGTAGAAAGTGTCCTCGTATATCAGCATCCTGATCCAGATTTGTCTCTAATTTCCTGCTTGAATTTAGCCAATTCCTTTATGCTTTTTCCGTCCCAGTGTTCAGAGAAGACTGAGCTAAATGAACCAGGAATTTCTTCTTTCATATGTAATCCCAGCATATACTGTTATAAATTACCTTTCATATTTCAGACACCAACTCTAAACTGTCAGGTTACCGTATTAAATTTATGCACAGAAATGAGAAAGTGATCACAACCTTTTGAATTGAAGGCAAGATCAAAATACTCCCCATTAAGGAGAGTATTTCTTTGGCTTCTGTGAAACATGCTGATTGCTATTATTGCCCATACATTTTGAGTTGTTTGGTTTCTTAACTGTTAATTGAAATGTAATTTCATCTGCATAATATAAGACTAGTATGGCAATTAGCACTCTTCCTACTAATTGCCACCCAATTAACCTGCTTTAGGTGTCTTGGTGTCAGTGCAGCATCTAAATATTATCTTCGCACCTTAGCTGATTTGTAGGGCTGTGATTACCTTTTATGGCTTATAAAATTTAAAATTAATTGCATTGCAGCTAGAGCTGTGGTTCAACCTTATACCTCAGAAAGGGTCCATTAGGTAATTATTTGATAACTAATTAAGTTTCAGCCATCTCACTAAATCAACTTAAAATGTTCCTCTTATAAAGTAGATTTAAAGGGTCACAAGAGACTCCTGAATGTTCAGCCTCAGAGTCAACCTTACGATTCAAATTGTCCCTTTATGGCTTTTCAGGAACACCTATCCATCATGGTTGAATTCCTTGTCCTAGGGTTAGAAACCTCTTATGCCCAATTTTAGAGGCAAAATGTTGACAAAGAAAAGGTGTCTTATTTTGAACTAGAATTAATGATAACTTCAAGACCTGTTCTCACCCTAGACGTCGTTTATGATCTGTCCTGAGCTGCGTGTTCCTGCCCTCCCATACTTATCTTCTTGCTGTGCTTTGCCAGAGAGGTCTGCGACAGAACAGCCAAGGCATCAATCCATACCTCCTAGGTCTGGGTTGGTTTGGTGGATTATAGATGATCTTAAAAATTTCACTGAGTGAATCTCAGTTCTAAGCTTTTGAACCGGGGAGTTATCAGTTATCTCAGAGAATTCTGATAAATGTTATCAAAAGAAGAACAAATCGTAAATCCTTTGTACTAGAAAAATCATTTTTAAAGATGAGATCAAAGAAAATAGTTTATTTTCAAATTCTAAAATGTGAGGGGAATCACAGATGTAAACACAGCACATCAAACTGAAGATATCACAAATACAACTTAATATTCAAAACTCAAATAGTCCTCCTACTCTGAAACCTTTATCAAAATGGCTATTCATTTTTCTAACCATTAGTAGATGGCCATTTGAGATCTATTTTCTTATGTGGAACTCTATAATTTTCGATTATAGGAATAAAAAAATGCTCTGGGCCTTCTTCAGTGATTCATTGATTAATTGATTCAATACATATTCATTTAGTACTATTATATTTTAGACAATGTACTAAGCTTTGAAGATACAGTGCTGAGAAAAAGACATACTCCTGGAACTGAGGCTTTTGGGGAAATATTAGGAAACAGAGTCGTTAAATGAATGAGTGTCAGGATTATGAAAATAGAAGCATACTGTACTAGTGAGCCAGATAATGGGAGATGAGGTTAGGCCTCACTGCTCCAGAGAGAAAGCTGCCTTGAGAAAATGACATCTAAGCTGAGTCTGGCAGAATGAGAAATAATGCATTAGATAGAACACTTGGTGGTGCTGGCAGAGCCTCTAGGATTGGCAAGGATGTCATAGGCAAAGGGAGCAGCAAGCCAAAACTTTGGCACACAGAGAGACTGTGGCACAGGAGGAGTAGTCCAATGTGACCTCAGAGAAGACTATAAGGGAGAGAGGTGGGAGACTGATGTGGAGGCATAGCCAGGGCCTCATTATGCTAGGTTGTATAAGCCATGCTAGGGGTTATATGGGGTTAACCATGCTAGGGTTTAACCATGCTAACAGTTAACCCTCAAGTGTAAGGCAGCCACTGAAGGATTTTAATTCCATATGTGATGTGGTTAGAAGTGCATCTTGAAAGGATAGCCCTGACTAGAAAGGGAGAAAATATTAGAGACTCTTATGACTTTTCACTCCTATTCTCTGGTAATATTTTTATTTCAGAATCTTTGGCTTAGTGAGCTACCTCCAAGACATTAAAGGGAGGTAAAGATCATGCCGTGGCTGTAGCTATGAAACTACAATCAGAGGAAATGGAGGGAATATTTTCAGTTGTAGCTGAAAGAATAAATTATAATATCATGAATGTTAGCTTTGAAAAACTGAGGCAGTCTATAAAATTATAGGCTTCTATTACTCTTAGTGTAGTGCCACAAACTCCGGGAAAGTTCAGCTGGAAAAGAACAAAAGAGAGAAAACAATGTATTCTAATATTAATAATAATATTCCATATTTATGTAGCAATTTATGATTTTCAAAACCTCTTCACTACAATTATTGGACATAATTATCATAGCAACTTTTACACGTAGGTTGAATACATATTTCTATTTCTGTTTGACAGACCAGTACATCTACCTTTTCTTTGGGGAACCATTTTAACTATTTTAAGCTACGTGACTGGCATGGAATTGACCCACTTTCCAGTCTCTGGAGTGGGGCCTAACTGATAGAAGCCAATCAACATCAGGGATTGGCTCAGGGACAAGATGATGATAAGCTAGATATTGCCAATAAAATGTAAAGATGTATTTCCTGAGGACTGTTTTGTTTGGATTTTGGTTTTGAGAAAGATAGATTATTTTTTTCTCTAGGGACTACTGCAGGAGACTCTTCTCTTTCTGTGAAGAGGTGTGAAAAAGAAATGTGAGTTTTTGAACTGTGTCAACCATTCTAATCAGCTCAAAAAAAGTTGCTGGAGCTGCAATGAAATCAACATATGAAAATTGAAAGTGAAGTTGAAATTATGGAAGGCAGGATGGAAAAGAAACTTGATCTCTAGTGACATTGTTTGAAATGTTGATTGAATTTTGCCTGAAGCCTGGGTTACCTGAGGACTTTGCAGTTCTGTAAGCCAATAATTTTTTCTGATTGTTTAAGCCAGTTTGAATTGGATTTTCTATCACCTTCACCTGAAAGAGGCACAAGCAATAGACAGTAACCAAAGATAACTTCAGCAAAGGGTGAATTCTTTCAGTTCAGTGCAAGCGACAGAAATAGCTATCATAACAATCAAGACAGAATTTTATTTTTCCTATCAAGTTCAAGAATTTTAGAGATAATCAATCCAGGTCTGGCATAATGCTCTCAGGGAAACAAGATCCTCTATCTTTTGCTCTGTCATGCAAAATTTCCATTCTCAAGATTACCTCATGGTCCAGGATGCTTGTTGGAGCTCCAGCCATTATGTCTACCTTACAAGAAATAGGAAAAGAGGAGGAAAAAAGAAGGCATGCCTTTGTTGTGAGGACACATTTTGGAATTTATGCATATCTCTTGCGTTTACACCCAAATGACTCAAACTTAATTGCACAGCCCAACCTACATGCCTAAAAATATATGAGAAATACAGATTTTATTCTGCTTGGCAACAAGGCAAACTAAAATTGGGGCCCTATTACTGTAGAAGAAGAGAACAAATAATAACAACTGGGTACAATTGGTACACACAGAGACAGAAGAATACTCAAAGTTCATAGAATTGAGAGGAGAACCAGACATGGAAAAAGGCAATTTTGGAAGGTTAGGAGGTAAAATCATAAGAATGGTCTTCTAGCGAGAATGCAATGGGATTCAACTGATACTTTTATCCATGTCTCCCTGATCAGGAGTCAAAGCTCTGGGCAAGAGCAAGTCGGCTGAGCGTGGATCACATGCTGGCCCCGTGGTTGTGCAGAGGTGGTGAGAGGAGGGATCTGCCTGTTGGGCTTCTAGGCACCTGGGTTTACCTTCCCACTATGACTACAGCCAGTGAGGGAGAGACAATTCTCCAAAATAAATAGGACGCTACTATGTGAGGAATGAAGGTTGTAAAGTAAATTAGTAATAATAATGGCAATAATTATACTGTGTTTTCCCCAGGAAACACAGGTAGCTGGCATCAAAACCAGGAATAAGACCCAGCTTTTGCAATACTCAGTTCAGTGCTTTTTCCAATTTACAACTCTTTCTGAACTCTGTATCACTCGTAAAGTGAGCTAAAATACTATTATTCCTGCTGCTGCTGCTGCCACTTTAATAGGCATTTTCTCATCTTAATTTTTGTATTTGTTTCTCTTACCACAGCCCTAGGCTCTAGATAATATGTATAGCAGTATTCTTCAGATAAGGAGACCAAGGAAAAATTATGACTTGTAGCAGGACTAGAGCACAGATTTTGAAAATTTCTATTTCAGTACTTATTCTACTAGGACAACGGTTCTAAACTGAGGGTGATTTTCCCACCGCCATTCCCGCTCATCCCACTAGAAATGTTTGGCCATCTCAGAGACATTTTGGTTGTTACAGTAGGTTGGAAGGTGCTACTGGCATTTAGTGGGTGGAGCCAACAGATGCCGCTAAACAATGTACAGTGTGTAGGACAGGGCAGTTTTCCACAATAAAATGCAAATAAGACCAAAGGAGAAACCCTGTATTAGGGCAACGGAAGGAAGGTAGAATATTTATTTTCTAATAACTTTTAGCACAGAGTCTAGCCCAGTTCTCTTTTGTGGGTAAAGAGCATAGATTAGCAAGCGTATGACTCCATAATACGGAGTTGCAGCCCGGTTTTGAAGCCTTTTATCTTTGAGTGGGTGTTGTGGACACCCAGAGCAGTCCCACTGTATCAGTGTGGATTAGTGTGGAAGCCCCATTGTATCAGTGTGGAATTAGTGTGGAAGTCCTATTGTATCTGTGTGGGGTCAGTGTGGAAGCCCCATTGTATCAGTGTGGATTAGTGTGGAAGCCCCATTGTATCAGTGTGGATTAGTGTGGAAGCCCCATTGCATCAGTGTGGATTAGTGTGGAAGCCCCATTGTATCAGTGTGGATTAGTGTGGAAGTCCCATTGTATCAGTGTGGGGTCAGTGTGGAAGCCCCATTGTATCAGTGTAGAATTAGTGTGGAAGCCCCATTGTATCAGTGTGGATTAGTGTGGAAGCCCCATTGCATCAGTGTGGATTAGTGTGGAAGCCCCATTGCATCAGTGTGGATTAGTGTGGAAGCCCTATTGTATCAGTGTGGGGTCAGTGTGGAAGCCCCATTGTATCAGTGTGGATTAGTGTGGAAGCCCCATTGTATCAGTGTGGATTAGTGTGGAAGCCCCATTGTATCAGTGTGGATTAGTGTGGAAGCCCCATTGTATCAGTGTGGATTAGTGTGGAAGCGCCATTGTATCAGTGTGGATTAGTGTGGAAGCCCCATTGTATCAATGTGGGGTCAGTGTGGAAGCCCCATTGTATCAGTTTGGAATCATGCTTTTTCCATTTCCCATGACCCTGTAGCATAGTGGGTAAGAGAACAGGCTTTGGGATCAAACTTGGATTTGGGTGCCAGCTCTGACATTGACTAGCCATGTGGCATTGGACTAGTACTGGACTCAACTGTCAAATGGGAATGACAATATTTGCCTACCACAGAAGTGCCATAAAGAGATTAAATTAAATACAGCCTTCAAAACACTTGACACATAGCAAGTGCTTAGTGAAAGTTAAATATTTTTGTTATTCAGTAAACTTGCTTTGGCCTATTTAGGAAAACATAAAATTAGACATTGGTTTGACACTGTGTTCCCAAATACATTAATGTCAGTTCATATCAGGTCATTTTCTCTTTGATCTCTGTATTTCCCTGCCTCATCCCTACCAGGTATATAAGAAAGAAATATTGCAACGTTGTTGTACTGTTATGAGAGGAGTTTTTCATGTTTTTTTGTCTTTTACTCTTAAAAATATATTTCTGGGCTGATAAACTTTTTTGAAAGTTCTGAGGAGCACCCCAAGTGTCATGAATGAAACCAGATGAGACTCTAACGTCCATTCGTTTGCCTCCTATGAAAGTGGGTAATGGAAGTTTCAGTGTCACCAACCACAAATTCCCCCTTAAACCAGAGAATAGGGCTTGTTGCTTTCAAGGTTTCTTATTTATCTCTTCATATACTCTTTGATGATCTCACCTTAAATTGTTTTCGACTTTAAACAAAGGTAAAACTGTAGGTGAATATATCAACACTTAAATGGTACGGGCACTCTAGGTGTATTCCTGAACCTGAAGGCTCATGTTTCAGACAGGACTTCGTATGTGTGGGAACAGCCCTCTCATAGAATGGGCATCCCAGAAATTCGGGTACTACATAGGAAGGAATAGAGAAGGAAGACCTAAGAGAGTTTTAAAGTACAGTTGGCATTTAATATAAGTCTTGGTAAATAAGATGATATCTTTATGCAGTGAAGATTTCAAAAGTCACTATAGACAGATGAGATTCCCAAATGTAAAGACAGTCTGGGGTAGGCTTGGGTAATGGCAGGAGTTAAGGTATTCAGCAGGATACAGCTTTGCAGGGTGAGTTGACAATCACAGGGCAGATAAGAAAGAAACAGGACAAAAGAGCAAGAGGTAGGAGGGAATGAAAAAAAAAGCCTTGTCCAAGAGAAGTATCATACATCATTTTGATTCAAATGGCCTGGACCGCCTGTGTACATGCATTTTGCATTCTGACACTCAGTATGCTGCTCACAACTTGAGTGTAGGGCTTGGGACTGGAGAGAAAACAAAGAGTGGGCAGAGAGTATCCCATAGAGTGTGTCCCATAGATGATGGCTATGCCTCCTGACTCTGCACCTGAGCAGCCGCAGTCTTCATGATAAAAATACATTGATTTATCTAATGAAAAATAATGTGATTTAAAAGGATTCATTAATATACGCACTATTCACAAACAAAAGTTTATTGAGTTTTTTTTTTTTTTTTCTTTTCTTTTCTTTTTGTTTGACAGAGTTTTGCTCTTGTTGCCCAGGCTGGAGTGTAATGGCATGATCCTGGCTCACTGCATTATCTGCTTCCCAGGTTCAGGCGATTCTCCTGCCTCAGCCTCCCAAGTAGCTGGGATTACAGGCATGCACCACCACACCCAGCTAATTTTGTATTTTCAGTAGAGATGGAATTTCTCCATGTTGGTCAGACTGGTCTCAAACTCCCGACCTCAGGTGATCCACCCGCCTAGGCCTCCCAAAGTGCTGAGATTACAGGAATTGAGCATTTTATTGTAGGCACTAGGTGCTGAGGACAGAAGAGTAGGTGAAAGATATATTTCCTGCCTTCATACAGCTCACTGTCAAGTGCACAGCACACACACACGCACACACACACACACACCCTAAGGATGAATGTCATGGATAAGTGTTTTGAAAGGTAAGTACAAGGTCCTATGGACATGTATTAATTTTGTATTGCTGTATAACTAGTTACCACAAATTCACCACATTAAAGCAACACTCTCTTATTAGCTCACTGTTTTGTAGGTGACAAATCTGGGTGTGGCATGACTAAGTTCTTTGCTCAGGGTCTCATAACATGGCTAAATCAAGGCATTGCTAAGCTGTATTCTCATCTGGAGTTTGGGGTACTTTTCCAAACTCACGTGTTTATAGCAGCACTCAGTGTCTTGTAGCTGGAGGAATAAATCCTCATTTCTTTGCTGGCTGTCAATGAGGTGGTGGCTCTCAGCCCACATTCCATGCCATATGGGGCCTCTCCACCTCCAAAGCCAGCAGTGGATGATCTCTCATTTTAAATGTCCCACATCCTTCAAATCTCTTTCTTCAGGAAGAGTCTAGTCCTTTCTAAGGGCTCATGTGAGTACCTCGGGTCTACTCAAGATTATCTCCTTTTCTTAAAGTGAACTGTGTCATTTAACGTAACAATCACAGAACAAAGTATCTCATCATATTCAAAGGTCCCAGGGATTATACATGACATGTACTTGAGGGGGAAATTTGGGAGCCATTATGGAATTCTGCCTACCACAAGGAGTATATAAATAGGACATCTAACTTAGATTGGAGTGCAGGCGTGAGTAGGAGCAGCCTCCTTAAAGAATGGTAATCTTTAGCAAAGAGAAAGGTCAGTGATTCAGGCCTAAACAGCAGAGTGAAGCACTGCCTTTACATTTGCAAATGAGAGTGGTAGAATTTGCCAAATCTCTGAGTCTTCATTCATATCCATGCCACCTGTTCTCTGCCATGGCTAGCTAATACCTAAATCTTCCAGATAAAACGATCCCGTTTTCTTCATCTGCATTATCCACCTAAAATCGAAGGGAGACAAAGTCCAGGAAACCCTGAAGAGGGCTGCGGAAATTGAGGGTCTCCACCCAATCCTACCATCAGATCGCATTGACTCTGTTTGGCATCTTGTCTAAGTTGGTACCTGTTGAAACCGTGTGTCTGATTGATATTTAAGTCTATGAGAAAAGGCTTTGCTGTGTTTCCTCTGCAGAGAAAGTGGCCAAGTAACAGAGATGACTCACAATCATGTTCATTAGCAGTGAGATCAAACCAAAGCCTCATGGTGTGCCCATGTCAGAACTCCTTCTCCTAGCATTTTTCTGAGTCAGTCTGGATTGAGACACACTGGTCTTTAGAACTTGAATAAAATGCCATTTCACTCATTGCCATCTTCGATAGTTGGTGGAAGGTGATTGCAGTTCCAAGTGATGTCACCATTTTAGTGAGTGCATTGTGAAGGGATGAGTAAGCAGAGATGCAAAACCTCTTCCACTTCTTTTCCATGAGGCACAGGTAATTCATTTACATTTGACTGTATTCTAAAAGCTCCAAATTCATCCAGCTGAGAAAATGAGATGAACAGACCATGCCCCCCTTACTTTGGTGTCTGAGCGTGATTTGCTGAAAGCTGCAGTATTAGACAAAACAACAGATATTACCGGCGGGTCTTTGGGAGCGCTATCTTTTGCTTTTAACTTCATGTGAAAGAAAAAAATAGATGAATAAAATTGGCTTGAATATTTCCAGTAAGCATAGGGGCAAAAAGTCTTTCTCACCTGCAGAGCAGAGAGTACCAAGGCCCTGTGCCACATCTGAAATGTGTCTGTCCCTCTACATTTGAAGTATGTCACATTGTTTAGTGTGAGCTTCCCCAGCCGAATCCTAACAATGAACTCAGCCTCATTATCTCCATTCAATTCTCTTAGCAATCTGTGGGGTAGAAACTGGAGTTACCTTTATTTGAAGATGAGAAGGTGGGGGATCAGAAAGATTAAATAAGCATGGCCAGTGACACAGGATTAAGCAGCATTCTCAGGACCTTCATGCTAACCCTACTCCGTTTTCTGCTGTAGGCCAGCTTCCTATCTCAGTAACAGCTTAGATCTGTTGAGCACTGACTATGTGCCAGGTATCTTTTTAAACAATAATTTCAACTTTTATTTTTGATTCAAGGGGACTTGTGCAGGTTTGTTACGTGGGTGTATTACATGATGCTGAGGTTTGTTGAACAAATGGTCCCATTGCCCAGGTAGCGAGAATAGTACCCAATAGGTAGTTCTTCAATCCTTGCCTCCCTTCCTCTTTCCCCCTTCCAGTAGTCACCAGAGTTGATTGTTCCCATGTTTATGTCCATGTGTACTCAATGTTTAGCTCCCTCTTATAAACGAGAACATGTGGTGTTTGGTTTTCTGTTTCTGCATTAATTAGCTTAGGACAGTGGCCTCCAGCTGCATCCATGTTGCTGCAAAGAATGTGATGTGCCAGGTACTTTTTAAGAGCTTTACATATATTAGGTTAAGTTTTACAATAACCTTGTGAAGTGTTGCTATTACGAGTCCCATTTTACCCATAAGAAAACTGAGTTGTGAAAATGTTAAGTAATTTATCTAAGGTCAGGCAGTGAATAAGGTCTTGAACCAGGTAGTCTGGCTCCAGAGTTTTCTATACGTTCCAGGTTTGTACTCCCCTATTTATGGCTGTTTAATTTCTACCTTCCATTAAGAAGAAATTAAAGGCATGCCATGCAATCACATTGATTCAAAGTATTACTCAGCCTCCCAGGAAAGGTGATTTCTGAGTATATTTTCAGAGTAGTTTCACTGTAGAGATGATGAGATTTTTAAAAAAATATATGATAAAACAAGATACTCTTGTAGCTATTAATGTGTTTTAGAGAATTATGGTGATTATTTGATTATGCTTATTTGAACACGGATTTAATTTTTAATTAGAATCCTCCCTTGCCTAATTGCTTAGGAAATTTACCTTTAAGCAATAAATGATATTTGGGAGATTATTGATCATAAGCCAAATATCCTATTACAATAGCGTTTTATATTATTTAAATGTAAATTCTGCATATCACTAAATTGAATTTTAAAAAACTTATTTAAAATTAAGTAAATATTCCCTTTAAAATTGAACAAAAGATGATATTTACTTTAATAAGCATCAGGAACGTTTATTAACAGAATGTTTCTCCTGTTGATGTGGCATCCTGTTCATGGCATTTCTTTTATATTCCTGAAGAGGTTTTTCCAAGGCACACCAACTGTGTTTTTCCTTTGACTAACATATGAACATTAGCTTTTTTTTCCCTGAGTGTCTTATTTCTCCTAATATCTGTTTGTTTCTCTTTCAATTCTGTATACGCTATTTAGATACTGCTTACTTTGCAGTTATTTTTACTCAGGGAGATAAAACCTGCAAGCATAAATCCCTCTAGAACCAGGTTGAAAGAAAGACCTTAAGGTTGGGAAGCTTTCATATGGAACTGGCGTTGAATTTTTTTGAGCATAGTCCTTCTGATGTGGTAACCCTGGAGAAAGGTTTAGCCAATGCGTTCAGTATCGAATGTCAGTTTTGGTTTCCTTTCTGCTGCCAAGTATAAGTTGAGAGATTTTTGACACAAAGAAAAATAAAATAGTAGTAGCCATAAGAATATAAGATTAATGGGAGTATTTGATGCAGTATACAATTTGAAGCTACTAAATTATCCATAAGCAGGCTCCAACAGGTAGTGTGGGCATAAAGCTTTGCTGAGAGGATGAAGAAAAGGACCCGGTTTCTTTACAAAACACATTCTACTCTAATCAGCTACTATTTGAGATGCTTTGACAGGCCAAGTTCCCCTCTCCTTTCTTTTTTCACAAGGAAAGCAGAGCATTAGCTTTTGTGTACTTGACTGAGGAAAAGTCAAAGACTACAAATCAAAGTGATTTGTCAATAATAATATTGCATTTTCTTGCCAGAGGGTATATTTTAAATGGAGGGATGGCAGAACTCTGCAAGGAAGTAGGGCAGTGCCATGGAAGAGCGCACTCCCTTCCCCCAATTCAGTGCTCCAGCACGTACCTCACACGTATCTCTTTAAAACGAAAATGTTCCCTAAAACATCTAGTCCTTTAACACATTTTCAAAGGAAAATGTCTTGCACCCAAGGGTATCTTAAAATGGGACACAACTAGGTTCAGATTTGGTAATAAGGAAAGAGCAGGGAAATCATGAGGGGAAGTTTGGAGACCTGGGATGAGATTTTTGTTTAAGGAGAAGGTTCTATGTTGCTGGCACTGGGCTGTTCTGAGGACTTCCTCTAGTTATACTAATTGGCTCACACTGTGTGTGTGTGTGTGTGTGTGTTTGTGTGTGTGTAAGAGAGAGACGAGTGTGTGTGTATGTATTTTGTTCCTCAGAACTCCTTTCAAAGTCATTAGATATATTTATAATCAAGAATCTCAAGATAGTTACCCTACCCTACTTAATCTATTAACATTAATTTCCTTTTAAAAATACTTGAGTAACAAGTATTCAGCTAGAATCTTAACATCTCCATTTAATTTTAGGGTAGTCTGGTAAGAATGCTCTGCCTCTCTACCCTTGCAGAATTAATTATCTTTTATTAACTTATTCATCAAATGTTTATGAATGTCTTTGTTACCAAGATAAGGAGTTTTCCCTTATTGCAATATTCCTTAGGGGCTCAGGGTAATATAAAAAAGCCAAAGATATTTGTACAACTTAGAAGGTTTTATTGAGCCCTCAGTGCCTATGAACCTCATGAGAGCAAGCAATGTGATGTCCCAAGTCTCGTTCAGAGGAGGAATTTCAGGGATTTTATAGAGGTGTTCATTCATCATTACAATGCATTCTCTCCAAGTCCTCTCAATTTCTGCTAACACACAAACATTGCCAAACCACCATTTATCCATAATGAAACAACAGATTCACTATCAAAAGAAGCAGGAGAGTCTTCTGGTGTTTTTAGATGTAAAGATCTTTCCTTTCAATTTGAATTTCTTGGCATTTTAATTATGTACTTGGTTTTCAGCTCTTGATCAACCTGTTCTCTTCTAATTTGCCAGTGGTGTCTTTAGAGGTGGAGCACCGAACAGGGCACACTATTGCATGTGACAGTGAGACTCTTGCTTTGAGGTCATAGACACTGGTTTTATTTAAGTAACTGACTTGTCATTGCCTACTTTCATATCTCCACGCCATGGTCTGCAGAGACCTATTTCCTTCCTTTCCACGGTGTTCTCTGAAGTGAACTCTTGATACGGATAATTGACCAACAGTACTTTTCGCTCCAATACCGTTGCACTTAGTTTTTGGTTCCCAGAGGAGTTTTATTTGTCCCTATTAACATTTCATATTATTCAGTACTTGCAGGCACTGATTCTGCAATCAAACCAGTGAGATCTTATTTCTCATTTGCTGCCATCTTGCAATTTGGTAAACATTTTCCCTTTTGAGATATTAATACAAACCAGCTGCTAGTTGTACAGGTGGCTATCAATCCATTATGCATTTCCCACTGAGTGTGTGGTTGAATTATTTATACATTGAAGGTGCTCACTCATGTTTCTTCAACTTATCCACAAGTCTGAAATAACAGGCGTTGTCCAATGTCTGGCTAAAATCCATATGCTTTATGTTTACACAAATATCTTATCAACCTAATTATCTTTCAAAATGAAATACAGCTTTGGGGTAGATGGGGATGCATTTTTAAGACTTCAAAACAGGCTTATGGCAGTGAGGCCTGGTTGAACTTGGGTTGATTTACATTCAATTTCATGAGTCTTTCTAAATCGAAATCCATATAATCTTACATTGAAAGGAAATCCTCCTTGAGTCTAGTGCTATTCTATGTATATATTTTAATTTTTAGTAGTATTCTTTGATAGTACTTTTTGCCTTTCCCCCTAGTTCTAATTGACAGTATAGTGTTTATTTGGGGATGATTGAATTGCATTGGAGAAACTGTTTTAACCCAGAAGTACAAGTCTCTGTATTTTTCATAGTTTTGTGTCTTGCTATGTAAGTTTGTACATGATAGAGGAGTCAGACAAAAATGGGTTCAAATATCATTTCAAACACTTATTGGCGGTATAATATTAAACAAGCTGCTTGTCTTGTCTAAATTTCAGTTTCTCAAACGGAGTTAATATTCATTTCAAACTTACAGGATCACTATAGTGTTAAATTTAATTAGAGAAAGAGAGAAAGAAACTCTCAGTCTGCTAGTATGCTTATGATAATCGAATCCTAATATGCCCCTCAGCATTACCTTTTTAATTTAGAAAAGTAGCCTTCATAGGATTACACATAGAACCTTCCCAACATGCATGACTGCTTTGCAAAATGTGTGAATTCAGCAGAGTCCTTCTGAATATCCTTGGGTCTTTGTGGAGTTGGAAAGAGACCCGGTTGCATTACCACACCGCGTGCTGTGATGCAGTGGAATGTGCTGACTGCACTGGCTGTGCTGTCACACTTCATCCTCTGCCATACATCAACTGCACTGAAGAAAGCGTAGATCCTCCTGGTTGAGTGGCCTTTGGATATCATTGCACTTTGTCTTCAATTTTGATGTCATTTCCTAAGCGCAATTTGTGATCATTCATGCAATAATGGCATCTTATAGTTGTAGAACATGTCTATACATTTTTTCCATACTACTTTCTCATCTATTATTGTATTGCTTCACATAACATCATTTAATAAGTTATTACTCATCCATTACTGATGAAAAAACTGAGGCTTTGACAAGTTAAATATTACGCTTTAGTTCACATCATTTAATTTTTATTGGAGATAGAATGTTAACTCAGAGCTGCTTCCAAATATCATAGTGTCTGTCTTCTTATTGTCCTTAGATCCACTGCAAATCCCTTAAAATGAAAAGGCAAAGTTTTGGTAATCTGGCTTTCTCCTATCCCATTTTATCTTCTCTCAATTCCTTCTGTGTTCTAAATATTTCGACTGTTTTTCAACCCCTGGAACACTTTTGCTATTTTGGGAGTTCAAATTAGGTATCATTTACTCTGGGAAGTCTTTTCTGAGCTTCTTCTCAATTATCTCTGGATTCCATAGTTTTCCCATATATCCTCAGGACATCCTGTTTAATCTCGTTTTATAATTTGTAATCAGATGTATTAAAATTGGTTTTCATTCTCTGCCTACTAGTGCGTGTCTGGCACACAGCACAGTGCATGGCACATGGCAGATGCTGTGCTCAACATACATTTGTTGAATGAATGAAATGAATGAATAAATGATTTACTTGTTGTTGCTCCACTTGCTTTCTGATGCTGTTGGCACTTCCTTCTTGCAGAGTAGTGACCCCAAAGTCATTAACTCTCAATGTAAAGTATGACCTATGTGTGTGTGAAGCCCAACAGATGGAAGATATAGAAAATGCATTACAGAGCCTTAAACTTCTATGATGACATAAGTAAAAAAAATTCTATGATACATAGATGTTTCTTTAGAAATCTTTTTATTTTTATTTCCTCCAGATTCACAAAGATTATAGGCTCATTGGTTAAAGCTGTAATTTTTGCACATTGCCTATTCATATTTCAAAGTGCTTCTGCTCATTGGAACTCTGCTGTTCATTTGAAATGTATTCCTTGAAGGCCTAATACTGTGTATAGTCCATAGTATGGGTTCAATTCAATACCTGTTTAAACAAAAAAACTGTTTAAAAAATACTACTTACCTTCACGTGTATTCACTTTTTAACCTGAGTGTCTAAATTGGTTGCTATGATGACAGTTTTCAGTGTTGAGTGTGGTATTTCATATCACAGATGCATATTTTGTGACAATTTATTTCAAGATATCCAAAGAGTGACTATTGTATGTGGGGGATGGAAATCACCATGAGACACAAATACCTCTTACTTTTTCACACAATACTAGATTTTTGTAAGTCCGTAGATTTTAGCAGGTGGGGTATTCAGGTTTTGTGCATCAGGCTTATACAACTTTGGGGGTCCTCTTTATGAAAAACAATACAGAGTCTTGAAAGTAAACACAGGATATTTAAAGTGACCTAGGGTCGAGTGGCAGTGAGTTGTCCTGAAGCTTCAGCTTCCTGCACTTCATGGTCCATTTGCTTATTGTCTGAGCTTAGTGTCTGTATTATTAGATCTGCCATAAATCCTTTATTTACATGAGCAGAGGTATTGACTTATTCACTGATTTTGCTAAGAGGAAACAAATTTTATTTTTCCAAGGTATGCTCTCTAATATTTAGCCTCCACTTTTAATGTTGCTTTAATTTGTTAAATGTCTCTTTACTTAAACTACTTCTTAAGAGTAGACCTGCCGTTATTCTTGAAACGAGCTGAAATACATTACATTACCTCTGATCTGCAAGAGGATAGAGTGGGAAGGCTCATTTTTTGAAGGTCAATAGACTTCTAAAACTCTCTGTGGTATCTTTTAGAAAATTAGTATTTCAGTGCAACTAATGGAGCCCATGGCACCAATGAGAGGACCTGAAGTCATTGTTTTAAGTGCCTTCAGTATGTACATTGTGTCCTTATGGACACAGATTTGATAGTTCATATGGAAGAGGTGTTTTTTGGACAAATTTTCCCTGTGTAGAGGTTGGTGGTAATAACTTCTAATGTTTACATGATTATTAAAGCTAGATGAAATTTCACAGTAAGATAACTGGGGACTTCAACCTACAGTTCTCTGGTGTAAGTATCAAGTCCTTTTGGCTGATCAATTAGCAACCTGCTCCCACTGCCATCCATCAGCTTTGGTATTTGAAAATACGTCTTCATTTCTTTTATGGTTTCTGAGGAAAATATTTTTGGGGGCTTGGCATGGTGGTTCACCCCTATAATCCCAACACTTTCAGAGACCAAGGCAGGTGGATCACCTGAGGTCAGGAGTTCAATACCAGCCTGGCCAAACGGTGAAACCTCTTCTCTACTACAAATACAAAAATGAACCGGGCGCGGTGGTGGATGCCTGTAATCCCAGCTACTCGGGAGGCTGAGGCAGGAGAATCACTTGAACCTGGGAGACGGAGGTTGCAGTGAGCTGAGATTGTGCCACGGAACTCCAGCCTGGGGAAAAAAAAAAAAAAGTTCTTTTGGGTGGAATCTTTTCAAGAAAATGTAGAGCTAGACCCTTTCTGTGGGATCCTCAAATGGTCCTCAACAATTGCATTCATTTGCACCAACATATTAGAACTATAGTAGTTCACTCTCCAGAAGAAGGCCCTGTTACGTTTCCTCTCAGAAGGTACTTCAAAGCAGAAAGGAAAATGGAATGCAGAAATAAAAGTTTAAATGTAAGCAAACAAACTAGGTGACGTTCACAACGATGTATCAATATAAAAGGAAGGTCAGACAAATGATGTGATGTGCTGCATAGATTCCCCACCCAGGATTTAACAGCCTGTTTGTTTAACTTCTGGGAGACTGTCCTCAGCTCTCAGTCTTGCCTGGTCAGCCTTGGCCAGAGTTGGCCATCTCCCCCAAGATCACTTTCTTTTCTGGGGCAGCCAGCATCCTGTGAGCTATGGTATGGGTAAGGGAATATAAAGGCCTGGCTCCCAACTGCAATGGGGAACATCTTTTATGCTCCAGCTGAATTTCAGAGTTCCTTATAGGGTCAGCTGAATTCTTGTCATGCCTTTACCATAACCTGATTTCTCTCTCTGCCTTCCCTGCATGTTCTGATTCTGAGTTCAAACTTCCTGCACACTGATTTTAGTCTCAGAATCAATCAACAACTTTAAGTAAAACAATGTAAAACAAAACCAATTTTACCATGGGCTAATTGATGTAAAAAAGAGTTATACTCCAATGGCATATTTCTGGTCACAAAAACATCACCACACTTCTAAATCAAGACCCAACAGATTTCTAATGTTAAACATTGAGCTCTCTCTATATATATTTAAGAAAAGATGAATCAAAACAAGTAAGGTAAGGATTTACCCAATTTTGGTGAATTGGTGAATAACAGCAGTCATGGTGGTGGTAAATTAAATCAAGGAATCAGTGTTTATAAAACAAAAATGTTAAAGATCACTTCCTTCCACCAAGAAGCTAGAAAACAACCAATAACAAATACGGTGGCTCCCTGAGCACTCTTGGACTACATTGTTTATTGTAGTGCATTTGTAGGATTATAGTATACTTGATAAATTTTTACTTGTCAATCATTTGCATTCATTTTTAAACCCACTTATTCCATTTCAATGGGGAGGGTGACCAGGGCCTATCCCAGCAGATCAGGGCACAAGAAGGGAACCAGCCCTGGCCAGCACACCATTCCATCATAGGGTGCACTCATACACTCATACTCACTAAGAATGGGACCATTTAGACAAATCAATTCCCCTAATGGGCACATCTCTGGGATGTGGGAGGAAATTAGAGTACCCGAAAAAAACCCACTCAGACATGGGGAGAATGTGCTAACTCCACACAGACAATAGCCCTGGCCCAGAATCAATTTTTTCTCAACAATATTATAACAATGATGTTGAAGGAAACTTTCAGGGACTCAGTGAATAAACAGAGGGCTTGCCTTCAAGCAGCTTACAATTTAATTGAGGTTACATAGTCAATACACAGAAACCAGTGAAAGATCTTTCTATTTGCACAGAAAGTACATAAGGGGTTATAAACAATAGAGAGTGGGTACATAAGGGGTTATAAAAGGCAAATATTGCTGTGGAAGAGAACAGTTTTAGGAAAGAGGTAAGTCTTAACCTGTGTTTTGGAAGATGACTAAGGTTTGAATAGGAGGAGCAAGGTGAGTGAGAGGAATATGGACCAAGCATGGGAGCAGTAGCGGGCTTAGAGTTCAGTAAGAAGACTGGGATGGTAGCAGGAGGGGACTGAGTCTGGAAAGTATTTCTATTTGAATATTAACATTTCTCTTAATCTTGTACAATTTGCTCTGAGCCCATAAGAAATGCCATGAAATATCAACTTGAACATTACCTCCCCATTTATAAATAATGCCCTTAATAAATGCTGTTTTTCTTTATTTTCTTTCTTCATTAATGGTGGAAGTTAGAGCTATTGTCCTTGTGGAATAGTAATTTATCTTTGACATAAAAAAAAGCTGATATGTGCACCCCAAATGTTACTTTTAATGTTTTTATTAAAATGCAACACTAGACTTCTCTTGCATTGCTTATTTCAGATTGCTTATCCTTTGCATTTTGATGATAAAGTATTTTGTGACAATGGTAATTTAGATTGGTCTCTCCACATAGTGAGAGGAGTAAAAATGTTTCATTTGAGCATTTGTCCATAAACCATTTCGATCTACTTTTGGGAATTGTATTTTTCTTGGTAGCATTGATTGGTTACCTTAATTGCCTGTGATGGATTTGATTTCAACTCTCCTGGGAGGGATGATTGATCAGTCCACTTAAAATTATAAATCACAATATGGAATGCCTTGCTTTATACTTGAAGATAGCCAATAACTCAGGATTTTGTTGTGGTGCATCTGTTAATAGCATCACCACATCTCAAAAGGCTTTTTTGTTAAAATTGTTCAGTTAGGGTACTACCTATTTCTTGGCTGAGAAGACTGAAGCATAATACTAATTTGAAAGTGTATATTTTGACATGTTTCATAATATTAATAAAGGTAGGAGTTCATATACCTCGCATTTTGGCAGAGAAGAAACACAAATCTCAGTGCACTTATTCTTCTGGGTTGATGGATAGAAAATATGAATGTTCAAAAAGAAATTACAGAAGTGACTTTGTTGTAAGTTATAAAGCTCTATATGTCTTTTTCATATTATAGATGTAATCACTCTATTTCTGGGATAATGAATGAAATAAATTTTATAGCATGATTTTCTACTAACCTATTTTAGAACTTATTGAGAAACACATATTTATTTACATATTGTATTTATCTAAGTATTGTATCTATTTACAGATTGTATCTACATATTATGAATTATTTATATTGTAAAATAATACATATAAAATATTGAATTGCTAAAATTCAAAGAGCAATAATTTTTTAAAGATCGTTAATCTTGCTCCCACAATGGCAACACAGATAATGTTTAAATGTGTTTTTAGTCTGTTTTCTATGCTTATCTGTGTATATTCTACCCATTTTTATCTCAAAACTCAGTACTGTATGTTGTTTATTTAGTTTTGTAAGCTGCTTGTATCTAGTTTTGTTTGAATATGATTGATTCTACCTCTGCATATCTAGACCACTTACAAGATAAATGAACAGTTATAGAGAGACAGGTAGCCATAACTTGGGTCAAAATATGTGGAGTGACTTGTTGGGATCATGTTGGGATTTGTGTTAGATAAGACTTGAGAAAGTACTGGAAATGTTGGTAGGTGATTTCTCTTGCTGTAACAATTATTATGTCATGTGTTACATCAACAAGCATGGCATATCAAAAAGAATGGGAACAGAAATGTGTGGAGAGAAAACATCAATATCAGGGATATAATAATTTAGAGAAATTAATGATACAACAAAACAGGATTTTTTTTTTTTTAGCAGTGATGTGTTAAAATTTTCAGTTTCTTAGGGAAAAGAAAAGAAAATGTAAAATTAGTGGATTGGCCTATCACAGGGTAAAACAGATGAGTATAGGTATCAGATGAGCTTTGCGCTAATGAGATATGTTACAGCTGGGTTAAAGGCTGGGGAATACGGGGATTCCTACAAGACTAATACGCCATTGACTACCTTTGATTATAGCTTTCAGAAGAATTGAACTATAGTAAATGGCAGCGAGTCTAGCACAATTAAGTATTTCTAAACCAGGACAGAAAATGAAGAAATGATCACTATAGGTAAGGAAGGTGGGTTGAAAGTTTCTATCAATGGGATATGAGAACTTTAGAACTGGAAGTGCCTTACTATGCCCTTTCATGAGAGGGCTTCCTCACCAGGCTGGCTTCTTAAATCTTTTTCTATTATGCGGCCTTGCTATGTTGCCCAGGCTGTTGTCCAACTCATGAGCTCAAGTGATGTTCCAGCTTCAGCCCTGCAAAGTACTGGGATTACAGGCATGAGCCACCACACCCAGCCCAGGCTGGCTTCTGCATGAGAATTGAGAGGGGTCTTCCATTCCTGGAGGTCACCCAAACTCCAGCCACTTCTGTGGAGAGGTGGGGTCAGTAAGATCAGATTTGCTGTTTAATTTAATTTGAACTTTCAACAATGTGGAAGCTAGGATGCTGACCTATTGCATAGTAAAAAATTCACAAGTAACTTTTGACTTCCCCAGAATGTAACTGCTATTAGTCTACTGTTGACTGGAAGCCTTATCAATGTCATAAACAATTGATAACATATAGTTTGTACATTATATGTATTATACACTATATTCTTACAATAAGGTAAGGAAATATTATTAAGAAATATTATAAAGGAAATATTATTAAGAAAATCATAAAGAAGAGAAAATATATTTACAATTCATTATGTGAAAGTGGATCATGATAAAGGCCTTTATCCCAGTTATCTTAAGAAAATTTGCGTTAAATGAACCCATGCAGTTCAAACCAATGTTGTTCAAGGGTCAAGTGTATACTTGTTTACTTGTATAAGTCTTAGAAAGTTATCATTTTAAATTAACCTTGTGGTTATATATAAATAAGTATTTATACAATCTTTCTAAATTTATAAATTTCTAATTTATACAATATTTCTAAAAAGATGAAATATAAGAATGCAATAGTATCTTTTGAATTCCATCTACCTATATTGAGGGCCTCAGCACTCCCTTATTTCTTTTATTTCTTTTTATTACTTTTTAATTTTGAGACCGAGTCTTGCTCTGTCATCCAGGCTGGAGTGCAATGGTGCGATCTAGGGTCACTGAAACCTCCACGTCCTGGGCTGGGTTCAAGCAATTCTCCTGCCTCAGCCTCCCGAGTAGCTGGAATTACAAGTGCACACCATGAGGCCCAGCTAACTTTTTTTTTTTTTTTTTCTGTATTTTTATAGAGATGGAGTTTCACCATGTTGGTCAGGCTGGTCTGGAACTCCTGACCTCATGATCCGCCTGCCTCGGCCTCCCAAAGTGCTGGGATTACAGGCGTCAGCCACACCCTTGGCCACTCCCTTATTTCTCTCTCTCTTTTTTTTTTTTTTTTTTTTTGAGGAGTCTCACTCTGTTGCCCAGGCTGGAGTACAGCGGCACGATTTCGGCTCACTGCAATCTCCGCCGAGTTCAAGTGATTCTCCTGCCTCAGCCTCCCAAGTAGCTGGGATTACAGGTGCCTGCCACCGCGCCATTTTTTGTATTTTTAGTAGAGATGGGGTTTCACCATTTTGGCCAGGCTGGTCTTGAACTCCTGACCTCGTGATCTGCCCTCCTCGGCCTCCCAAAGTCACTCCCTTATTTCTATGCCTCCTATTTTGATTACAGATACTTGATAAGCTGGGAATTTACAAATTGATCAGAATTCTTAAATGATTAGTTTTTTTCATTACATAAATTTTCTTTTGTGGATATTCTTTAACATTTGCCTTCACTCTTGAGCTCACAACTTTATTTTTTGCTTCTTAACATGGCTATCACTAGAAGAATTCTGGTGTGTTGCAGGGCTGAGCATATCAGAAGAGCCAATTAGTACCTCTCATGATATTTTATGAAAAAAGTCCGTTACAAGGCACTGGAAGTCACATCTCTGTGGGCAGTCTCCTACATTTCTCTTAATAATTTGTGTTTCTAACCGGAGAGAAGAGACTATAGTAGATGCTTTTATTTCAGTATTTCAGCTTCCCTAATTGTGGTGTCAGAAGGAATCTTGGAGGCACAGAGATAAATTTCAGACTAATGTGAAGGGAAGCTGATTAATTCTTGAACATTCAATAAGTTGAGTTTGCAGCTAGATTTTTATTTGCTACAAAAGTGGAAAGTGGCAGACTGATTTTCATGAGCAAATCCGTGTCTCTATCTCAAACTCCAGGAGCCTTAGATGCCTGAAGGATTGGTGCCACCCTCATTATTCAGAATTTCACTTAGTGTTTTGTCATGTAAGGTGAATTACTCTAGGTGGGGTAGGGTGCCCTTTGCCTTTCTATTAAGGGAGGTTGTTATATGCGAATGAATTTGAGGAAACTCCGGGGGCCAGCTCACAGGGAAGAGTGGAACAAAGAGAACCTCAATCAAAAGTAAAGTTTCTGTGATATTTTAATGAGTCAGGAATATTTTCTATCATGTCAATTATATTCCTTTCAACTCAATCTTCTGTTCTCATGTGAGAGGACTTCAGTTACAACAATGCTTTGAGTTTTGTTCTTTATTTGTAACTCATAATTTCCCAGGAAGGAGGATTGATTCACTTGTTTGCTGAGACTGACAAAGTTCTGGATTTTCCTTTTGGAACTGTTGCTTGTGGAAAGTGTGCATCCTACCCTTATTCTACTTCATCCATTTCCTTGTAGTAAACTAATATTTTGAGGCCTATCTTCTTTCTCTCATTAATTTCTGAATTTCTTCGAATCTGTAGTCAAAGGGATATGGCTCATTAGGCCTCCCTTAAACTTTAGCATTTCTCTCAGGAATTCAGGTCAGAGAAATGTAATTGCCATATCTAGAAAGGCCAACCTGGAGTATTGTTTTTTCTTCTTTGTTTTATAAAGAACAAGTATTTACTTAGCTTATTTGAATAAAGAGAAAATGGAATTGGATCTGAAAAGTCATTAAAGATGGAAAACGTCCTAAAACCTTGCAATTCCCCCATTCCCCACCTTCTGCTCATTCTAGTTCACTTTTAGCTTCTGTCTCCTCTGTGTATCTCTTTCCATTAGCAGCTTTTTATTGTTACTCATAGTTTCTACTCAAGTAGTTTAAACTTGTGAATAGCAAGAGTTAACCTCAGCTGCTCTGACTGAGCTCTTGCTTATTGCTGGAGCTACTGACCCTTGGCCAACAGTATGAAATATTTTAACTAAAAGTATATGATGTTCTGTGACCACGCATCCATGAGTGGGATATGCGAGCCTGTCAGCATTGTTCAATAATAATAATTAGATTTATGACTTAGGTTAGGGAGATTTCAGTGGTTATGGCTAGTCAGATAGCTTATTCATGAGCTGAATTTGGGCTTTCTGGCGCCAAGCTGCTTTGCACACATCCCAGTGATGGTTTGGAGCGGGTTCTGTGCAACACAGATCAGACAAGAGAGGACAAAGGGGCCTGTGTCTGAACTCCTTGGATCTCTGTCAATGCATATTCTTCCCTGGCTGTTGAACTATATCCTTTGCCTGTAATAAACCCTTTGAGTCCTTCCAGCAATCAAACGCTGATGGTGATTAATGTGTAAATTAACACAGCTTGCCATGGCCCCAAACTCTCCTTCACAGCATCCTTCACTTTACCTCCTGTTACTAATGGGCTCAAGTATTTTTGGCTTATATTTACAGGGAAGCCTTATTGGCCCAAATTATCTTTTTTATTACTTGGAATAGATCGTAATTAAAAAAAAAAACAAATAGATTATGGATTAACTATTCTTGGGCCAGATCCAGTCTCTGGGCAATCACCTGTGACCAAGGATCCAAAGTCATGCTGTGCAAAGAAAGTATGGCCTCCTGAGAACCAGGAGTTGTGAACCAGGCAATTTTACTTTGTATTAGAAACGTAACTCTGGAGAGTTTTGAGGATAGGTTATACAATGGAAATATCCATATGTATATGCATCCCATGACAGCTGCCTACTTCCTTAACCAGCACCAGAAGGTTCACACTGCTCTCGTTCCCTAGCACCTAGTAGGTTTCCTGGATCAGTAAATGCTTATCAAATGAGTGAATATGTTGAGATCATATTGGGCAGGAACTGATGACAGTTTGATCAAATGGGCTCATAGAGAAGAGTAGATAATTCAAGATGAGAGATAGGGATGCATGGTTCAAGCTCATGGTATAAAATTAGTTTTGTTCATTGATTGATTCCAACACTGGGAATTTAAAGACTAGTTTGGACATAGACAAGACATAGCCAACTAGGAATGTGGCCACAGATGACGTCAAAAATTTCTTTTCTGAAAATCATCGAAGGTTTTGGAGGAAGGTCTGAGTTATTCATTGCTACGGGTAAAAAAGGAAATGGAGGGCATATGACCAGGAGATTGTGATTGTTTGGTAACCATGGCAGCTGTGTAGATGTGAAAACCAGGGCCAAGATAAAAAAGAAAAACCAAATGGTAAAAATAACTAACTTAAATGAACATTAACTATGTGCCAGGTACTATTCTAAGAACTCTCCTTACACTAACTCATTCAACACTCAAAAAAGCCACTTGACTTTGATGTTGCTTTTTTTATATTCCTTGTTTTACAATAGAAGAAACTAAATCAGAGAGGATAGGAAACCTGTCCAAAGTCATGTGACTGATAAGAGGCAAAGTGAAGACTGGACCTGAGCAAGTTTGGTGTAGAAGCCTGTGCTCTTAACTGCCATCTTAGATTCTTTCTTAAGGCTTCTTTTGAGATAAGTTTGAATAACACGCATTTTGATAAAAGACTGGCTTGAGACTTCTTTTGTGCTGGAGACATGATAGAATAAACCTTTGAGACCTTAGCAATTCTGGCTTGCAGAGTAACCTTGTCTGGTACCCACAAAATCCAGCTATGCTATTCTATTGAGTCATGCATTCTATTTTCAATCTGTCCTCCAGCATCTCATTATACTCATGTTGCCATAGTAGAGAAATTACTTTTTAAATTGAATACTATAGATGTAAAACATTTTTGTCTCTTTTAAGTCCTATGTTTATTCCGGCTGGGTTTTTTTTTGTTTTGTTTTGTTTTGTTTTTTTCCAAGGATTTTAAATCCTGAGGCTTCACATCATCTTGATGTAAGTATATTTTTTCAAGATCAGTCATGTGTTTTCAGTATTATCAGATTAGACTGTCTGATTCTCTAATTTCTTCAAGGACAAGGCTGGTATCAGGAGGAACTTGAACTCTTGAGCCCATTCTACTTCATTTAATACAAGCAGATCTCAAAATAGCTTTCCTAAGAAGTCTAGTATGTTATTAATAAGATGATAGTTTGCTTTATTTTTCAATCCTCTGCTTCTCTTATGAAAGAATGACAACTTCACAACCACTTTACTGTATCAGCATAGTAATAAGAGCTGCCAACTATGTAATGCCTATAATGTGTCAGACATTGTGTTGGGCATTCCCCCTCTTCCCTCAATAATACTCTGAGGAATGAGGAAGGTTTTAATAGTCCTCTTTTATGAATAATAAAACTGCTTTAGAGAGTAACCTACTCAAGGTCACACAAGGATGAAATGAAGAAGCTGGAATGTGATCTCAGGTACCTATGACTCCAAATCCCATGCTCTTAATTATTATACTAAACTGCTTTCTCACCTTATTTATTATTACTACAATAATTCATAGAAATGAGACATTTACAGAGCTTAAAATATTATTTTATTTAGTCTTTAAAAGGGTTTCAACAATAGTTAGGGTTCATTATAGAAGGAGTGGGTTCCTGCTCTACTGCCCTTGGTACTGTGGGTTTAGTATTTGTATTGAGAACAGTCATTATGTGGCAAAGCCTCTGAAAGCCATTTGCTGAAACCACAGAGATACTATCAGTGTGAAATACCCAAATATTTACAATACATTTTCTTCTCTTCCTTCAATAAAATGCTATCATAAAACATCAAAATGCCCTCCTAAAGATAGAAAATAACTCCAAAGAGAGATAATTGGATGTATTATAGTCCCAAACACCTCAAGCCTCATCCATAAACTGAGTGATAAACAACACTGTTTTCTCCTTTGAGGTCTGAAAGAGTTAATTGCCTCTCAAACAGGGAACAGTTTACTCCTATAGAGCAGGGCGATTAGATGACAGTGGATTTCAGAAGCTTTTATGCTTGAAATACTTGAACACAATGGAATTTTATCTTCCTCTTACAAAATGTAGCTTTAGTTTTTCTTTTCTTTATTTCTTTCCTTAAACATGAATGATAGGCTATTAAAGGTGTTCTTTGGGGGGAAATATTTTTGACTTACAGTGCTGTGGAAACTTGATTTAATCAACAAAATGCCAAGCTGATAACCACTCTCATTTCCTTGCCATAGAAAATAAGAGGAATAAATTCAAAAGAGTAGGGCATTATAGGAAAATACCTCCAGATCTTTTGTCACTAATGTAGACATCTTTAATAATGGGTAATAGTGTTACCCTTTGATGAAAGGGTTAAACACATGACTGTGTACACAACGTTTTTTAGACAGGTATTTTATGCAAGCTGCTTCTCAAATATTCACTATCCCTTGACTGATTTAATAACTTAGGTTGCCATTTCCGTAGGTTAAGAATGTGTTATTTTTGTAGAAACACATACACTTATAAGAGATTATGTAATATCCTGATCCCCAAAAGTATGTATCTTAATGTAAATATGTTTAGGTTTTGGTGGAGGATATCTGAGATTTATTATAGTGAATGGCATAAAACATCTGATCAATAAATGCTTGTTAAAGAAATGAATGAAAGGGGGCTGATGACAAGGCTGATACCCAAAGAAAAGGTGAAACAAAGGAGAGCCTGAGGGCTCTACTTGGTTGAAATGTTGCCTAGGTCTAATTCTATTTCTTATACTCCCTCTAAAGATGCAGCTCACTTAGCATTTAAGAGAAACAGGTAGGACTAAACCCAGACAACATTGCAATTAGATGAGAGCAGTCTGAATGCAGAGAGCTAAGGACAGAGCAAAAGTTATGGAATATGTAACCCAGACCTTTAAATTATGAATTAGGATCCTTCCTTTAATAAAGGAAAGTCTGCACCGGAGCAGTCAAAGCAAGGAAGACTTTAAAACTATTGCAATAGGGGTGAAGACTAATAAATAGAAGAGAAAAATTCAACTCAACTCTGCTCAAAGAAAAGGCAGAAGGATGTTTCAGTGCTGGGGCAATCTAATGGAAAAGTGCTACAGGACAGTTAGTAAGGAGGGTGGTTAGTGTGATTAAACTGTCTGTGTTTGCCAGTTGTCTCTCATCAAAGTTAGACTCTTACCTTACAACAGAGACTAAAGGATAAGGGCCCTATCTTTCTTAATAGTTATATATCAAAGGGATGGCTCCCAGGTTCTTGTGAAAGTCATTCCTGGGTTGTAAAAAATTTACATCTCAAAGGCACAGAGAAATAATTCACAACTGCAAGTTTTCTAAAGTAAATTCTGTAAGAAAAGGGAGATCTGGGGCCTATACACAGAAAGAGACCTATCTAAAGGTTAGTCAAGTTGAATAGAATGTTAAGGCCATCTTAATCCCCCTCCCTCCTTCCTTCTTTTCCCTTTCTCCTTCCTACTTTGCTGCTCCTTCCTTTTTCTTTTGTCTCTTTCTCTCTCTCTCTTTTTTTTCAGTTGGAAAACTATCTTTAAGTACTCAAGATGTAGGAAAATAAAAGTTTACTAATAAATCAGAGAGGAATGGACACCATTTTGGGTCCTCAGGCAGCATTTACTCTTGGCTTTCTCTTCTTTTTCATTGCCTGATAAGATCTCTTTGTTTCCTACAGATACAGTCTTAGGGGCCTCGTGTTGTACTACTAGACTGTGATCAAGCAAGGGTGTTACCTCATTATTACTAAAATAATAAATGCATTTTATACATGTAAAAATATATTATATGTCTTTCTCCATCCTTTTTTGTTCCCTACCATCAACCAACTTTTAACAACATACAACTACTCATTGCCAGTTTCTCCCTCTGCCTTGAAATGTGTAAGGTGTCTCTGATTGAATTTGGACAAATTCTCCTGCCTCATTGTCAACAATCTTTATCCATTCCCACCCTTGGAGCAGACAGAGAAGTACTCCTCCTTGCCCCTCACAATTTATGCCAGTTCTCCTTGAAGTCATACACAAGTATGAATGGCCAAAAGCTAAACCAAAGATTCAAATAAAAGTGTGTGTGTGTGACATGTGGGGGTATTGAAAAGGCAGCAGGTTTGGGCTACTTGTGTAAATATGGAAAAGGTTAATTAGAATAAAGTAAAAATAAACACATCAATCATTGTGTTTTATTTAACATAAATTATCCTTGGAAGTAAACATTGAGACACATAAACCGTAGGAAGCTGTATTTTCCTGGCTCTTTTATCCATCAAATATTGCTGAAATCTTCCATTTCCCCCAGTCCTCTTCAGGAATGGCCTTGTCTTCTTTGCCTGCCCTGTCTTATCTTGGATCCTGCCAATGTTGGAGCTAGCTGTGTGCGCTGGGCACTCCAGTAGGGCCACCACCCCTCTGGATGTGTCTGTTTTTTGTACCCCTGGAAGCTGGGTTCCATCCTTGCTGGAGCTGAAGCACTTCAACCATCAGTGTAGGAAAACAGTATCACAAGGCTCTCTGCTGAAGACTGAATCCTCATTGCCAGTCCCAATGCCCCGGTTTATCTTAGTACTTCCTCATGTTTATTTCCTCTAAAGATACTTTTTGCCATTTCAATCTTTTTGGAGTTGTAGCTTCTTCATCTCCATAACCAGATCCTAGCCCAGGGGGATGGGCCAGAGCACAAATCTGAGTGACACATTCCATGCTATAATCAGAATTGCTTCTCTCCTCTCACAACTCATAGGGAGCTCTTCCCTGAAGATGACGTTTTTATTAGCAATCTTATGCATCCTTCATACAAATATATTCTTAGCAGAGATTCCAGGAACAATCCTCCAGATATTCCCAGCAGGGAATATGGTTAACACTTAAGATAAGTTTTCAACACATAAATATGCTGCACTTTTCTTCTGCAGCCAAGTTAGCAAAGATGGAATGCTACAGCTCTCTGCTCTCATGTTGATGCGAAGATCACAATAAGGCACTTATTGCTAATGATGAGATTCACAATGGGAGCAGGCTCACATACTTGAAATTTACTATTTCTGAAGTGTGTAGTATCCCTCTGGGGTGTAGGGAGCTGAACAAAGGTTGAGAATACCTGTTCTAATAAGTCTGTTTCTGAAACTTTAGAAGCTCCCATAGTGACTTCATCACTAGACATCACAGCTGGTTCTGAGAGTAGTACAAGCCATAAATTCTTGAGAACAAACAAACAGAAAAACCTTGAGTAATGGGCAAAATTATAATAAAATACTAATAGTGAAATGGCTATTAAGATAACCACTTTCTTACAAGCTTATTTTGATGGAAAGACATAGGTTATGGAAAACATATTTGTGTCTGCATTGCCAACAGAAAGCTCTTCTTTTCTTTTATATTTAAATAAATGATGATCTTCTACCTGGTATCCTGGTATAAATATGTGTTGGTTGGTATACATGGTATATTAGTTTCCTATTGCTGCTATAACAAATTACCACACATTAAGTTATGTGAAAGAACACAAGTTTATATCTCATAGCACTGGAGGTCAAAGATCTGAATTGAATCAAGAGGGTTCCTTCTAGAGCATATGGGGGAAAATACATTTCCTTGCCTTTTCCAGCTTCTAGAGGCTCTCCCTGTTCTTTGGGTCATAATACCAAAATCACTCTGACCTCTATTTCTGTCATTATATCTTCTTCTCTAATCCTGACCTTTGTACCTCCCTCGTATAAGGATTATTGTCATTACTTTGGGTCCACTTGGATAATCTAGGATAATCTCCTGATCTCAAGATCCTTAGTTTAATCACATCTGCAAAATCCCTTTTGCCATGCAAGGTAACATAGTCTGAGGTTCTGGCAGTTAGGACCTGGACATCTTTGTGGGGTGGGGTGGAATGGGGGAGCATTTTTCTGTCTGTAATAAACCTAAAACTCAACTCAAGCTGGAATCAATCACAGATGGTATGTTGGGGCTAATGTAATTGAGAAAACCAAATGAAATATATCTTGACAATAATTTAAAACCATATTAGAGATTCAGTTTTGTTTTGTCTTCTGCTTTACTGATTTGAGGATCAGCCTCATACCAAAGCACAATGGTGGCAGCGGCTCCAGAACTCATATCATATCCTCCCATGTTTCAGTCCAAAGAGAAAAGTCTGTCTCCGCCCCAGGATTCCCAGTGATGCCTCCTCATGTGTCATTGGCTCGGATTGCATAATGTGCCCTCCCTGGACTTTGTCCACATGAATGTTTTAGATTCCTTGTCCCTAGTTACCTCATCTTTAGAATGAAGACAAGACTCAGAGTTGGCTTTCCAGCTACAAAGGAGCAAAACATTAAATTGCAAATAAAAACAACAGAATAGCTTAGAAGAAATGCTGAAAAAAAGATGCATCCTTTTTGAACGAAGGACTGTGCATTCCCATTTTGCACTGGACCTCTTGAATGATGTAGCCCATCCTAATAATACTTAGAGGGATGCTATGAACATCAAATGAGTTAATAGAAGTAAAACATTAAGAATAGTATTTGGCACATAGTAAGCATTCAGTAAATGCAAACTATCATTGTTACCATAAAACATCTAGGGCCTTTTTAGAGCAAATATCTCATTGGATTTTTCTCAGACCCCAATTGTCAGCATCAGTTTGACTGGTTTGTTTTCCTCAGGTCACTTGAAATAAAGTAACTCATTATAAATCTGCGAGAAGGAGTTTTTTGTTGCAGAAGAAGTTTTATATTTTCTTCAATATCCAACAGTCATACCAGCTGTTTTATTTCAGGCTACCAATGGGAAGCTACTTAATGAAGTTGCTTATAGTTTAATGATTTGTGTGGCATAAATTATTTGTCTTAATACCATTCCTGGGGCATTTTCCAATTGTTTCAAAGAGTAAGCAGTAAAAAAAAATTACAGTGTCTTTCCATATTCCCACAACACCTGATGAGAAATAATCTGTTTCCTCAATTGTGGTTCCATCATTTATTTTACTTTTATTCCTTCACAGCAAGACACTTCAGTGCTTATTTACTTATTGCATATATGCTAAAGATCCCAATAATTGCACATCCAGCACACAATTGATTCTACTCAGATTCTCATTACACCTCTGAAAAGTTCTAGTACGGGAAATGTTAGAATGAGCATTAGCATGAGCATTAGGGAGTCATGCTTTCTAGGGGAAATAACTTAGCCATTGATGCAACTATGTTAACATAATGTGGTTATCAAAAGAGTTGGAGGTTAGATAAGATGAATGCGTTACAGGACATGGTGAAGTCAGAGATTAAGCTTTACAAACATGACAAATAAAACTGATTTGCTTTTTATGACTTAAATTGCTAATTAATATTTGTTCAGTTCTAGGATTCATTGTGCTTGAACAAAAACATGAACTGGTCAGGTTTTCCCCCATTCATTTTGTGGCAGGTCATTAATTTGGTATCAGTAGAATATTGTATTTGTAGTATTTCATATTATACTGCCTATTATGCTGGTGTAACTTTTACAAAGAGATTTTTTTCAACTGGTATAATGACTATGTGTTCTGATTGTCTTAATTTGCACATATTTTTGATTTAAAATTGCTCTTCAGATTTTTTCTCAAGTATATTTTATTCCTAACAAGGTTTTGAATTTTTCTGAGGCAAAAAAGAATTCTTTAAAACAATCCTCCTACTGTCATATATAAAGTGCTGAAGATTGTGAGTCAAAAGTACTTCACTGAAAAATTAAACCTTTATACAACGTAGATTATATTGTCAATCATTCATGAGTGTAAGAATGGACTCTCTTAGTTTTGCCTGGCATAACCTGTTGAATTAGAATTCATTACTTTCCTGAATGCCTCTAACTTTTTTTTGGAACAATAATGATTTTTACATTCTGTGATAGGTAATGAGTTTCACCTCTCACAAAGTAAAAACATTCAAATTCACCTCATTTTAGCCTTTAGAAAATAAATTACTAAGTACTATTAACATAATGCTATATAATGAAGTCTAAGGCATCTTACAGGGAAATTCTTTCTTCACTTTCTTCTTCTTGAAACTCAGTCAGAAATTCAAGAATTCCTATTTTTCAAGCAAACATATTTTCCTTATTTTTTTTTTTTGACAGTATGGCAGAGTAATTAAGGACATATACTTCAGGAACCAGGCTGACCTGACACAAATTCTGTCTCTAATTATATTAGCTATGAAAGGAGGTCAAGTGATTTAACCTAAGTCACAGTCTCTTTCTCTGTAAAGTGCAATTAATTATAATAAATATATTTTCTTGCATGTGTATGTTTGCATGCATTAATGAAGAAATGAAAGTAGTATATAGCATACTCCTGTTAAGGTAATAAATACTTGTTCAGTTATTACTGGTTCTGCCTGATCATAGGTGGGAGTGGATCAACTTGAGAACTTTACTTTCTAGGTAAAGAAAGATGAAAATATGACACAACTTTGGTTCATGATTTTATAAGGGCTAAAAAGTGGAGAGACCAGCAAATCACATGAAGTATTTTGTGTTGTTTTCTAAAAGGATTTGAGATGACTGGAGAAAATCTCAGCTAAAAAGCATCTAAATTCTTTGAGTGTGTGTGAATACTAGTCAACCATATCATCATCTCTCTTTCTTTAGTTAAAAGAAAAAAAAAAAGATAGGGATGTGTGTGCACATGTGTGTGCACGTGTGTGTGTACTTTCCTCTCCAAAGCTGGAAGGAAAAAGCTGAAATGTTCTCGGTGCTGCTTGAAAGGGCCCTGGCTGAAAACCTTTTCTACCTTAATCACAGGCTCTCCTTGTCAACCTCCCTTTGTTTCAGTAATCATCCAGTTTACTGTGGGCAAAAGCTCATGACTACTGTGTCCTTATCTGTGCCACTTTTGACTAGGTGTATGCTGGGGCATTAAGGTAGTGAGCATTGTGGGTATGATACTCCCTGTTAATGAGCAGATGATTTGCTTAGTGGGTCTCTTTGCTACGATTGGGTATGAGTATTAGCAGTAGGACCTGACTACTAAGGATTTGCCCTAGTCTGAAGGGTTTAGTGGGATTTTCAGCCCTGACACTAGGACAGTCCCACACATTAGATCTGCCTTCACATTTTTGGTTCGTCAGTGTATATTTGGTGGGGGTTTTTCTTTAGTTCGTGGCCAGTGGAAACCTGTTTTTTCTTCTCATCAACTTCGAAGAAACCACATGAGATTTCTTTCTTTTGATGATAGCTTATGGAACTTGTCCACCTTCCTTTCATTTCTCTCTCAAATGTGAGGAATATAAAAGTTATTCTCAATTATATAGTACACATCTTGTATTCCATTCATCTAGTCATATGGCAGTTCTCTTTAGAATACAAACATGGAAAATAATGTATTTCCCTTCCAACTTCAGATTGCTTGAATCAATCATGTTCTTACTAAACTGATTTCTGACAATCTTTTATTCTACCTTCATTTAGCTTCTTGCTGCACCTTTTGATGAAGCCAAATATGTTTTCATGGCTCTCTTCAAACTCTTTGTGATTTGTAGGAATTCTATTTCCTTTCCATTTTTGCTTGGTTATTGCCCTTGAAATAGTGTATGACTTCAAATCTTTTCTTTTTCTCACATGGGGTCTGCTTATTATCATTGTCATTATCATAATTATTTAGCTTATTATTTTCAGTTTCCTTAGGCCGCTATTTTTATTCCTATCTCTTGCCCCCCCCCCCCTTTTTTTAACCTGTAACTCCACCATTGGTCTCCTTTCTCCTTTATTTTTGCCTTTGGCTGTCTTTAGCTTTCTCCCCCAAATTTTTCAATGATGAAAGCTGAGGCAGGTATAAGTTCAGTGAGTTTAAGTAGCTAGATTTGCTTTTCTTTCCACTTGTAAAAAAGTGCTTTGATTTATTCTTAGTTATAAAACACAGAAGACTATTGTAAAATTTTAGAAAATATAAAGAGACCTAAAGAAAATAAATATCAGATCATATTCCAACTCTTAGAACCTATTAAATCATAGACTGCCTACATAACTCTGAATCAGGCAAACAGTAAGCATTTAATGAATGCTTAGTGTTACTGTTATTGTTGCAGTTAAAGAGTAATGATAAAATAATTCCTGCAAACTTCTATATTTTACAATGTCTTTATGTAAACAAAAAATGATAGTCTTTATTTTCATGATGCATCTTTTGCCAGTAAGGATCACATTGCATAATCACAAAGGTCATGATGTTTATAGAAAGGAAATCCTATGTTATTACACTATATGCTCAGTACATTTGGGTTTTTGCAGTAATAATAATAACTTTGAGTAATTTTTTCAAACTAATGTCTGACTACTCTTATGCTAGTGACTAAAATTTGCAAGAAGTATAGCAAGATAGAATGATTATGATTATTTCTAACTTTAATAACCGTTTTAAAAAGCCAAGGCAACAGAAATTGTTCCTTGATTTGGCAATGCCCTTTTATATACAATATTCTAATATCAAAAGCTAATATTTGCAGAGTCCAGCTGCCAAGGTCCTTTCCTTATACCCTATAAATGAACTTCTTTCTGGATGGGCGTGGTGACTCACGCCTGTAATCCCAGTACTTTGGGAGGCTGAGTAAGGTGGATCACTTGAGGTCAGGAGTTCAAGACCAGCCTAGCCAAAATGATGAAACCCCATCTCTACTAAAAATACAAAAATTAGCTGGGTGTGGTGGAGGGCACCTGTAATCCCAGCTACTCAGGAGGCTGAGGCAGGAGAATTACTTGAACTCGGGAGGCGGAGGTTGCAGTGAGCCAAGATTGCACCACTGCACTCCAGCCTTGACAACAAGAGCAAAACTTCCTCTTAAAAAAAAAAAAAAAAAAAAAAAAGAACTTGTTCTGTAAGAAGCCAGCTGGTAATTATTTTCAGCCTTGTGGGCCATATGGTCTCTATCACAGCTACTGAACTCTGCTGTTGTAGCGTGAAAGTAGCCATAGACAAGATGTAAGCAAATGAACTTGGTTGTGTTCTAATCAAGCTTTATTTACAAAAGCAGTGGTAGGCCAGATTTGTCCTGCAAGCTATAGTTCACATGTGTATAGTTTGTGTGTGTTCATTGCAGCACTAGTCACTATAGCAAAGACATTTAATCAATCTAAATGCCCATCAATGATAGACTGGATGAAGAAAATGTGGTACATATATACCATAGAATACTATGCAGCCATAAAAAGAACAAGCTCATATCCCTTTTCAGGAACATGAATAGAGGTGGAGACCATTATCCTTAGCAAACTAAAGCAGAGCAGAAAACAAAATACTACATTTTTTCACTTATAAGTGTGAGCTAAACAATGAGAACACACGAACACATAGAGGGGAACAACACACACTGGGGCCTATTGGATGGTGGAGGTTGGGAGGAGGGAGAGGATCAGGAAAAATAACTAATGGGTATAGGCTTACTACCTGAGTGACAAAATAATCTGCACAACAAACGCCGCCCTTAATACCTGGGTGACAAAATAATATGTTCAACAAGTTTACATACATAACAAACCAGCACATGTACCCTTGAACTTAAAATAAAAGTTAAAATTTTAAAAAATGTTACTCAGTATATGACAGACTTGGTATTCTAATCAGTTTTCTAACCAAAGTCTATGAAATTCCAAAGCCTGGAACAGTCTCTATGTTCCTAAAAATGACTTGAATCGCTCATTTCTAAGGTGACAGTTCACTAAATTTGTTACCACTCCCAATGGGATTTGATTGCTTAAACAACTGAGAGTTTAAAGGACTAATTCTCTCACTAATTTATAGTTCCAGTAGTAGTATTAATATTTTTGTTGTTTGCTCTCTTAGAGCTCTGCTATGGAATCTGGGACCTAGAGTGATAGATAGTCTAGTCTGTCTCTTTCTGTATTTTATAAAATATCTCTGAATAATGAGAATAATGAATGAATTTTTCCTTTATTATTTTCCGGGCTTTCCAAATATCAAACTTAATATGTCCTCCAAAAAATTTTTCTTAAAAAGGATGAAACAAAATTTATACCATACCTGGACCCAATTACAGGATAAAGTATTCACAGATGACAGGTAACTTAGTTCACATGGACTTAGTTTTAGAAAACTATTGGTTTTCTTGACCTAATGGGATTCAGTGGAAAGAATATAGAATTATTTTGATCTCTCTGGCTCCATCATATACCAGCACATGAACTGCCCTGATTCTCAACACCCTTACATGTAACATAGAGCTAATGATAATACTGAAAAGGATTTTGGTGAAGAGGAAATGTGAAAACTGCTATGTTAACAGAGATACTATGCAAATGTTTGTCACCCAGATGTACCTAAATATTTCAGCTTTCTGGAACAACCTTGTCTTATAAAATTTAAATTAAACAGCCCGAACCCCATCTCACATATGAAGGACTGCTCATGTCTGTCTTCGTGTTGCTGGGGTTTACCTGTTGTTGTTTTGAAAAGGCTATGATTATTCTTAGTTACTTCTTGCACTCCTTGCATTTCCTGTTTGTGCTTTTTAAACTTTTTTCAGTATTGAGCATTAGCACCTCTTGCTGCTGTTGCCTTTTCTGTGATTTTTATGCAGAACTAAATGGAAACACAGCTCAAGTTGTGCACATTAAACTTTACAGAAAAGATAGGGACCCAGATGCATCTCTCAAGCCCACCTTCCTATCCCATCTGCCAGTTTTTAATCTCTCCCAATTTCATTCTTGGTATTTTTCTAGGCAGAGTAATTCAGCTCATTCTTGCTGTCTCCTTCCATACTCTGCCCACTGCTGGCCTCACTTTCTACATTCAAAATAGCTATTTTTTTTTCAATTACAAGATCTCTTTCCTAGAGAGGAATTTCCATTCCCCTGGTAGGCAAAATTGACAGCAGTCACAAAGTAGTTTTTCTCCCCTCTGTGATTTTATATTAATGTAGCTTAAGGAGAATATTTTTTTTTTCTTTCACTGTAGCTTGTGTTTAGTAGCAATCAAAGTTAAATAGGGCTCCTATAAAATTTCTAACAGCTAGAACTTTACTAACTCATTCTTTCAGGTAGATTTCTGCATTCAACTTTTAAAACTTTTCCTTCCTGAAGTGTAACACACATAAATCAAAGTAAATAAAAGAAAAACATACAGCTCTTTGAATTATGCTGGAGCAAACACCCTTATACCCATCAACCAGGTCAAGAAATAGACACTGGCATCAACCCTGAAGGTTTACCTTGTGATATTGTGAAATGTATTTATCTGGTGTTCATCCCAATCCTTGGAATCTCTAAAGTGATGTCTTTTGCTAAGCTAATGAGCCAACTGATGGCTAACTGATGGCTACTAGTTCCTAGGTAGCTTCATGATGGTGTCTGGTCACTAGAAAGACCAAGGCAGAATTAGAGGGCTGGGACTTTCATTCCCGCTCCCATCCTCTTGGGAGGGGAGAGGAGTTGAAAGTTAAGTTGATCACCAATGGCCAATGGTTTAATCCATCATGCATACAGAAGGAAGTTTCCATAAAAACACAGAAAGACTGGGTTCAAACAGCTTCTGAATAGCTGGAAGTTTCTGGCACACATGGAAGCTCTTCGTCCCTTTCGCCATGCTTTGCCATATGCATCTCTTCGTCTCTATCCTTTGTATTGTGCTTTATAATAAACTGGTAAATGTAAATAAGTGATTCCCTGGGTTCTGTAAGATGCTCTAGTAAATTAATCAAACACAAGGAGAGGGCTGTTGGAACCTCAATCTGCAACCAGTTGGTCAGAAGCACAGGTAAAACAACCTAGGCCTACTATCGGCCTAAGACGTAGGGGGCAGTCTTGTGGGACTGAGACCCCAACCTGTGGGATCAGATCTGTCTCCAGGTAGATAGTGTCTGGATTAAATTGGAGGACACCTACCTAGCTGGTGCCCACTGCAGAATTGATTGCCTACTTATTGGTGAGAAGAAATCTCTACACATTTGGTCACAGATGTTTTCTCTACTGATTGCTGTTGAGCAAGGGAATAGAAAAAACAATTTGGGTTTGTTTTCTTCCTACACACCCCATAACTTCTCTCAATTACACCACATTATATGCAACCTAAAAATTAAAAAATTAAAATATATTTAAAAAATCACTGTCCAAACTTCCAACACTACAGGTTTGTCTGATTTGCAATTTTGTGTGCATTTACCATACAGTATAGATTCCTCTGTCTTATTTCCGTTCTTTACTATTGTGTTTGCAAGATTCATTCATATTGTTGTAGACAGTGCTAATTCATGACTCTTAACAGCTACATATAATTTTGTTACGTGAATAAACCATGATTTCTCTTTTTCTTGAGGATATATAGTTAAATTGTTTTCAGTAGTTTGGCTATAATGAGTAAGGTTACTCTGGGTTTATATGTATTTGGGAGTAGATATTGTCAGCCTTCAATTATGCATTTACACAACTGTAGTAAATAGTGATACTTTTTTTTTCCTGATTACTTACTCAAAGTTTTCTTTTTCTCTGCAGACCTAAGCTTCATGTTCTGCCTGTATGATTCTGTCTTCACAATTCTCATGGTCAGTTACCAACATTCAATTCTGTCTTCTAAGTATGTACAGCTCTAAAAGACACACCTCAGTATGGGCAATGTTCTATTAAACTGTGATATCCAAAGCAACTTGTCTTTGCTAAATGAGTACACTTAGCTTGTTTGGAAGAATCTGTCATTTTACTCTCTAAAGCTTACTTCACAGGAAATGGGAAACCATTTTTCTCTTCTGTGAATTTGAAGCTTTCATGTTGTTGTATATCCTCAATTAAAGAAAATGGGCAAAATCGTACTCAGGCTTTGTGCTGCGTCTCACTTTTCTGCAGCTGGTAAGGCAAAATACATCCCCTGCATGGTGCAGGCAATTGTAAAGAAAGTAGTTAGGGAGAAGGCAACATACTGCTGAAGTCGTAACCGAGGCCTGTGATTTAGGGAATCTATATTAGAGGGAACCGCAGGGAGTCAATTGCCATCTATCTGCCTCATACACATTTTAATTATACCACTAACTTTGGCAAGGAGACATCATCTAACCCTCTGCTAAGACACATTCTTTGTAAAATTAAAATTGTTCTCCTAGGAGGAGGTATATGCATAGTGAGACGCAAACACAAACACAAGTCCTATTTATTCGAAAGTAACTACTGAAATAAGATGAGTCTGGAGGAAAAAAAGGTTCTGTGTGTTTGTAACTGTGATACAAAATCATGACTTTCATCAAGAAAATTAGAAAAAAAATAACCAGGCTGTTTCAAGAAATCAAATTTAAGAAAGCAAATCTTTATAAATATTTTATATGAAAATGACCTTCCATGATTTCTGCTTAACTTTGTTTCTTGGTACCTGATAAAATTTCAGTTTCAATTTCAAGATGGAATCATTTAAAAATAATTTAACTATGCTTTATCTCAAATTCCTATTCAAATGACACAAATATATTATATATATGTATATGTGTACACACAAACACACATGCATACATAATAAAAAAGGAGGTTCTCCCCTTATTTCCAAACACCTATTGCCATTCTACTTGATATTTCAACAGTTATATAAATGACATATCCAATTTAATATAAGCCCCTCCAAAACACTTGAATTTTGCAAACTTACCTTCTCCATGAACTTTTTCTTCCTCTACTCATTCTCGTTTTAGCAAATAGGATTTCCATTCTTCCACTGACTCATTCAGTGGGCTCTACCTCAGACCATACTAATCTAGTTGACTCAACTATTATAATAGCCTTCTCTTGCCACTGCCACTAACCATCTCTTTGAGTCTATTCTTCACAAGAAGCCAGAGTAATTCTTTAAAAACAAGTTAGATCTTATATTTCTCTGTTAAAAATCTCCCAGGGACTTCAGAACACAATCTAAAGTTCTGACCCCCGCCCCCCCCCACCCCGCCCCACTATATCTCTGATGCCACATCCTGCTGTGGCTCTTTCTTGCCACCTCTCTCCCAGCCACACTGACCTTATTGCTGTTTTTGGAATAGACTAAACATGATCTTCCCTAAGGCTCCTTCCATTTACTCTTCCTTCTGCCAGGAGTTCCTTTCTCACAGATAAACTCATGACTATTTTCCTGACTTCCTTCAAGTCACACAGAGAGAGGCCGTCTCTGACCAAAATATATGACAGCATCTTCCCTCTTCATTTCATCAAACCATCTTTCAAGTTTTAGTCTATTCCTATGTGTTTATGATCTGTCGCTTCCCATTAAACTCTAAGCTCCTTACGAACAGAGACAGATTTGATCACTGTTGTAGTCCTGGAACAGAAGTGCCTGGCACTTTGTAAATGCTCAATTAATACATTTTGAATAAATGAAAAAAATCAGTACTAGACAGGAAAACTACTGAGTGTGCCAGAAACACTGAAGATAACATTATATTTTGGCAAGATTAGTTTGGCAGTCACTTCAACAGTTCTGTGAGCTACCCACTATCTTACAAAAAAAACAAATTTTAAAAGGCATCTTTTGTGATTAATCCACTCAAGTCCATTTCTTTTCTTATGAAAAAACTATTGACTATTGATGAAATTAATTCTTGAATTGTTTATTTGAGAGATTATCTCTCTTGCTTCAGGATGATGGCTCTGAAAATGCAATGAGTATCAAGAGATGAAACTTTGTTAGTGTTTGATGCACAAGGCAAAACAATCGAATAAATTATAGCTAGACAATGATTGAACAACGTTACTAATGATGACATGGCTAGTGGCCAATCCATAGAAAAAAATGATAAGATAAAACACTTATGTAGTGGTTACTCAGGGTCATACCCAACTTTCAGAACTTCATAGAAATTTATTTAATTGGTCTTCATTACGATTCTCTTCTTTAAAACCAGACAACTGAGGCACAGATATCTAGTAGCTTGCCTACACCTAGTTGGTGACAGAGATAGGATTCAAACCCTGGCAGTCTAGCTCCAGAGTGCTTGCTCTTAAGCACAACACATTCTGACATGAATGACATGAGAAATTAAAGGATTCTCATGTGAGCTGGTTTCTTCTAACTGTACTGGGCAACTTAAATTAGAAACGATGACAAGCACAAACTCTTACATTCAAGGCAAAGATAGAAAATCATGGTATTTCTGTGTCTAAGTGATAAGGATCTTATATCAAGTCCAGCCACAGGGCTGAGATAGCCGAACACAGACGCAAAATTCAAATCCATGGGTAGCTGCGAGTTGTTGAAATCAAAGACTTTCTGTATTTCTTATATGAAAAATGAAGAATTATTTGAGGAAAAAAATGGCACCCTAGAATTATAATGAGGCCAGATGGACCTACTTTTGCTCAACATTCAGTATCAGTTATCAAGGAGCAGAAAATGAGCCCACGTTATAGACAACCCCTCACGTCCTAGTAAAGCACAGAAATAGAATACTGCAACAGTATAGCCTCATTCAGAATATGAGTGCAAGAGGCACATTAGTAGCAGAAAAACAATGGGAAACAGAAATCATTCCAGTCAAGTAGCACATCTAGTTTTCCACCCTGCCTGGAGTAGAGAGGTAGCTTGAAGTTCAAAGATATGCTGATTAATGAACAATGGTTAATAATTTCCTTGGATGGTCAAAGATTTGAATAAAGCAGGATGACATAATTGGTGACAAGGACATTTAGGGAAGAGTCATGTGGTTCAATCTTTCAGAATAGGCCCAGAGTGTGAGGATATGTGTGAATACATGGAAATATTCCCACTGCATGGGAAGTGCTCAGTTACGTGGATAAGATTATTTGTTCCCCAAATGTCACTTAGCCTCTTTCCTCAGCTATCCCAGTGCTTGCTCAGTGGTTTCATACATAATAAAGTAACCATGGAGCTTATTAATGACCCAACCGAATGGGTTATGGCCCAACTGTCAAACTTTAGTTTTCAAGCACTGAATCGCAGATTTAGCAATACATATCACAAAGTGTCATGCCGGAAGATGAGCATCCCTTTGTTCTACATACAAAATCTATGTACCTGCAGCACTGCCATGATAGACCTATTTGCATGCTTTACTTATTGCTGTGGTATCACCCTATTATTACTTCTGGCCAAGACATTTTTCAGAGAGTGAAAAAAGTGGGACAATGAACTGATCTTCATTAGATTCATTGGTCTTAGTTTATCTGTATCTCATTATTTATTTACTGCAGCTAATCAAAATGACCCTAACATATGGGTAGAAAGGTATACAGAAGACTCAGTTACAGTGCCAGATAGAAGACAGCCCTTTGTAAAGCTGGAGTCTGTGTTATAGGGTGTTGAGAGTCAAAGGAATCAGTAAACAGCTACCCTCCTCCCTGCCTGAGTCCTGTGCCAATTGAGAGGGAATGTGGCAAATGCTTCCTTGACAGAAAGCCAGTGAAATTGCAAGCACCTGCCATTCTGTAGTGGGTTATTCATAGGAACAGTCCTGGGGAATCAGGGCTTTCCCTTTATTTGTAATGACGTGTGATCTGCCAGGCAACTCTTGTGTGCTGGTCACCATACAGGCTCTATCTTGCAGAAATTCCTCAATGTTCCTGTCACCCTTGACAGTTTTCCAATCTGACATAGATTGGTTTTCATTTCTTCAAATGATGTTCATTGGGCATTTACAAACATGCCAGGCATTTTTCCTGTTCTAGGAATATAAGAGTGAACAAATTCACTCTTGTTCTTAGCAAGTTTAAATTTTAATGGGAGAAACCAGAATTTTAACACATGGAAATTGACTGTTTCAAAGGTTGAAAAATGCTTAGATGAGATAAGGAAGGTGTTAGCTAATACAGCTCTGTCAGAGTAAGACTCACTGTTAAGGTGACATGCAAGGAGTGACTTGAAGGAAACAGGTCAGATAGCCACGTGGCTATGTGTAGGAAAGAAACTCCAGGCAAAAGAAACAGCAAATGAAGGAGACTTAATGGAGTGTTTAGGGTGTTCCAGAAACAGCAAAGAAGCTAGTATGGTTGATGCACAGAGCCCAAGAAAGTAGGTAAGATATGAAAGAGATGTCGATGGGGATCAGGCCTTGATGATGTAGTGCTCTGAGGTCACTGGGAACTTTTGAACAGGGGAATTTATGATCTAACTTATGTTTTCAAAGGTTCTCTCTGGCTGAATGTGAAGAAGAGATTCGCAGAGGCAAGCAGTGGTTGGGGGGTACGTGGCCAGGGGAGGACTTCATGATAATCGAGATAAGAGATGAGGGTGGCTTTGACTAAGCGGGTACAGTCTATGGTAGAACCCACCGAAAGGGTAAGTAAAAGAGTGGAGATGCTATTTGCAGATCAGGTGAAACATGTCATTCCTATGACTGATAAATTCAGCTTGGAGGACACATCTTATAGTGAAAGACAAACATATAGGCATTTTAACTTCGTACTTACTGGCCTAGGAGTTAAGACAGCCTCTCAGAGTAAGATTTGAATTTTTACAGAAAAATATTTAGCTGGGTTGCCTTTGCTCACTGGCTTGAGGAGAGTGGGGAAGGAGAAAAGAAACAGATTACAAACCCATTCACTCCACTTTGTGGGAGGATTTATCAGGTGAGACTAGAGGCTAAGTGTGTGATTATTTTGTTTGTTTATTTAATATTTTAATATGTGTTTATTTAATATTTTTATATAGAAATCAAGAGTACAAAAGAGGCAGTCCATTGTAACACAAAATGAAAATGGACATGTTTCCTTCACTATCCTATTAAGTAACTCAGTTATAAAATTTTGATTTATAATTCCAGTTACTCAGCTCTGCTGGCTTATCTGGTCCCTGAGACAGGAAGATTTTCATTATTTAAAAAATGTAATTGTGAGATGGAGGTTACCACCTGAATTCTTTGAGTTTCTTATTTTACATAATTCATAGGGTAAAAACATGGTTTAGAAAACGGACTGGTATGTTTGATTGCACCTGGTTGTCAATGGACAGAACACGTTAATGACACACAGTGAAGGCAGGAAATAGTATGTCTTGACCCTAAGGGCACTCCTGAGGAAACCTTCTAGCTTAGTTGTGTTCAGTGGTCAAAAGTAATGAAAAATTTCTCAAATATCAGAATCACTAAGGGCTCACACCATCCAGGAATAAAGTTTTGAGTCACTTCATGTGGTGGAAATAATTTATCCTCCCAAAACCATTTTCCCTTGCATCCTGGATGCGTGATTGCCCTGCTAGACACATTATTTTTCAGCCAAGCCACAATTCTTATCAATATCCTTTTCTTTTCAATATCCTTCTTTTTTTTTTTTTTTTTTTTTTTTTTTGAGAGGGTGTCTCGCTCTGTCACCTAGCTTAGAGTGCAGTGGCGCGATCTCGGCTCACTGCAACTTCCGCCTCCCAGGTTCAAGCGATTCTTCTGCCTCAGCCTCCCGAGCAGCTGGGACTACAGTGCATGCCACCACACCCAGCTAGTTTTTTGTATTTTTAGTAGAGACAGGGTTTCACCTTGTTAACCAGGATGGTCTCGATCTCCTGACCTCATGATCTGCCCACCTCGGCCTCGGCCTCCCTTTATTGAGATTTGATTGAGACATGAAAAACTTTACTTAATGGATGTTCACAAGTCAATGAGTTTGCAGAGAAGTATACACCTGTGAAACCATCACTACCATCAAGGCTATAAACACACCCATCACTTCCCAAAGTTTCCTTCTGTCTCCTTTATTATAATAATAATTATAAAACTATTGTTATTATTATTGTCTGTTAAAAACACACATACACACAGACAATAGGATCTACTTTCTTCACGTTTATGTTACAAAACAGAAACTTTATACCCTTTAACCATCATCCCCGCCATTTATCCCTCTCCACTAACCCCTAGTAACCACCATTGTTCTCTCTGATTCTATATGTTTGACTATTTTAATTCTACATGTAAGTAATATAATACAGTATTTATCCTTCTGTGACTGGCTTATTTCACTTAGTATAATGTCCACCATTTCCATCCATTTTGTTGCAAATGGCAGGATTTATTTATTTATTTATTTATTTATTTATTTATTTATTTATTTATTTTTTGAGGCAGAGTTTCATTTTTGTTGCCCAGGCTGGAGTGCAATGGCATGATCTTGGTTCACTGCAACCTCCCACTCCCAAGTTCAAGTGATTCTCCTGTCTCAGCCTCCTCAGTAGCTGGGATTACAGGCACCTGCCACCATGCTTGGCTGAATTTTTTTTTTTTAGGTAGAGACAGTTTTTCACCATGTTGGCCAGGCTGGTCTTGAACTCCTGACCTCAGGTGATCCATCCTCCTCGGCCTCCCAGAGTTCTGGGATTACAGATGTGAGCCACCGCACCCAGCCAGGATTTCTTTTATTTAAATGTTTTTTGGCTTATTTATTCTATAAGCATATTCACAATGCATGTTTTGTAGTCACACAATTTTTAATCTCAATTTACATAGCCCTAATATGATTTCTTAATTTCTTTTTTTTTCTTATTTCAATAGGGTTTGGGGGAACAGGTGGTGTTTGGTTACATGAATGAGTTCTTTAGTGGTAATTTCTGAGATTTTGGTGTACCTATAACCTGAGCAGAGTAGGATTTCTTACTTTTTAAAGACTGAATGATTTTCCATTGTATGGATATATCATATTTTCCTTGTTCAAGAACCTTCTCACCTCACAGTGACTATCAATCCAAAGCTATTATATCATGAGCCATACCCAATTCCAAGAAATTCCACTCCTGAAACAATGGCATTAAAATCATTCAGCCTGGGTTTGAAATACCCTACAACTATCTGCCCTGATTTCCCCCTTCTGAAATAAGTGTTTTTCAAGGTTGTGTTATCTTTTGCTTATGTAGGTTTAATTGGTTTAGCTTTCCATTATCCGTAGGTTTTCATAGTGGTCTTTTGGGGAGGTGAGAGTTGACAAATGGAAGACTATTCTTAAACTTGGTTCTCTAGCCCTTCCCATAATTATGTCAACTTAAACTTCTCAACTTCATTTATGCTTAATCAACTAGCTTCTATTAGTTTGCAACTAAGACACTTGCTTGATACACTCATATATTGAGGCTGAGGTAGGAGGAGCACTTCAGGCCAGGAGTTCAAGACAAGTCTGGGCAGTACAGCAAGACCCCATACCTATATATTTCAAGGAAGAAAGGAAAACCTCATTAAATTGCATACAAACAGTGGCTGAGCAAAGCAATCACTCCATTGTATCCCTCAAAGGTAAGGCATGCTACATGAAATGAAATCTTTGTCATAGCAAGCTCTTTAAAATATCAGTTGTGCAGTGGCACACGCCTATAATCCCAGCACTTTGGGAGGCTGAGGCGGGCAGATCACCTGAAGTCAAGAGTTTGAGATCAGCCTGGCCAACATGGTGAAACCCTGTCTCTAATAAAAATACAAAAATTAGCTGGGCGCAGTGGGGGTGCCTGTAAGTCCAGCTACTCAGGAGGCTGAGATGGGAGACTCGCTTGAGCCTGGGAGGCAGAGGTTGCAGTGAGCTGAGACCATACCGCTGCACTCCAGCCTGGGCAACAGAGTGAGGCTCTGTATCATAAACAAAACAAAACAACAACAAAATATCAATTGTGCCTGGTAGAGAAGTGATGTAGGTACCTTTAGGTTGCATAAATAAGAAAAAAGAAAAAGAGGAGCAAATAGAGAGCTCTCTCAGGACAGCGGTGCCTTACTAGTCCCTCATTAGTCCCTCTAATGCCTCCCTCTCTTTTATCTCCTCACCTACTCTTATGACTAAAACCTGAACTGATGCAAATGTTCCAAGCATACTTCAGTCCTAACTGTGGGGGCTGTCTGTCAGAGGTAATCAGTAGAGAACAAATATAAATCCTAGGGAGAACCCTCGTAATAACTCATCCTCATATATTGTCTGACTTCAGTGTTTCTGCTCCGTTCACAACAGGTCTAATGGGTAAAACAGACTGTCAGCAGGTTGAAAGGACAGCATTTGAGATAGTTGATGGGCAGGAGAGAGCACTTTGGTAGCTAACATCATTTTGCCTCTCTGAAGGTGGGTAAAGAATGAATCGACAGAGCTGTGACACTGCTTTTCCCATAACTCATATCATATTTGACAAAAACTGTCTGAACCCCACTTTCAGGATGTAAGGAGGATCAAGCAGAGAAAAGTCTCCAGAAATGTAAAAAGTTTCTGTTGTTCGAAAGATAAGGACTAGACTGAAAAATTAGAGCAACTGGGCTGCTCTTTTATCAATTTATCATGTAGCTTGGGAAACATTTTCTTCTGTACAACTGGTTCTTTCCTCAGCTCAGTACTACTTTGCTCTATTTTATCTTTGTTATTCATTAGCTCTGGTCTTTTCTTCTGGATCACATATCACCAAACATGTTGGCTCTTGGGTCTCTGTCCTTCATGCTCGTGATGTGCTCTTTCGTGGATTTTGACTCACTTGGAGAGAGTTCTTCAATGGATCTTCCATATCATCAGGTCTCTTCTGTGGAATCAGTTATGCTTTTTGCTGATAAAAATATTAATTTAATTCTATAATTGTCCTTTGACTTATGCTGCAATTCTTACCTTCCTTGTCTCCATTTTCTTTCCTTTTCATAATTTTCCAGTTGCTTTAGTAACCCCAGATGCCTGAGGTTAGTAAGTTTTTGGGGAGACATAGCTATTGACCATCACAGGCAAAGGACATCACATCTTTTCTGTTGCTTTTTGAGATGAAGAAACCTTCTAACTAGGGATCATGAATAATCTGTGACTATTAGTTTGTATCCTCTGAGAAGAAGCAGACCCCAATATGGAGTTAAACATGAGAGAAATTTGTTAGAGAAAACATCTGTGAAGAAGAAATGGGAAGGTGCTGAAGAGGATGGAGAAAACCTTCAAGCCACATTCTTAATGCAGGTCTGATCCTATTGAAGGAGAGATGGAAGGAGGCTTGGGCAGGAAAAGTCTCAGACTGTGGCACAGTTCTCAGTAAGTGTCAGCCAGGCCAACTGGAATTCCACAGGCCAAGGTGGCTTGCCAGAGGAGTCCAGTTTCTCCTCTGCACTGGTGTTCCTGAAGCTCTTAGGCATTAGCTGGGAACAGCTCATGGGTGTGAATGCAATAGTAAAGTCAGAAAGGCAGCTGCTGGGGTGTCCTGTCAGTTATGCTTCCACTTGGGAGAGCTGAGTGGCACATTTCCATGCCTGTCACAGAGACTTCGTTCAAGCTCCTTCCTTGTGCTGTGCCAGTGATAAGATTGGCACCTTTCCACTGGCTTTCTGCCTGGCATAACTTTCAGGCAAATCTTGGCAGCACCATTCCTTTCAAATGCTGCTTATTCTCCCCAGCAAAGTGGAAGTCCAAGAAGGGCTGTCTTGATGTCCTGGGGCTGCTTGTGTGTTTTTACCACTATAATACTGCAGCTTTCATGAAGGTCTCTGAGAAAGGTTAGAGTAGTGTCTAACAGTTTTTGATTTCAAGTAAAGAAGCCCTAGGTTCAAGCCCTAACTCTTCCATGTACCAGGTACTGTGACCTTGTTCAAGTGATGTCACCTGTCTAACCTTCATAATCTTTGTGCCAAAATGGGTCATAAAACCTCTTAGAGTTGTAAGGATGAAGTGAATACATGTATTGGCACCTCATGCAGAATGAGCATTCAATAAATATTACCTATTATTGTTTCCTAATGCTGCTGCTTTTCTCAGGATGACAGATTCTAAACTGGTCTTTAGTTCTTTCTTTCCACATTTTTACTTGCACTCTATCTATTAGGAGTCCCAACCTCTAGAAGCAATTACCTGATGTCATTCATATTAAGCACAAAACAGAGGACTTGGACATGGGAATGTCAGATATGAAAGTCTATAGTCTTAAAGAACATTCTCTTTACCCTTCCTGTGGCTTTGGTGTTTGAATAGTATTGAGTCATCTTTTTCTAGATTGCTGTGGTGCCTATACCACCTTCCCCAGATCACCCCCCCCCCGCCACCACCATTTTTATGCTCTGTCAGTCTAGATAATAAAGACCTGGAGTGTGGGGATTTGTATTTCTGGCTTCATATTATCTATGAATGTCCAAAGTCCTTTAGAAACAGAATATTTAAATCTCAAATGACCATTTCTGGGTTCCATACTCATGTGGAGGGAGAGGTTATTTTCTCAAGATCTATTCAAGAATTGGAACAATTGCATCCATTTTCTGATGTGAATTATGTAATATGTTTCTATAACTCTAGTTTGCTAGGACATCTAGGACTGGCAGGCCTAACATGAATGATATCCTAGATGATCAGTTTCTTGGAGTGAGAGATCATGTACACTATCATTTCTCAACAAGGTGTTGCTGACATTTTGGACCATATAATTCATTTTGTATCATTGCAGAATGTTGCAAGATAATTAATAAGCATCTTTAGCTCCTACCCACAAAAGTCAAACAATGCTTTCCCTACCTTATTCCCCAAGGTACTATTTCCATACATTTCCTACCACCTCTGGGTAGGTGTGCTGCAGCTCTTAGTTAGTGCCACTGGACAGGTTAAGCAATCATTCAAGGAAGGGGAAGGTCAGTTTCTAAAAGTGAGTCTGATATTATTGATGGGAACAGAGCTAGATATTTGCCTGAGATATCAGAAAGGTTTTGAAGGAGGTTGTGCGATGAAAAGGAATGGAAAAAAATCTTATCATCAAATATTACAGATCTGATTTATTGGTCAGACTTAGCGATGCATCCTTGCCAATAAAGTATTAGGTGACATCTGGGAAGAAGGGTGTTTTGTATTCTTGTATGTGATGTTCAGTGAGGTGTGGCCACAAGAGGAGACAATGGAGAGGCTCAAGAAAAAAATGAAGTTTATTATACTCACAGGTCCTAGAAGACGGGAGGCACAACATGCCACACAGGGCCACACAGACAAGACACCAGGGTGGTCAAGGGGCAGAAGACAGGAGTGAGAGGATGGTTCAGCCATTGCATTTATTGGGGTCAGCAGGAAAGGCAAGGCAGGGCAGACTGAATAACTTAGGATTGGCTAGTTTGAATAACTGGCAGGCTTTGGGCTACAGGGTGGTCCCTAGTTGCCTGCTACTTGGCCCTGGGATGATTAAGGCAGAGGACTGTTACCTCTTGGGGTGATGGGCCAGGTAGAGTAGGTATGGCTCTGGTGGTTACTTTGTATATCAAAGGCATGCTTCTGCTGGGTCCTTTACTATCTCTTAGAATTGCCTTAACCCAGGGAGAGGCAGTCTCTCCCCAATTAGAAAGGTTTTTTAATGTGTTAAAACATCACATTGTATTTATGCACCAAAATATCACCCTGTGCCTGATAAATATACACAATTATTATGTGTCAATTGCACATGATAACATGAGATGGGAAGGGAAGGAGAGAGGAAGAAAAATTGGATAAAGGGTATAAAAACACAGTTTGATAGAAAGGAATAAGTACTAGTATTCCACAGGACAGCAGGGAAATCATAGTTAACAGTAATTTATTGTGTATTTCAAAATAGCTAGAAGAGAAGAATCGCAATGTTCCCAATACGAAGGAAGGATAAATGTTGGAGGTGATGGATAGTCCTATTACCCTGCTTTGATCATTACACATTATATACAGGTATTAAAATATCACATGTGTTTTGTACAATTATTATATATCAATATAATTTTTTAAATAAAACTATAATATGCAGTAAATTAAAAAAAATCCACAATATAATGGGGAAAATTCCAGGGCAGATCTATTAGCAAAAATGTAATTGTATGTAAATTTAATAGAGTATTACTGTAATCTGAGGCCACCAAAATTTCCATAACCACATTCAGCTTTTCTCTAGTGAAGATCTAAATAAGTTCCAGGTTATTGGATGGGTTTTCGAAGCCTAGACAGTATTTTTCCTCCCTGAGGACTAGTGCTTTGTCAGAAGGTTTTTAAGTTCCCTGAACTTCAGGTGTTGTTTAAGAGAAAAGGGTCCATAATAAATGTTTGAAGTTTAATTAGGAAATTCATGCTTTTTAAATTCCCCCTTGTTCATGCTATTTGTCGGAGTACTTGCGTGAAGGAACTGTCCTTGGAGAAAGGGAAAGAAAGAATCTTTATTAAAATTGAAAAACCTTCATGTTTATCATTCATATTTACTTGGAGACCAAGTATGAAAAGTTTTAATGTTGAAGAACTTTCCACCGAGTTTTTACGAGCAAGTAAAGCAGGGATATGAAATTGAGTTGTAACCTTAACTATAAAGTTGACTGTTGCAAACACTATTATACCGGGATTCTGTTATATCAGTGGTTTTATTTGCACATTCTCTGCTGTATATTAAAAGCTACCTTTCTCATTGTGCTTATCTCTTAATGGTAAATAGTTTCAGAATATCCTAGCTGTTAATAGCAAAAGTTTATAGAAAATCTTCCTCTCCCAGGGTGATGTGGTAAAATTAGTTTCATTATCATTAGTTTGCTCATTTAAAAACTGTTGGAATGCTTGATGGTAGTAGTAGTAGGTAGGTATCAGCCTCAAATCTTCCCTTAGTTGTGCTGTGCAGAATTTCAATTGTATAGGCTTCTTATTTGAGAAATGTTTCACTTCCTGGCAAATTTAAATAGTCATTTAATGCTATCCTTATTGAAGAAGGCCACCTGGAAATCATGCTCATTTCATAGTTGAATGTCTGCATTGCTGCCACTGCTGCTGTTTAGAGTGGAAGGAACTGATGCTATGAAGCATCAGTGAAAAAACCTGAGCTAAGGATCTGAGTGTGTTTGCTTATTGTTTTTCTTTCCTCCCTTCTCTTTGATTTTATTCAAATGTAGATGCTCTTGATTTTCTCAATATTGTAACTTTCATTGTAGTATCAAAATCTTGGATGTAAACTAAATGATATAAACATGTAGGACATTTTTTGTCTGAATACCAGCTACTGAGAAAGATTATGACATTTTTTTTTTCTGTGCTGTTTTCTCATTCCTTAGGGCAAAATATTTTCTAGTTAGGAATGAAGGTCTTTGAAGAAGGACAATGTTTTCTACACGTTTGTTGAATTAAAACATTAGCCAATTAGAAAAAATAATCACCATTGTTTAAAATAATATAATTATAAGTACATGTTACTTGAAAACTGACATCTATTTGAAATGCCAACATTTTGAGTGTATTGAGATGATACAAATATTTAAATATATATTTGTTAAAAAATAATGAGAACATATGCCAGTATTTTTTCTTCTGTGGTCTAATTACATATAAACATATTCAATAGGAAAAATAAAATTTATACCTTTATTAATATTTCAGAAAAGAAAGACATCAATGTAATATTGTGAGGTTGTAGGGATTGCAATAACAAAATCTCATTATATGCTAAGAGTTGAGTTATATACATAAAGACAACTAAAAAGTTGTAATCAAATGCAGCATTTTAACCAATTTAATGTAAATAAGAAAGAAGCAGTGTTAGAGCCCTTTATTCTGAGCTATCTCCGAATCTCAATTTTAAGCCTCATTATCAGAACTGGGTAACAAGTGAACCCTTAATCTAATAAGAACGAGAACCCACGTGTTATTTAGAAGTGTTATTTAATCTCTAAGGAATTTGGGATTCTCCAGCTATCTTTCTGTTATTGATTTCTAGCTTAATTCCATTGGGATCTGAGAGCAGACATTGCATGATTTCTGTTCTTTCAAGTTTTTCAGGTGTTTTTTATGACCCAGAATGTGGTCTATGTTGGTGAATATCCCTGTGAACCTATGAATAATGTTCATAATCCTACTGTTGGATAAAGTTGTCTATAGATGTCTATCATGTCCAGCTGATGAATGGTGTTGTTGAATTTCACTGTGGCTTTATTAATTTTGTGTCTGTTGGATCTGTTCTTTTCTAATAGGAGTGTATTGAAGTCTCCAACTATAATACTGTATTTATATATATATATATATATCTTCACAGATCTATTAGTTTTCTTTCACATATTTTAATACTCTGTTGTTAGGCACATACATGTTAAGAATTGTTACGTCTTCTTGAAGAATTAACCCCTTTATAATTATGTAGTGCTCTTTATTATCCCTGATAAATTTCCATGCTCTGAAGTCTGCTGTAACTAAAATTAATATTGCTACACCTGTTTTCTTTCAATTCATGTTTTTAGCTTGATATACTTTTCTTTATCCATTTACATTTAATCTATGTGTGTTTTATATTTAAAATGGATTTGTTTTAGACAATATATAGCTTGGTGTTCTTTTGTTTATCTTCTGACTCTTTATCTTTTTATTGTGTGTATGTATAAATATATATATATATGCATATACATATTTATTTTTTATTTCAATAGCTTTGAGGTACAAGTGGTTTCTTGTTATATGGATGAATTATATAGTGGGAAACTCTTGAGATTTTAGTGTGCCCATCAGCCATAGTGTTCATTGTACATAATATGTATTTTTTTATCTGTACGTTTCCTTTCCCCCACCCCCTTCTGAGTCTCTAAAGTTCATTATATCACTCTGTATGCCTTTGCATACTTATAGCTTAGCTCCCACTTGTGAGAAAATAGAATTTTTGGTTTTCTACTCCTGTGTTACTTTACATAGAATAATGGCCTCCAGATCCATCCACATACTGCAAAATACATTATTTGGTTCCTTTTTATGCTGAGTAGTGTTCCATGGTGTGTGTGTGTGTGTGTGTGTGTGCGTATAACATTTTCTTTATTCATTCATTAGACAACCGGCACTTAGATTGGTTCCACATCTTTGCAATTGTGAATTGTGCTGCTATAAACATACATGTGCAAATGTCTTTTTAATATAGTGATTTCCTTTTGGGAGGGTAGATACCCAGTAGTGGGACTGCTGTATCAAATGGTGAATCTACATTCAGATGTTCAGAGAATCTTCATACTGTTTTCCTTAGAGGTTGTACTAATTTACATTCCCGCTAGCCATGTATGAGGCTTTCCCCTTCATCCACACCAACATCTATTGTTTTTTGACTTTTTAGTAATGGCCATTCTTGAAGGAGTATAGTGCTATCTTAATGTACTTTTAATTTGCATTTTCCTGATGATTCATGATATTGATCATTTTTTCATATATTTGTTGACCATTTGTATAGCTTCTGTTGAGAGATGTCTGTTCGTGTTCTTTGCCCACTTTTTCATGGGATTATTTGTTTTTTTTCTTGCTGATTTGTCTGAGTTCCTTGTAGATTTTGGATATTAGTCCTTTGTTGGATGTGTAGTATGCAAATAGTTTCTCCCATTCTGTGGGATATCTGTTTACTCTGCTGATTATTCCTTTTGCTGGGCAGAAGCCTTATAGTTTAATTAGGTCCCATTTATTTAGTTTTGTTTTCATTGCTTTTGCTTTTGGGGTCTAAGTCATGAAGTATTTACATAGGCCAATGTCTGGAAGAGTTTTTCCGAACTTTGTCTTCTAGAATTTTCATGGTTTCGGGTTGTATATTAAAGTATTTGATCCATCTTGAGTTGATTTTTATATAAGGTAAGAGATAGGGGTCCAATTTCATTCTTCTACATGAGGCTTGCCAGTTTTCCCGGTACCATTTATTAAATAGAATGCCCATTCCCCAATTTATGTTTTTGTATGCTTCGTCAAAGATCAGTTATTCTGTAAGAACCTAGTAGAGTTCCAGGAGGTAAAATTAAAAAAAACACTGGAGCTCCCAAATGACTAGGACTCCAAAATGACTGACCACCCCTGGAGTTTTTATGTCTCAGACTTGTCTACACTGAGCCTCCAACTGTGTGTCAATTACAGTTCAGGACTTCCTGCCTGGCACTAGTTTCCACAGATTTTCAGCTCATGAGTATAGGGAAGCTCAAATATTCACCTGAAATTCTGATAATTTAGTCTGCTGAAATAAACTGACAATAGACAGATTAATACTAGAAAAGGCCTAGAAATTTCCTATGTGCAAGTGCACAGGAGTAACACAAAATATGAGACTCAACAGGGGACCAGATGGTTGAAGCTTAAACATCATCTTCATAAAGTAGAGGAAAGTGGAGGATATAGGCAATTTTTAGAACAAGAATAAATTATTTTTAGGGGAGATGAATGGACCTAAAGAACAAATAGAAGCTTGAGACCAAGTTCATCTGGGTTCTGAGTGTGGTGTCCACATCAGTCTTCCTTCCTGGAATATACATTGATTTCCTCTAATTAATGAAATATCTAAGGAAGGGTATCACAACAATTGGATATTTCCTGAAAGATTCAGTCTTTAGGCAGATAGGGTAACTTCAGAGAAAGCCCTTCCTTTATTTGGTATTCTTCACGTGCTTTGAAGTCCAAAGAGTCATGTTTTGGGGCATGATTTTTAAGTCCCCACTAAGGTTTCAGCTCTAGTAAGTTTTCATTGTCTCTGTTTTCCTGTTGGTCTCTCTAATTTGGGAGACAGGGATTTGTCCTATGACCTCATGTCTCTGATGGATCTAAGACAATATATTCAGTTTTAGTGTGTTCAGCTTTTTATTTGGTATTAGGATGAAACGGTGACTTCCAGTTTTTTTACATATGAGACTGGAAGCTGAAAGTCCCACTGTTGTTTTGAAGAAATTTAATGATATGTCTGTGAAGGATTAGGACTTCTGGTTTTGGCCTCAGTCCAACAGAATAAACCCCTCCTCATTTTTGGCTTTATAGAACACAGCCTACCTACTTCTTCCCCATGTTGATAAATAAAATCTACATATGATATGCCCAAACAGTGTACTTGGAAACTTCCATATGATATGCCTGATCAGCATACATAGAAATTTCCACATGACATTGCCAATCAGAGAACATAGATTCTTCCATGTGATATATCTGGGCAGTATACAGAGAATTCTACTATATGACATACCCAACAAGTATACATAGGACCTTCCACGTGGCATGCCCAACAGTATACCATCCATATAACATGCCGAATTAGATATATAAATTTAGGTCAATAGTCTCATTTTCATGATAAGACTGTTGGGAAAGCACTTTAATAGGGAAAGAGGAATCCTGCTAGAATTTAATCAATCTAATCCTTCCTTCACAATCATGAACTCATATCTAATGAGCAATAGGTATGCAAGGAACAGAAACAGCAAAACAGAAAAGGCCCAAGACAAGGAAGTAGAACACAGACCTTGATAAACTGAATAAATCACACATTAAAAGATATGTTTAATTATTATTATTTTAAATATGGAATGCTTCATGAATTTATGTGTCATCCTTGTGCAGGGGTCATGCTAATCTTCTCTGTATCGTTCCCATTTTAGTATATGTGCTGCCAAAGTGAGCACAAAAAATGTGTTTTTTAAAAATAATAATCTACTTAGTCTCTTCACAGCTACACAAGAAGATATTGCATTTTTTTTTAAATAGAATGTATCAAGTATTTACATGCCACCTTGTGCAGGGGTCATGTTGATCTTCTCTGTATCATTCCAATTTTAGTATATGTGCAGCTGAAGTGAGCACACATAATGCAGTTTTAAAGAAAAGTAGAATGATAAATTAAAAGGGGCAATGGGAGGATAAGAAAAAATTCTTAGAAATTAAAAGTATGTGATTATCAAAGAGAAATCAAAAGAACACTAAAGCATTAATAAAATAAAAATCTGTCAGAACAAAAAGAAAATGCAATATATTCACTCTAGCAAAATTTCAATCAAAACAGTAGAATGAAATGTATTGTCTTCAGGGTTTTTAAAGTGAATTATTTTAACTAGCGTTCTGTATTTAAACTGAGTAACAATTAACCACAAGGACAAAATTAAGAATTTTCTGCATGCAGGATATCATAAAATTTACCTTTAATGCACTTATTTACCAAGAAAAAAATAATTGAGAATATGTTCTAGGAATAGTAAAATATAATCTAAACATATAATCAAAAAGACAAAAACAATAATGTATAATTATGAGAGGAGAGAAATGAAGAGAAAGTTTAGAATACAAGGTGTGCAGCAGGCTTAGATAGCAATTCATTAAAAACACAAAGTGAAATTGTGTTCCCATTAACAAATTATATATTTGAAAGCTGAATGAACTTAGTGTTATGGTGCAGGCATAGTATCTTTTTTTATTTTCAGTGGAAAAATGTAAACAAGGCATTTAAATTTAAGGAAAACCGAAAAGTTGTTTGAGTAATTGGAGGTCTGAATTCTGGGGGGGAAAAAAAAAGTCAATTTTTTAACCTGGTAGTAGTCAATCCATGCTAGAGCTAGCAAACAATTGGGAAGTGGGGAGGAAAATAAAGAGAAGTAAGGGAATGTGGTGCCACTGATTTTTTTTTTTTTTAATTTTCTATGGTGGGAATTGAAGACACATTTTGTAGAAGTTGATGCATTAAGAAAAAGAAGTTGCATTGTATTACCTATCCTAAAGATAGAAGGCGATCTGAACATTCTAATATCGGTTGCCAAGACTATTGGAGCATAGGGAAGAGAGGTATTAGAAATGTAGGTGAGCTAGATTTTTGAATTTCAAAGCAAGGAATCCATAGTTATTATTAGGTTTTGGCTAACCAAAAACACATATGGAAAAAAATATAGTATTTGGAGAGAAACAGTTGAAGATGTTTACCTCTAGGGAATGATAATTGGAAAGAACATAAGAATTTTGTACCATCTGTTTAGTTTGAGTTGTTTTTGTTTTTGTTTTTTTTATCATGTGCGTTTATTATTTACTGTAAAAGTCAGGGTCCTGTCAGGAAGTGAAGGCATATTCAAACTGAGTAACTCATGGAGCATTTAATTAAGGGATTATTTATTATAATTTTGGTTTCTCCATATCTACAAACAGTAGATAGTGTTCTATCCTGGCTTAGTAAAAGTAGGGGCTATTACACCTCCTAGGTCTAAAGAATGGGAGGGAGTGGTCACCAGAACTGGGAATTATTATAAAAGCTATATGGATAGAGCAGCCTGACAAGAAGGTGGCATGTGCAAGAGAAATACAGCCAATCTACAGTGACGTGGAAGAGAGGAAAGACACCAGTGGAATAATTACCCTGACTCCATTCTCCTTTCACTTTTCATGTTTTGCAGGTTCCTCCCATGACTGACAGCTTAGAAGCCAGAGGTCAAAGGAGCCTATCAGTCAATGCACTCCACGCAAATATGTCCAGGGAGCAGGATAGAACAAGGTATAAAAGGGTGGAACTCTATCTAGAGGAGCAAAATGAAGATATCTAACACATTGACATTAATAAAATATGTAGACTGTCATTACAATGTGTCAAATTTACACAGAAAAATAATCACAAAATAATCAATGTCATAGTCAACTATTGGTGGTGTTTTATGCCAGGTGCACTTTAGCTGGTTAACTGGAGGATTTGAGTGAAAGTACATCTTTTTTTTTTTTTTTTTTTTTTATTATACTTTAAGTTCTAGGGTACATGTGCATAACGTGCAGGTTTGTTACATATGTATACTTATGCCCTGTTGGTGTGCTGCACCCATCAACTCGTCAGCACCCATCAATTCATCATTTATATCATGTATAACTCCCCAATGCAATCCCTCCCTCCTCCCCCCTCCCCCCTCCCCATGATAGGCCCCAGTGCGTGATGTTCCCCTTCCCGAGTCCAAGTGATCTCATTGTTCAGTTCCCACCTATGAGTGAGAACATGCGGTGTTTGGTTTTCTGTTCTTGTGATAGTTTGCTAAGAATGATGGTTTCCAGCTGCATCCATGTCCCTACAAAGGACGCAAACTCATCCTTTTTTATGGCTGCATAGTATTCCATGGTGTATATGTGCCACATTTTCTTAATCCAGTCTGTCACAGATGGACATTTGGGTTGATTCCAAGTCTTTGCTATTGTGAATAGTGCGCAATAAACATACGTGTGCATGTGTCTTTGTAGTAGAATAATTTATAATCCTTTGGGTATATACCCAGTAGTGGGATGGCTGGGTCATATGGTACATCTAGTTCTAGATCCTTGAGGAATTGCCATACTGTTTTCCATAATGGTTGAACTAGTTTACAATCCCACCAACAGTGTAAAAGTGTTCCTATTTCTCCACATCCTCTCCAACACCTGTTGTTTCCTGACTTCTTAATGATTGCCATTCTAACTGGTGTGAGATGGTATCTCATTGTGGTTTTGATTTGCATTTCTCTGATGGCGAGTGATGATGAGCATTTTTTCATGTGTCTGTTGGCTGTATGAATATCTTCTTTTGAGAAATGTCTGTTCATATCCTTTCCCCACTTTTTGATGGGGTTGTTTGTTTTTTTCTCGTATATTTGTTTGAGTTCTTTGTAGATTCTGGATATTAGCCCTTTGTCAGATGAGTAGGTTGCAAAAATTTTCTCCCATTCTGTAGGTTGCCTGTTCACTCTGATGGTAGTTTCTTTTGCTGTGCAAAAGCTCTTTAGTTTAATTAGATCCCATTTGTCAATTTTTGCTTTTGCTGCCGTTGCTTTTGGTGTTTTAGACATGAAGTCCTTGCCCATGCCTATGTCCTGAATGGTACTACCTAGATTTTCTTCTAGGGTTTTTATGGTATTAGGTCTAACATTTAAGTCTCTAATCCATCTTGAATTAATCTTCGTATAAGGGGTAAGGAAAGGATCCAGTTTCAGCTTTCTACTTATGGCTAGCCAATTTTCCCAGCACCATTTATTAAATAGGGAATCCTTTCCCCATTTCTTGTTTCTCTCAGGTTTGCCAAGATCAGATGGCTGTAGATGTGCGGTATTATTTCTGAGGACTCTGTTCTGTTCCATTGGTCTATAGCTCTGTTTTGGTACCAGTACCATGCTGTTTTGGTTACTGTAGCCTTGTAGTATAGTTTGAAGTCAGGTAGCGTGACGCCTCCAGCTTTGTCCTTTTGACTTAGGATTGTCTTGGCAATGCGGGCTCTTTTTTGGTTCCATATGAACTTTAAAGCAGTTTTTTCCAATTCTGTGAAGAAACTCATTGGTAGCTTGATGGGGATGGCATTGAATCTATAAATAACCTTGGGCAGTATGGCCATTTTCACGATATTGATTCTTGCTATCCATGAGCATGGTATGTTCTTCCATTTGTTTGTGTCCTCTTTGATTTCACTGAGCAGTGGTTTGTAGTTCTCCTTGAACAGGTCCTTTACATCCCTTGTAAGTTGGATTCCTAGGTATTTGATTCTCTTTGAAGCAATTGTGAATGGAAGTTCATTCATGATTTGGCTCTCTGCTTGTCTGTTACTGGTGTATGAGAATGCTTGTGATTTTTGCACATTAATTTTGTATCCTGAGACTTTGCTGAAGTTGCTTATCAGCTTAAGGAGATTTTGGGCTGAGACAATGGGGTTTTCTAAATTTACAATCATGTCATCTGCAAACAGGGACAATTTGACTTCTTCTTTTCCTAACTGAATACCCTTGATTTCTTTCTCTTGCCTGATTGCCCTAGCCAGAACTTCCAACACTATGTTGAATAGGAGTGGTGAGAGAGGGCATCCCTGTCTTGTGCCAGTTTTCAAAGGGAATTTTTCCAGTTTTTGCCCATTCACTATGATATTAGCTGTGGGTTTGTCATAAATAGCTCTTATTATTTTGAGGTACATTCCATCAATACCGAATTTATTGAGAGTTTTTAGCATGAAGGGCTGTTGAATTTTGTCAAAAGCCTTTTCTGCATCTATTGAGATAATCATGTGGTTCTTGTCTTTGGTTCTGTTTATATGCTGGATTACATTTATTGATTTGCAAATGTTGAACCAGCCTTGCATCCCAGGGATGAAGCCCACTTGATCATGGTGGATAAGTTTTTTGATGTGCTGCTGAATCCGGTTTGCCAGTATGTTATTGAGGAGTTTTGCATCGATGTTCATCAGGGATATCGGTCTAAAATTCTCTTTTTTTGTTGTGTCTCTGCCAGGCTTTGGTATCAGGATGATGTTGGCCTCATCAAATGAGTTAGGGAGGATTCCCTCTTTTTCTATTGATTGGAATAGTTTCAGAAGGAATGGTACCAGCTCCTCCTTGTACCTCTGGTAGAATTCAGCTGTGAATCCATCTGGTCCTGGACTTTTTTTGGTGGGTAGGCTATTAATTGTTGCCTCAATTTCAGAGCCTGCTATTGGTCTATTCAGGGATTCAACTTCTTCCTGGTTTAGCCTTGGGAGAGTGTAAGTGTCCAGGAAATTATCCATTTCTTCTAGATTTTCTAGTTGATTTGCGTAGAGGCGTTTATAGTATTCTCTGATGGTAGTTTGTATTTCTGTGGGGTCAGTGGTGATATCCCCTTTATCATTTTTTATTGCATCTATTTGATTCCTCTCTCTTTTCTTCTTTATTAGCCTTGCTAGCGGTCTGTCAATTTTGTTGATCTTTTCAAAAAACCAACTCCTGGATTCATTGATTTTTTGGAGGGCTTTTGTGTCTCTATCTCCTTCAGTTCGGCTCTGATCTTAGTTATTTCTTGCCTTCTGCTAGCTTTTGAATGTGTTTGCTCTTGCCTCTCTAGTTCTTTTAATTGTGATGTTAGAGTGTCAATTTTAGATCTTTCCTGCTTTCTCTTGTGGGCATTTAGTGCTATAAATTTCCCTCTACACACTGCTTTAAATGTGTCCCAGAGATTCTGGTATGTTGTATCTTTGTTCTCATTGGTTTCAAAGAACATCTTTATTTCCGCTTTCATTTCGTTATGTACCCAGTAGTCATTCAGGAGCAGGTTGTTCAGTTTCCATGTAGTTGAGCGGTTTTGATTGAGTTTCTTAGTCCTGAGTTCTAGTTTGATTGCACTGTGGTCTGAGAGACAGTTTGTTATAATTTCTGTTCTTTTACATTTGCTGAGGAGTGCTTTACTTCCAATTATGTGGTCAATTTTGGAATAAGTGCGATGTGGTGCTGAGAAGAATGTATATTCTGTTGATTTGGGGTGGAGAGTTCTATAGATGTCTATTAGGTCTGCTTGGTGCAGAGATGAGTTCAATTCCTGGATATCCTTGTTAACTTTCTGTCTCGTTGATCTGTCTAATGTTGACAGCGGAGTGTTGAAGTCTCCCATTATTATTGTATGGGAGTCTAAGTCTCTTTGTAAGTCCCTAAGGACTTGCTTTATGAATCTGGGTGCTCCTGTATTGGGTGCATATATATTTAGGATAGTTAGCTCTTCCTGTTGAATTGATCCCTTTACCATTATGTAATGGCCTTCTTTGTCTCTTTTGATCTTTGATGGTTTAAAGTCTGTTTTATCAGAGACAAGGATTGCAACCCCTGCTTTTTTGTGTTCTCCATTTGCTTGGTAGATCTTCCTCCATCCCTTTATTTTGAGCCTATGTCTCTGCATGTGAGATGGGTCTCCTGAATACAGCAGACTGATGGGTCTTGACTCTTTATCCAGTTTGCCAGTCTGTGTCTTTTAATTGGAGCATTTAGTCCATTAACATTTAAGGTTAATATTGTTATGTGTGAACTTGATCCTGCCATTAGATATTAACTGGTTATTTTGCTCGTTAGTTGATGCAGTTTCTTCCTAGCCTCGGTGGTCTTTACATTTTGGCATGTTTTTGCGATGGCTGGTACCGGTTGTTCCTTTCCATGTTTAGGGCTTCCTTCAGGGTCTCTTGTAAGGCAGGCCTGGTGGTGACAAAATCTCTAAGCATTTGCTTATCTGTAAAGGATTTTATTTCTCCTTCACTTATGAAACTTAGTTTGGCTGGATATGAAATTCTGGGTTTAAAATTCTTTTCTTTAAGAATGTTGAATATTGGCCCCCACTCTCTTCTGGCTTGTAGAGTTTCTGCCGAGAGATCTGCTGTTAGTCTGATGGGCTTCCCTTTGTGGGTAACCCGACCTTTCTCTCTGGCTGCCCTTAAGATTTTTTCCTTCATTTCAACTTTGGTGAATCTGGCAATTATGTGTCTTGGAGTTGCTCTTCTGGAGGAGTATCTTTGTGGCGTTCTCTGTATTTCCTGAATTTGAATGTTGGCCTGCCCTACTAGGTTGGGGAAGTTCTCCTGGATGATTTCCTGAAGAGTGTTTTCCAACTTGGTTCCATTTTCCCCCTCACTTTCTGGCACCCCAATCAGGTGTAGATTTGGTCTTTTTACGTAATCCCATACTTCTTGCAGGCTTTGCTCATTTCTTTTTCTTCTTTTTTCTTTTGGTTTCTCTTCTCGCTTCATTTCATTCATTTGATCTTCAATCGCTGATACTCTTTCTTCCAGTTGATCGAGTCGGTTACTGAAGCTTGTGCATTTGTCACGTATTTCTCGTGTCATGGTTTTCATCTCTGTCATTTCGTTTATGATCTTCTCTGCATTAATTAGTCTAGCTGTCAATTCTTCCACTCTTTTTTCAAGATTTTTAGTTTCTTTGCGCTGGGTACGTAATTCCTCCTTTAGCTCTGATAAGTTTGATGGACTGAAGCCTTCTTCTCTCCTCTCGTCCAAGTCATTCTCTGACCAGCTTTGATCCGTTGCTGGCGATGGGCTGCGCTCCTTTGCAGGGGGAGATGCGCTCTTATTTTTTGAATTTCCAGCTTTTCTGCCCTGCTTCTTCCCCATCTTTGTGGTTTTATCTGTCTCTGGTCTTTGATGGTGGTGACGTACTGATGCGGTTTTGGTATAGGTGTCCTTCCTGTTTGATAGTTTTCCTTCTGACAGTCAGAAGGACTGTCTGTTGGTCTGTTGGAGATTGCTTGAGGTCCACTCCAGACCCTGTTTGCCTGGTTATCAGCAGCAGAGGTTGCCGAAGACAGAATATTGCTGAACAGCGAGTGTACCTGTCTGATTCTTCCTTTGGAAGTTTCCTCTCAGGGGTGTACTCCACCCTGTGAGGTGTGGGGTGTCAGACTGCCCCTAGTGGGGGATTTCTCCCAGCTAGGCTACTCAGGGGTCAGGGACACACCTGAGCAGGCAGTCTGTCCGTTCTCAGATCTCAACCTCCGCATTGGGAGATCCACGGCTCTCCCCAAAGCTGTCAGACAGAGTCGTTCGCGTCTGCACCGGCTCCCGCTACTTCCCCTGTTGGTCTTCAGCTGTGCGCTGTCCCCAGAGGTGGAGACTACAGAGACAGGCAGGCTTCCTTGAGCTGCTGTGAGCTCCACCCAGTTCGAGCTTCCCAGCGGCTTTGTTTACCTACTTAAGCCTCAGCAATGGCGGGCGCCCCTCCCCCAGCCTCGCTGCTGCCTTGCGGATAGATCGGGGCAGACTGCTGTGTTAGCAGTGAGGGAGGCTTCGTGGGCGTGGGACCCTCCCGGCCAGGTGTGGGATATATTCTGGTGTGCCTGTATGCTTACAGCGCAGTATTGGGGTGGGAGTTACCCGATTTTCCAGGTGTTGTGTGTCTCAGTTCCCCTGGCTAGGAAAACGGATCCCCTTCCCCCTGCTTCCAGGTGAGGCGATGCCTCGCCCTGCTTCAGCTCTCGCTGGTCAGGCTGCAGCAGCTGACCAGCACCGATTGTCCGGCACTCCCTAGTGAGATGACCCCAGTACCTCAGTTGAAAATGCAGAAATCACCGGTCTTCTGTGTAGCTCGCGCTGGGAGTTGGAGACTGGAGCTGTTCCTATTCGGCCATCTTGCTCTGCCCCCTGCCTTTTTTTTTTTTTTCAAGAGAAAGCGAGAAGTTAAGGAAACATCTGAAGGGCAATGGGCAAGTGATGCCTGAAAGGTACTGGCAGAAGATAAATGGTATGTTATTTTAAGCCAATAGAAAGCTTAATCCTGTGAGGGAAACTCTGGGAAATGTACACCATATGAGTCAGAATTACTCCAAGAATGAGGGAGCTAGGACACTTAGCTTCCTGAACCACGGGGTGTGATCTGCCCCTGTAGGCAAAGGACTTTCCTAGGATCTAGAAAAAAAAGACTAAAGGCAGCTAGATGTAGAGTGGCCATTGGATGTTGGCCAAAGCAAAAGGAAGATCTGAAGGGTAAGGGAAGGACATTACTGGTGTCTATACTTCTGGTCAATATGCCACAAGTACAAATGCACCAGTTACAGTGTTAAGCATCACTGCTTGAATTTACAGCCAGCTTTTGAGGATATCGATATGGAAAGTGTTCTTAAAAGTCCCATCTTATTGTCGTGACAGCAAAGATAATTATATAAGTCTGTTATTATTTCTGGCAATTAAAAAACTGTTTTGAAATTATTTGAGTCACATTTCATTTTAATATTTTTGACAGTCTGTAATTTTAGAATAAACACTTTCAAATACATCATTTACCATATTTTAACACATTGGAGTTACATAATCTGTGTATCAGTATACCAGAGTGAATTTGGTTTTGTGAAGACCTCAGAAGAAAAGCTTACCTGCAATCTCCATGTCTAAACCTGAATAGGTGAAAATGTTCCCTTGATTAGGAAATGTGTAGCTCTGCTGTGTTTATATTTGTTTGTTTTAAATGCAGGCTCATGAATTTCTACTCATGTAAAACTGTACAGTTGAGTGCACTTCTGTATTACGACTTCTCTGTGCTCAGCTCAATCCCAGATAGGGCTGAAGAGCATGCTTGAGACTCATGCCATCACCCTCATGAGACAGCACATAAATGTATAACATGTTTATTCATGTCTCATAAGACCAAAATTTGTTTAACATTTTTCTTTTTACATGCTTAAATGTTTGTGCTCAGACTTTTAGGTTCTGATACTGAGTTTTGATGGATTCTTTTCCTAGTGTTGCATTTTAAGAATGTGCTTTTTCAGATGAATTGAAAATCTTACCATTGTTTAGTTACTCAACTAATATTTGTTGAATGCATACTATGTGGAGGAAACTGGTCTAGTGCTTGGGATTCCTCAGTGAACGCAAGTGATAAACATCCCTGATCTGCTGCTTACGTTTAAGCAAGGAGGCTGAGTCAATAAATCATGAACATATATAATACATTAGAAGGTACTACATGCTGTAGAAAAGCAATGACATAAAGCAGAGGATATTGGAAATGTTAGCATCAGGGAGCAGGGTGTAGTATTAAAAGGTCAGAGTGGGCCTCATTGCAAAGGGTAGATTTGAGCAAAGACATCAGAGGTATAAGGAAATTAGACATGTGAACACAGGAGGAAAAAGCATTTTAGGCAGACATAATAAATAATTTAAAAACCAAAAGACAGGCTTGTATCTTTAAAAAGTGTTTATCTTCTGGTCAAAAGTGTCATTGTAGTTGTTTGTTGAGAGGAGACTGTGGGAGAGTGTGAGTGGAACCAGGGAAATCAGTTAAGAAGTAGTTTTAAAAATTGATCCAAGAAAGAGATAGTGAGAACTTAAGTTAATTTAAAATGAATATTGTTTGCTAGGGGGAAAAAAGAAATTCTAAAGAAAAATTTGCCCGTTGGCCAATTAAGTTGATCAGGCTTAATATGAAATAAGCATAAAGGCATCAGTTCATTTTCAGCTCACGGTGACCAGTTTGACTGGGGTTTCTAAAATGACAAGAGAGCTTCAAATGCCTCAGCTGGCTTCCAAGTCAAGAAAGTGTAATGGTGGCTGTTTCTCATTGTGGTTCTCTTTTTAAAGTGATAAAAATCACCTAATTAGTATGACTTAAATAAAGGATTTTAAAAACTGACAGACTTTGTTTTGAAACAAATTAATTGAGTGTACAAAATGATTCTGCTCTTACCTAGTTTCTCAAGCTGAGAACCAAACTGCTAACGTGTATGGGAATATAGCACTTTGCTGGGATTTTTATTTTAATTTAAAAATTTTGAGTCTTTTTTGCTATTGTTGCTGTTTTGATGTGTGCCCAACTTGCCAGTATATGCTGTGGAAAGGCTAGGAAACATTTCAACCCACTAAGTCCCTCATCAATGGGGAGGAGCGCTTTGTACTGTACAACAGAAAATAAATTCTGCTTATCACCTGCTATGGGATACTTATAAACATTTACTAAGAATCCATTCACAGAGAAATTCCCAATACATTCTAAGAAGAAACCTATCAAAATGTAAAAGTAAAAATAAAAACTTCAACTAGATAAAAACACATCTAAATAATTATTAAATCGAAGCTGAAATCGTCTCAGTGATTTACAAAAGGATAATAATGTTCACAACACTTATTATGACGAAGACTTTGGCCAAATAGTATGTAAAAGAATAAGCATAAAAGTTTTCCTACTAAAAGGCAACAAAAATAAATGTTAAAATATTGAAACAAGGCATTATATTCAAAGACAAAATAAAACCTATTTAAAATAAGACAAAGAAGAAAGAGAAAGAAGTTTTATAAATAAAAAATATTATTCAAAAACAAAACCCAAGATCCCATAGTAAATTGTTTAGCAGACAAATGAAGCACATAATGAAGCTCATATATCACCAAATAGCCTGACTAAAAAAAAAAGTAAAATAAAATAAATAATGAAGGGTGTGTGTGTGTGCACGTGAAAATACACAAAAAAATTACAAAATTATAACTGAAAAAGGCATTACAGTAACAAATATTGATGAATTTAATACCTATTTAGACATGTACTTTATAACTAAGCTAATATTTTTCAAAATCTGGATGACATGGATGATTTTCTAAGCACTATAGAAGTTTTCTTTGATAAAAATCCTGAAGCAGCCAGTAATTATGGAAGTAATTAAGAAAGTTGCTAAGTAATGAATCTTCTAGTCCCCAAAGTTCCAAGCCCATATAATTTCATGGAAAAAATGTCATATTCTATTCAAAATAATTCACAAATATTCAGAAAGAACGTGCAAAAATTCTTTTACAGGAGATAGTGTGGCACTTATTCCCAACCTTGACAATAAAAAAACCAGAGCAAAATCATCTGTGCCTATAGCCAGATAATCCATCAAAACAAACAAACAAAAAGTAATAAATACACGTAAAAGATGAGTCCAACCGTAATATATTATCCAAATCACCACACCTTATTGAAGGATATAAAATAAGAATTGAGTAAATGGAGAGACAAATCATATCTTTCTATGGAATCCTCACTACATTAAAGAAGTTAGTCCTTGTGAAATGAACTTATATTTTATTATAAAGTAGAGTAATTTTAGAAAATTACCCCAAATTACTGTGTGACTACTTATAACTACAAAGGGATGAGAATTGTCAGAAAATATTAGAAGAGAAGAATAGTAATGGTTAGAGATTGACTTTAAAAGATCAAAATATATTATAAAACCACAATAAATGTAAAGGTATGCTTTTCATGCCATAATAAATAGGTGAATCAACGAATCAGAATTTTAAGTGAAAATACAGATACTTAAATTTCTATTTCTGTCAACTTTGCCATATAAAATAGATAACATTTAAAATTTGTGGTTAAAGAAATGGTGACAAGACTGTCAGTCTGGTATTTTGGGGGGTAAATACATTAAATTACTACTTTATATATCACTACAAAATATATTTGAAATTGAAATAGATTAAATATATCATCAAAACTTAAGCATATTAGAAATTACTTAGATAACTAATGAAAGATCTTTAGCTTCTAATCTATATGGGGAAAGACTAATAGATTTTGTAACATTACAATAAAAATTTCCACGTGAAGAATAAATATCCAAAGTAAATTCAAAACGTAACAATCCCGGAAAACATATATGCTACATATTTAATAGAGGATTCATATTTTATTCTAATAGTTGCAATAATTTTTCCCCTAATCCTCCCCACATCCTTGGAGCAGATCTTCCTACTCAGTGTACTCTGGAGCTCTGATGTGTCATGATGGGTTTACCAGTAGACTGTGATATTGATTTCCCAGGAGACTGAGCAGGGTCTGAAGTAGCCAACTGCAAAGAGTTTCATATTTTACCTCATAGTTTGTAAGAGTATTATGATTTCTTTATGTGCCAGTTTGTGAAAAAGAGTAAGGAATACTGCAGCATTAGAAAATCCTGCTCAACGGCCGGGCGCGGTGGCTCACGCCTGTAATCCCAGAGCTTTGGGAGGCCGAGGAGGGCGGATCACAAGGTCAGAAGATCGAGACCATCCTGGCTAACATGGTGAAACCCCGTCTCTACTAACATTACAAAAAAATTAGCCAGGCGCGGTGGGCGCCTGTAGTCCCAGCTGCGCAGGAGGCTGAGGCAAGAGAATGGCGTGAACACGGGAGGCGGAGCTTGCAGTGAACCGAGATCGCGCCACTGCACTCCAGCCTGGGTGACAGAGCAAGACTCTGTCTTAAAGAAAAAAAAAAAAAAAAGAAAAGAAAATACTGCTCACAGCCTGCCATTTATAGCTCTAAAAAACATCTGATTTTGTTCCCTTGACCACAGATGACTGGGTTTGTGTCAGCTTCTGAATCAAACTGAGCCAAAATCATATTATCTTTTCGTGGAAATTTGGAATTGAGAATTAGAGATTAATCCAAGCAAAAAACTTCAAGGACTCACAGGCTATAGGACTATTCAGAGTTGAAGGCAAAATTTATATCTTGGCAACCCCAACCGTGCAAGAGATGAAGATTTGGTTTGTGAAGAAAGTGCAATATTCTGGATCCAGACTGCCTAGTTCTGAATCTCATCTCTACCACTTATGACTGGTATAACCTTAAATAAAAAACTTGTTTCCTCATCTTTGGGGATCCTAATAGTTCCTACCTCATAGGACAGTTGTGAGGATTAAATAAATTGCTTTCTGAAAAGAATGTAAGTGTCCCTAACAACACTTTTAACCATGATATAAGTATTCCTACTATAATGTTGTTATTATTACCATTGTAGGTGGAGGAACAAAAACTTGCCAAGAAAAGTAATCTTCAGAGAGAAAACGTGGAAAAACATACACAAAAAGGGATTCTTACACTGTGAGAGAGAGGCTTCTTGAAGTCTTGTAAGTTCTGCTATGTGGCCAGTGAAGAAATAGGATAATACATTGAATGTATCACTATAATAACAACTTCTCCTTTTTCTACCATCTACAGAAAACTTGCTTGAACCAAATTGAATAGAATTTCTGTTTCTTGCATTGGAGAAAGCTGGTAATTTTTACAAATCAATTAAAAAAAGATGAGCCCTCTGCCCACCCTGAATGTACATACTTAGCAAAAGGAGGACAATATATATACAGGTTAATAATATTTAATGAAAGCAATGAGAAATAAAAGTGCCATCTTACTTTTTAAATATCAAATTGGAAAACAATCTACAGACTAACACTTATGTTGATTAGGGGATAGGGAAGTTAGCCCACTCATGTAGCATTTTCTCACCAGATAATTCCACTTTTGAGGAATCACTCCAGAGAAATAAGATGCTCAGAAGAGGCTAAACGAGAATAGTCCCTACAGTATCATTTATAAAGTAAAACAACAAATCGAGTATTTAAAACCATTGAATTAAAAAATTGTGATGTATTCTGTGAATATTTTGCAGCTTTAAATATGAGACTCTGATTTGTAAATAATTTAGTATACTTTCAAAGGCAAACCTGATCTTAGAAGACCCTACGAAAAATAGATTTCTCTAAGTTGTCTGTGAATACATATGTGCAAACACACACAGACACATAAATGAATACACATGCATACATATGACTATCAAATATATATTTACACATATACATAACATATCTACAAATACATACATATATGTGGGCATGTGGGTGTTTGTACATTATGTGTATTTACATAGAGAATAATTTTGTAAAAGCATATACCAGGGGTTGGTAAACTACTTCTTTTAGTCCAAATCCAGTCCACTACCTGATTTTGCAAATATTGGAACATAGTCATATTCATTTGTTTATGTATTACCTTCAGTTGCTTTCATGCTACAGTGGAAAAGTTAAGTTGTTGAGACAGAGATTGCATGCCTGCAAAACAGTAAAATATTTACTATCTGGACCTTTGGCAAACAGAAAGTGTTTGCCAACCTGTATTATAAAACCAGAATGTTGTGACTATGGTGATGGGATTTCAAATGATTAAATTCTTTTCTTTTTTTCTTATGTATAACACAATTTATATGTAGATAATTTTCTTGGATAATAACTTTTAAAAATGAATAATAACTAGCTAACTATCATTCATTTAGAATGAGAAAGACTGCTATAATTTAATTTTTACAAAATCGAAAAAATTTCTACTTGGTTTTATGCATGTACTAATTCACAATGAAAATGTGTTTTGGAGTTTTATAACCATATGTGTCATGTAAATAGCTGCAGCAGCAACAACAAAACTTTGTAGTTCTAGCTTCATGTGTTTAATAGAAGCAGCATTTGCAAAGAATTCATGGAGATGTTGTGTTTTTGAGGAACAGAACATATATTATCTCAGTTTTATTTAAAAATATTTTTGTTTTCAAAATATTGGATTGTCTTAATGCTTGTGATAGAGAGTTGCCTCTGAGGTCAAGATGTTTTTGAGGTTGCTATCTATAGAAGATTTTCTTTTGAAGAGATCCGGATTTTATGCAGACACCAAAAGATCTGAGATGGCAACTCGAAGAGTTTTATATTATAGCATTGCCTGGCAAGAGAAAATAGATACTAGCCAAGAATAGCATCTGGTTGATTTGGGCTAGATTATGCTTGTTAGTTACATCAATTACTCTTGTTCCAAATCCTTTCTAAGTGGTCATGCTGTCTTTTCTTAAATTCCTAAGGGAGGCTCTCCAGTGGTAAGAAGATGGACTGACAGCCTAATGTTCCATACAGTTATTATATTCCTCATTATGAACAATGGTAGGCAGATTGCAATAATCTCATGTGAGTTTTGAGAGTGATTTCGTTTTTCTGAGGGTATTGAGTTTGAGAATTGAGGAGGAGAGGATCAATCCCTGGGGCTGGAGTTAATCACAGTCTAAAGGTTCATGTCATGATCATTAAGATGTAGTCAGTGCATAGGGGAAAAATGTGCTGTTATTCCAGAATGTGAAATTAAGATAACTTTTTCAGAGTTATTATTAAGTCAACACTTAATGGGTAAAAGTTTCTAGCACCCATTATAAACCACTAGCATACCACCTTGATTTAATGATAATCAGTGAATTAGTTCATATAAATATAGATTGCAGTTACAGTAAAAAGAGCAAATATGTAAAAAAAAAAAAAAAAGGTTTTGGGAAGGAATGAACAGTATTTTGTGTGTCAAATTGTATTGAGGGAGAGACGCTGAATCTCATAAAAGTAAGCAATACAATTATTGTAGGCCTCAGTTGGAAAACAGATTTCGTTTCTAAATACAATCTGTTGAGGAGCAGTGTTCAATTGGCAGAGGGTATTGGAGATGATTGTCAGGCTCCTTCCAGGCTCACTGAGAAAGCATGCCCTGATTGATTAGTGATACTTCCAGGGCGTAAGGGGAAGGATTGTACATGAACTACGTCTTTGCTAACTTTCCATAGAGGTAAAATTTGCAATGAGTCAAAGAGAATTTCCATGGCCTAGATTATATGAATCTCTTAGGTCTAGCCTCACTCTTCAACCAACTTGTTTTCTTTGCTCCACAAGCAATCATGTGACTAATGTTGGCTTCTCAGGTTCTAACTTGCTTGGAGAAATGATACTAAAGGAAGAAAATATGAGCGTTCTGTTCCACAAGAACAAATCAGCCACCTACCCACCCCATCTCCAAAATTTGAAGAATAAAATTAATCAGGGTGTTCTGTTCACTGCTCTCATGGATCGGAGGACACTTTTTAATAATTCTGTTTGGTCCTAACTTGGTCAGGTAATGAAGCTTTTTTTCTCTTCATCCAACTATCCAGATGAGAAGTGGACTGATGGCCAGTGCATTTCTTCCTTCAAACTTTCATTGTGGCTCAAATGTGGATAAAAGTGTTTTGACATTGACTCATAGCCTCCAATTACTCCCTCCAACACTGGACCAGATGAGCAACCTGAGACAAGTCCATCCTGGTACTAAAGAAATGAAAACCTTACTACAGAGTCATTGGCCAGCGATGCTTTCAGGGAAAGATTTTTATCAAAAGGGGGAAATGTGAAAGTTGTCAGAATAAAAATGGAGTCACTTGTGTTAATAGCAGCAACCCTCACAAACAGAGTAAGAAAAGGTCATGAAAAGAGGGTTCTCATGGATAAGCGCCTAATAATAGGAACTATCACAAAAAGCTCTACTGAAACCACAATGTTGCACAAAGACAACTGCAACTTTACACAAAAAAAGTACTTCTGCAAGGAAGCCGGGCATGGTTGTTCGTACTGTAGACTTTGAGAAGTTGAGGTGAGAAGATCACTTGAGCCCAGGAGTTTGAGACCAGCCTGAGCAACAAAATGAGAACCTGTCTCAAAAAAACAAAACAAAACAAAAAACAAACAAACAAACAAAAAACTTTTGTGAAGACATCTGTTTAGCCACTGTCTTTACAGCTTCAAACTGGCATTACTCTTGTTATTGACCCTTATAGCCAAGGATATTTATCTCAAAATAATTATTTCATTCTTCTATTTTTTGTCTTCATTTATCTCCCTGAATATGCACATAGTTTACTATGGCACATGTATTCTCATTGCAATGACCTATTCTTGAATAAATATTCTTTTCTTTTAGAGACTCTGTCTCTGTTATTAAGGTTAACATTCCTAACTTCTTAATACCTAAAACTGTTAGGTATTTCTTTTGACCTAAGATTTACATGAAGCAATTAATGAGGCACTCAAGAGCACCATGAAAGAAGAAAGATTGGGGATATCTGCACATCTGCATTACATTAACAGTCTCATTTATGCCTTTTTCTTTGGTGTAAACTTGTCTAGCTTTGGTCTCTTTCCCAAAGGTCCAGCAGGCTAACCATGAATAACCGTGTCTGAAGCATGGTCAGTTTGGTAGCATCATTAAGAGTTCACACTGGCTGGCTGCCCTGATAAGACTCTGCTTGGTAGCCTGTAGCATTTCAGTAAAAGCCTACCATGACCTTCAGCCCCCAGCACAGTACTCTCTCAATAAGTACTTTTTGGTGGATATGTATTTGTTGTATAATATAGCTTATACAGATAAAGAAGATCTAGGATGTGTGTGATCAGTAAGTTTTTCTTTATAATAAAGTGGGTTTTTTTTGCTTCCTAATTTTCTATTATCACTCCACTGATGTGGAAGACGGAAGAGACTGTTCACTCTCCATTGGTCTTTATTTGGTTTTTCCCTTGTGATCGAGATGTGTCCATCCTTGTAGCTAAGGCCAACTTAATTACCAGAAGAGTTTTGCTTACGATTGTGGAATGCAGAACTGGACGGGATCTTAGAGACTACTTAGGTTCCTCCCTTCATGTTTTTTTTTTTTTTAAGAAAGACCTTAAAAATTGAGGGCTTTGCTCATGGCCACTTAGATTCCTATTTTTAGAGCTGGAACATATACATAGCTCTGATTTCCAGTTTGATACTCATTCGATTACACTGCCACTGGTTTCCAAGTGAAATTTAAGCTTATTTCAGTCTTTTCAAAATTCTTGCAGTTGATCAGCCATAATTTTGTTCCTTCAGTTTGAAGCAGCTTATTGCTTCATGTTTGAGAGGAAGTCACTATTTCATCCTGAAGATGGTTCTTTTGTAATGGCAGGCTAACAAACTTTTCTGTTTGAGTTTAGGAAGTGCTTGTGAAAGAGGGGTGCTGTGTGCCATAAATATAAATGGTTATATTCTACTAAAACAAACTATAGCATATCACATCTGATATTTTTCGTGAGTTTGCATATAGATAGTATGAATTAGGAAATGCACTTTTTTTGAACTCTACAGCTGTTCATAAAATTGTCACAGAAATTTGCATTTAAAATATACATATAGGGAATTTGCACACATTTATGGAGCTCTCTGAGTCCTTACGGGGTAGAATTTAATACCTGCCTGCAAATACTTGGTTATATGCTAGGAAAAGAATGGATAACTGATATATGTGAGCCTTAGTTAATTTGGGCTGCATGAGCTTTAATAATGGACAGGTCCTTGGAATTGACATAATAATTCTAAAAATATAGGATAATATTATACTTTTATTCTTACAATATAGCAAAGCTAATAACATATTATTGGGTTAAGGCGATTTCTATGACTTCACACTTTTAAAAATCAAAATTTGAATGAAAGGTCAGCAAATGTATAAAATGGAATTGTTTAACTAAAATAAATTATTTACATAAGGCATCTGGATTTAAATCAGCTTTTGTAGGCTGTGGACTTTTGCACGTTTAAAACTTCTGGAACTAACTGCGTTATTCCAAAGCAAGTTTGACTTTAAATAGTTAATTTCATTCATTCGCATGGCTATAAAGATGGAAACAATACAAACTAAGGAATGTAAGAGGGAGAAGAGATGAAGGAAAAGTAACTATTAAAAACTACTTAATGGGTACTATGCTTACTACCTAGGTGAGGGACTCATTCGTACTCCAAACCTCAGTATTATGCAATGTAGCTTTGTAACAATCTGGCATGCATACCCCTGATTCTAAAATAAAAGTTGAAAATAAATAAAGAAATAGTTAATTTTTGCTAGAAATTTATTTTGTATTCTAAAAGTAGAGCATACTTATTGTGGATAATTTAGAAAATACAAAAATATACTAAAATTAAAAAAAGAATGTTCTTGCAATTCCACTATCCAGAGATAATTTTCATAAACATTTTTGTGTATCTTTTCTGGATAAAAGTTTCAGTGAGAATATAAACTTCCAAAACTTCATTGTTAAAATTTATGTTGTATTATATTGAATCAATAAGCCATGGTTAAATGTTTTCTTCTTTTGGGGCATTTAGAATGTTTCTGTTTTTCACTGGTATTAACAATTTTGATAAACATTTTTATACTTGTTCATTTGCACACCCTTCTAATTATTTGTTTAGGATAGATTACCAGAATTTAGATTCTGTTTAGATTAAAAGCTTTCTGTGTTAATAAATTATTGGATAAACATTATATATTACCCTCTAAAAAGACTATATCAAATGTACCAAAGATGCTTTCTTCCTCTACATGACCTAAAACTCTGAATACCTGCTCACATCTTTGCTGATGTGATAGAAAAAAAGGTAACCATGAAGTTTGACTTTTGTTTCAAATTACTCATAAATTATATTTTTTGTTAAAATATTTTAAAAATTCAAAATGCAGAGTATTTAAAACTATTATTTAAATAAAAAAATCAAAATTTAGAGATTACTTTTCAAAATCTATAAGGAACTCCAACAACTCAATAGCAGAGATAACAAACAAACTGATTTTAAAATGGTCTAAGGCAGTGGTCCTAACCTTTTTGGCACCAGGAACTGGTTTTGTGGAAGATAATTTTTTCATGAATGGGGTGGAGAGGGGAATAGTTTCAGGATGAAACTGTTCCATCTCAGATCATCAGACATCAGTTAGATTCTCATAAGGAGCGTACAACCCAGTTTCCTTGCAAGCGCAGTTCACAATAGGGTCCACACTCCTATGAGAATCTAACAACAGGACTGATCTGACAGGAAGCAGAGTTCAGGTAGTAATGTTCCTTCACCTGCTGCTCACCTCCTGCTGTGTGACCCAGTTTCTAACAGGTCTCGGACCAGTACCTGTCTGCAGCCTGGAGATTGGTGACCCCTGGGCTCAGGAACTGAATGGACCTTTCTCTAAGGAAGACTACAAATGGCCAGCAGGTGTATTAAAAAATGGAAATATCACTAATTATTAGGGAAATAAAATCAAAATCACAATGAGATACCACTTCATTCCTGTTTTGATGCCTATTACCAAATATTTTTTCAAAAGGTAACTGCTGGTGAAGATGTGGAGAAGTTAAAACCCTTGAACACTGTTAGTGGGAATGTAAATTGATGCAACCAACATGGAAAACAGTATGAAGGTCCTTCAAAACATTAAACATAGATATACTATGTGATCCAGCAGTCCCACTTCTGGATACATCTCCAAAGGAAATGAAATCAATATCTTGAAGAGATGCCTGCACTATCATGTTCATTTCAGCATTATTCACACTAACCAAGACATGGAAGCATTCTAAATGTCCATCAGTAGTTGAATTAATAAAGAAAGTGTGATATATAAACACAAAGAAATATGATTTACAAGGAAATCCTGCCATTTGCAAAAACATGGATGAATCTGGAAGACATTATGCTAAGTAAAATAAGCCAAACACAAATGGACTAATACTACATGGTATCACTTATACGAGGAAACTAGCATAGTGAAACCCATAAAAAGAGAATGAAATCGTGGTTGCCAGGAGATAGGGGAAGGGAGAAATGAAGATATATTAGTCAAAACCTATACAGTTTTGGTTATAAAAGATGGATAAGTCCCAGAGATCTACTGTGAAGCACAGCGCTTATAATTAGCAATACTATATTGCATACTTAAAAATTTGCCATGAAGGTAGATCTCATATTAAGTGTTTTTATCACAAATGATAAGATGACAGGAGAAAACTTTTAAAGGTGATGGATAGGATTATGTATACATTGTGGTGATGGTTTGGTAGATGTTTACTTATCTCCAAACTCATCAGGTAGTATACATCAAATTGGTATTGCTTTTGGTATGTCAATCATATATAAATAAAGTTGTTTATAAATGTATAGAGATTAGAATGACAATATTTGTGTGATAAAAATAGAAAAGTTATCAATTATTTTGGTTATAGTTGTGCAGTCATATCTGTTTGTGTATATGTGTACATAACATCAAATCTTACATATAAAGCTCATGTTTCCCTTGTTCTCTTAAATCCCATTTCTCCACTTTCCTCTCCAGACACAACCATACGTCACAGATTTGCTGTACATCATTCCAGTCCATATTTTAACTCCAGGTGGATTTTTTTTAACATTAGATTTTAAATAATGAACATGTGTCTAAATGACAAAACTCTTAAGTTTTACTAGTTTTTTTGGTATTAATGCTTCTTATATCCAAACTTTTTATTTTTCATTAAGTTATATTTCATCCTTAGGTAATTCTGTTAGAGAGGAAGAGCTCAGTTAGAAAATGGAGTTTAGGCTCAAGTTTGAATGAAAAAGATGACTTAGATGGTTCAGGCTTGTTTTAACTGTGTTTTACCCTGAAGTAGCAAACAAGAAGTGCAAAGAATACAAATAAGGTAAGAATCTAAGTGGACAGATGCAGCACCCCATTTTCTTTTTCATATTTCACACAGGCTTTTCCTAAGTTCAGTGGTCTTTAATAGCCCATGTGGAATGAAATGCTCTCCAGAGAGAAAGATCATAGAAAGCCTGAATTCCTTGCTGCTTTTATTCTGAAAATCATCAGCACCCAAAAAACTTTGCCATTATCTTGGGGTACCCTACATCCATCCTCTCATGTTCCTCAATAAGATAATCCCAATTTTACTTGAGTTGACAATGTTTGAGGTTAAACATACCCTTTCAGTCTCCTTTGATGTTATAGATGAAACAACTTTAGCTAATGGGAGTGGGGAAGACAAAATTTACCTGGGGGGCTTTGGGAAAAGTCTTTATAAAAAGTGTTTGATTCAGCTGCTGTGTATCTCTTCATCCTGGACTTTTGGCAGGCATCTGATAGCATAAGAAGAACAGGGGTCACAACCTAAGGATACCATATTGAGAAGCTAGAAGTATTTCCAGATTTCTTTTGTGTAAGAGAAGTTAAAAAAAGATGCTTTGGGAGGGGAGATGTAAAAAGAAGTAAAAAATAAGAGAGGAGAGGAAGGGAGGGAGCAGGAGACAGGGAAAGGAAGGAGAGAGACAGAGACTAATTTGGATAAACCACTATTTTGGAGATATCTGTTACTAGCAAGTAAATGCAATTTCTAATTGGGACAGTCATATAAATTAGTAATTCTACAACTTAGGGAATACCACCCAGAGTGGTCACACCACCCACAAGGAATGTCTCTTTTCCTCTAACTTTTATTTTACTAGCCCTGCTGGAAGGAAGGTCCCTTGCCTGCATTTATGCTGCAGGGCCCAGGCGTTTTAGTGGAACTTGTATCCAGCAGCTTTCTGTGAACAATGTGACTCCTATCCAGCATAGAATATCCTGGACTGGAATGTTTGAGTGATTGCGGGCCTGGACATGTCTTTACTTAGACTAATTACTTGAACAATCTGAACAACTTATTAAGTATGTATTGAATAATTGTAACTTCAAAAATTACTTTCATAAACATTATTAAAGACCCTACAGTACTTCATTCAATATTTTCTTACAACCAGCGTTGTGGCTGAAACGTCTGCTTCCAGTCTGATTTGTAGCTTATCAAAGTTATTTAGCCTTTTTCCTCATCCTTGTTATTTTGAAGTTTTGTTATAATGTTTCTAGGTATATATACATATATATTTTTCATTACAAATGAATGAATGAATTTTCAATTCATTCATACATATGTATATATACCTAGAAAACATATACAGGTATGTATACCTACACACACACACATATACACGCACACGCATTATATGTGTGTGTGTTTCTTATACTTTGTGGCTGATCTTGTAGGTCATACATATTTCTTTAATGCTTGGACATTTTATTCATAATTTCTTTCTGTGTTTTCTTTCTGTTCATTCCCTATTTTCTTCATCGGAACTTCTAAAGTAAGTTTCACTGTCTTTTAATTTTTCTTTCTTATTTCCCATGACTTTTTCCTACATCACAGAATTCAGAAGAATTCCTTGGGCTTCTCCTCCATTTGATTAATGAGTTCTCAAATATACATATTCACCCATTGAGTCCAACTGTTGAATTTATTTCCAAGTTTCGTATTTTCATTGCCAAGACATGTAATCTGTATTTCTAAGTAATTTCTTGTGTAACGGCTGTGCTGTCCTCTCCCACACTTTTGAGCTTTTTTCAATTATACTAATCTTTAAATCTCCTTTTGCTTTTTCTCTTCACTCAGCTTTCTTCTCAGCTGCTATTACTATTAATTTTCAAGAGTGGTATCATTCTTTCCTGATGCCTTGTGTAACATAGTTGATATTTCCTGTGTGTGCTCATTTTATATTTAGTATTCCCAATTGGCCTGATTGTCTCATTGGTTTGGTTGACAGCAGTCTGCATGCAATAAGGAGGGAGCAGATCTGCTTAGCAGATGAGGTCAGGGTTTCCCAGTTACATTACTTTTCTGTTGCAGTGTAATCAATTATCACAAATTTAGTGGCTTCAAACAATATCCGTAATTACTTCTCAGTTCTTTAGGACAGAAATCCACATCAGTTCGACCAGGTTTTCTGCTCAAGGTCTCACAAGACCAAACTCAACGAGTCATCTGGGTTTGGTTTTTATGTTTAGGCTCAGGGGAAGCATTGGCTTCAAACTAATTCAGGTTGTTGTAGAATCTGCTTCCTGTGACTATAGGTCTAAGGTTTTTGTTTCAGACATTCTCACATGCTTTCTCACAAAGCCTTTTCTATCTTCAAATCAGGAAGGATGTGTGTGTGAGTCTTTTTCACATCTTTCTAGCTTGCCTTTCTCTTGCCAGTCAGGGAAGTGTGATTACACTTATCCCTCTCTGGATAATCTAGGATAATCTCCCAATTTTAAGGTCAATTGTCCTATGTCACCCATATGTACAGCCACACAGTTTACAATTGCAAAAATGCAACCAGCCCAAATGTCCATCAGTCAATGAGTGGATAAAGAAAATGTGGTATATGTTTACCATGGAATACTACTCAGCCATAAAAAGGAATGAAATAATGGCATTCACAGCAGCTTAGATGAAACTGGAGGCTATTATTCTAAGCGAAGCAACTCAGGAATGGAAAAACAAACATTTTTATGTTCTCACTCGTATGTAGGACCTAAGCTATGAGGCTGCAAGGATATGAGAATGATACATTGGACTTTGAGAACTCGGGAGAAAGGGCAGGGGGGTGGCAAAGGATAAAAGACTACACATAAGGTACAGTGTACACTGCTAGAGTGATGGGTGCACCACACTCTCAGAAATCAACACTAAAGAACTTATTCATGTAACCAAACACCACCCATTCTCCAAAAATCTACTGAAATGAAAAAATAATTTTTTAAAAAAGTCGTGATGTGTAACATAGCATGATCACAGGAGTGATATCCTATCATATCACAGGTTCTGGTGGTGAATGTGGAATATTAGGGGCCATTTTTAGAATTTCTAATGACCAAGGCAGAGCACCCATGCTCATTATAGCTATGTAAGATAGATGCCTCTGCTTCCTGTTTCTTGGAACAAGGGGAGTGGGAGGAAGGGGAGGTGAATCCTCACCCAATTATATTAATATGATATCCAAACTAATAGCTGGATTTTGGGTTGCTCTAAGATTATCTTCAGCTGTCCATCACTCCAAGCTTATAGAATTCCAGAAAACTCTCCCACCATTTGTATTCATTCTTTTCCATGCAAATTTTGGACTTCAGTATTTTTCTCTTTCAAATTAATTCTATATGATTTCTCTCTTTAAGGGACTTATTAAAATTTTGGCCCACACATGGCAACTTCACCTACAGTATTCATGTGCAACATCTCCTGTCAGAATGATCATCAGCTTCCATGTGGCAAGTGAGTAATTTTCTATCATGAGTCCATTTGATTTCCCACAATCCATTCTACAGAGTTGACCATCTCTTCCCCTTAAAATACTCTTCTCTCTCAGCTTTCTTTTAACTTCCTTGGCTATCTTTCTCAATTTCTTTTTCTGTTTCTACCTTTACTTAAATTCTAAATGTTGGAACAGGCATCTCAGTCTCCATTCTGGAATATCTTCTTGTATCATTTCCCTCCTTGGTGATTGCTTTTCATGTCTGTAAATATGAAATATATGCTGATGATATAGACATTTTCATCTTCACTGCACGGCTCTTCCTTATATTTAAGTCAAATATTTCAGTTGTCAACTCATTAGGTATTATATTAGTCTGTTCTGGCTGTTATAACAAAATACCTAAGACTGACAATTTTTAAATTACTAGAGTTCATTGCCCGTAGTTCTAAAGGCTGGGAAGTCCAAAATCAAAGCATCAGCAGAATTGGTATCTGGTGAGGACTTATTCTTTGCTTCATAGATAGTGCCTTCCTGCTGCATTTTCATGTGGTGGAAGGAGTGATTAAGCTCTCTTAGGCCTTTTTTATAAGAGAATTAGTCCCACTCTTGAGGGCATTGCCCTCATGACCTAATCACTTCCTAAAAGCCCCCCCGCCACCCTTAATGGGGACTAAGTTTCAAAATATGAATTTTGGTGGGGGGGGGGGCACAGACATTTAGATCATAGCAGACATCTCAAAAGATGTTCAAAAGTGAATCCCTGATTCTCCAACTCTAACATGCTTATCCCAGTAACTCTCCTCTCACTAGTGTCCTTACCAACTAGTATGTGAGCAAATGCCTCTCATAGTCCTCTAGTAATCATGCAATAATGTTATGTAAATGCACGTTCTTTGAGGTAAGGCAAAGTTGTTTGAACTCAACTCTATTTGAAATTAATATTTTTACTTTGACTTTTATTTAATACTTCTCATCTTTGTCTCTTACTTCATAATACATTTTGTAGATGCCATATGGTTTAGTTGCATAGTTTGGATGAATTTGCAAATTTAGAAAAGAGTTTGGTTTGTTTGCATTTGTTGTCATTAATGCTATTCTTGGTTCCTTGCAGCATCTTATTTTCTGTCATAACTCTTTTTCTTGTTTTCTCCCTACTGCTTTGGAAATGTGGGGTTCTAATGGGTGCTGAGGAAATGCCTTTCATGTCTGCTCTTATTTTTTATTCCAACCTTGGCACTCTGTCTAAGGGTGAGGAATAATGACAATGTTGATACAGTTAATTTTGTAGGGATTGGAGCTGTCCATAGAGTAGAAGGTAGGAGTAGAGTAGCGCACTTGGGCAGAGATCATGTCTCCTTTTGGTTCTCCAGGTGTCTTCAATGCCTAAAACAGTCCCTAATTCACAGTAAGTCCCAACAAGTCATTGTGGGTTGAATGAATGAATATAATAAGTTCATTTGTCTTTTTCTGTGCCTAGAAAAGGCTCATGTGGCCCCTAGTCATGTCAGCTCTAAGCAGTGGTGGCGATATCCTTGTTCATATCCAAGGCCATGGTTATCTTTTTCCTGGTAAGTGTCATCATGGATACAAGTACACAAGAAGAAAGGAACAAATGCATATACATACATTTTTAAGTAGAATTTTTGCTCTAAATTCCAGTTCTTACCTCTAATAAATTACGTAATTGTTAATAAATCATGACTCACTAACTCTCTCCCTGTTCTTCTTCCTTCCTTCCCCACCCTGGCAAACCCTCCAAATCACATCCCCGGGTTTCTCATTTTGATGGAAGGTAATAGTGTGTAAATGCACATCGTTAGAGGTAAGGCAAAAATTCCAAGGTTCTTGGTTTCTTTCATTACAATTTTACATCACCCTGAGCTGACTCTAATTTTTAACAAGAGTGTTTACATCCTGTTTTAAATTTTGTGATTGGTTTCTTTTTTAAAAAAATTAATTTCTACATTTTTCCTTCATCTTTTCACTTCCTAGATAATTTCAGTTGTATCTGTAAGATGAGGAATGGAGATAAGGAAAGGAGAAGAAGAAACAAACATAAATGTTCAAGCTGCCACTTTTTCCTATAGGTGTTGCTGAGTATCCGTGTTGTGTGCTGATGTCAACATGATGCCTCCCTTATTCATCTACCTAAAATGGTTTGCAGTCCCATGAACCAGACTGGGCCTGGTAGTAAGACTGATTCTGCTAGCATCTTTGAATTAAAAAACAACACAGCAAACAACAACAGTGAGTAACCTGCATCCACTAGGGCGCTTCTTTCGAACCTTATGTTTTCAATTAATAATTTTTAGTTCACTGAATGAAACAAAACTTGCAGCCTAGTCTGCATAAATGCAAAATAAATCATCTACAGCAAATGATAAAGAACTGGGGACAAAGGAAAAATTTAAAAAAGCATTAGAAACAAAACAAAACAAGATTCCCACAGGAAGAAAAATCAAAACATTATTATTATTATTATTATTATATTATTATTTAATTTGGGAAGTTTTATTTATTGGAAAGGTTCTTTCAAGGGAACTTTTCTGCAAGACCAAGCAATGTATGTATTTTTCTTTGATAAATTACAATTTGCATTGTTACAAAAAACACATAGTGACTAATCTACTTTGCTCTAGGATAGTTAAAGAAAATGTATTTTATCTTCACAAATCCAGTTAAGCCTTCATTTTATTTCTAAAAGTTTAAGGAAGGTTTCGTCTACCAGTTATAAAAATGAAAACCAGTTAAATTCTAATATAAACATTATTTACATTAGTTTATAAAAATAGATTTGAGTTTAGGAAAAGTTAATGTTGAACAACTAGTAATTTTGACTTCAGTTCAGCAGGTATAATGAATTCCTTGATTTTTCAAGGCTGATTGTGTTTCCTTGGTTAACAATGTCAATTTAGGCCTTACAGGAAAAAATGTAAGAGATCCTTTAATTGACCTCTTTCCAACTAGGTAAGTTACTTACTAAAAGAAATTAAGTCTTTACACTTTTGATAGCTGAAAAAGTAACATCCTACCATTATTATAAAGGACTTTCCCAAGAACTGCTGTATTTCCTCTATCTTATTTTGTGGAAGTCAACAAAAGTATCTAGCATTCATTTCTAACATCAGATCAAAGCATCTTAACACAAAGCCAAATAATATAATAAAGAAAATAAAAATGAAGAAAACCCTTAACTCTCCCAGAGAAGAAAGAAGAAAAAGTTCTTTTCCAGAAGAATTTTCTAGTAGTGCCATAAAGTGTAAACATACTTCTTCAAGGAATATATTCAACCTAAATCTGAACATCTATCCCTCTGGATTTTCCATTTGCATAATTGTCAAGTAGTAGTATCTTTAATTTTATATCTGTTTAAGTCCCTACACAATTTACTTCAGAAATGAAATGATGTGGTTAGTTAAGCACATCTCAATTCTTCAAATCCAAACTCTATTACAAAATATATTTCAATACATGAATAAAATCTATTTAAAACCTTATTTTCTGATGTCAATGAAATCATCTACTGATGGCCTAGAAATAATGAGACAAATGGGTGAAGAGATTTTAGCATTCTTTATTCCAAGGACAGAAAGGTCTATCATGATCCATTTCACAATGATGTTGACTGCTGAACTATGAAAAGAGCCAGACTTCAGACATGGAAGGGTGTCTTTCCAGGATGGGTATGCAGATAACTTACTAAAGAGATTTGTCAAAGAAGTAATGAGCAAAGATCAATGCATTACTCGTTAATTTATAAATCAGTCCCTATAGATCCTGAGAGCACAAGAGGCCTGGTTTCATTCATAAGATTATAAAGCTCACTGTTGCTGCAGAGATTTAAAGCCATTTTTCATCCATTCATTTTTGTTTATCATGTAGAGAAAAGATTTAGATGTTCAATCGAGATGAGCGGAAAAGCACTTGGGGAAAATTCAGTGACGTTCTGACAGTTTGATGACGTGTTTTCTGCCATGAAAGCAGTAGGAGTAATGCTGTCTGGCATCGGTGGCAAAATTTAATCACTCCACCACACAGCAGAGCCTCTGTGGTTTATCAGCCACATTGGTGCTTTACAGGGAAAGGGCTTTTCTTCACTACAACGGTGTCGTTAGGTGTCTGTTGACATGTTCTTCATGTTAACTTTCATGATATGCTTTTAGGTAATACACAGCCGTTTCACCTTCATTTTCACTCATGTTATATTATCATCAAGGTGACCAGGGATAAAATGAAAGAATTTAAGACTATGTAGATATTTTTGTAGTTCCCTTTTGGAGATCATTGGGCAATGTTGCATCTTTTTGCCTTGGAGGGAAAGGGTGCCCCTACTCCTCATGTTCTCAAGGAACTAATCTGAGGACACCGATGAGGCTTACCTTTGCATTTATTTTCTTTCCATTTGCGTTCTTGGAAGAGGAGGCTCAGGGTAAGGCTTGCAAAGACCTGAGGAGGTCCAGCACCCAGGGTAAGTGTTCCCTTACCCGGTCCCAGAGAGGCAGGTTTGAAATGGTCAGTAGCACAAGCCTTTTACTATTTGCTGCAGCTTTCACTGCAGTAGTGCAGAGTTGTGCACGGATTGTTGGGGACAACTAGCATTTGTGGCCATAGTTCTTGAGTCTTTTAGTAGGCTTAAGAGCAACAAGGACTGATGCTTTAGGCTCCAGAAGAGCAGAATTTCTGTCCTTAAGCCTGACAGGGTCATCAACAATAGCCAACCATGACTTTGGCTGGGTCCTCTAGAAGAATGATCCCTTGGGGGTCGTTTTCAGGGGAGACAGCAATGTGGTGGTAAAATAAAAATGCTAGAACCTTTTTCAGAAAAAGTACATGTGTGTTTACTCATTTACTAAAACATATTGAAAACTTAAGAATCGTAGGACTCACATCAGGGAGGAGTCTGCATTGGCAAGTGGATATTTACTAAGCACATAATTTGATATTCGAAAATGAGTAGGGAAGAGTCTTTCCCTTGAACTTACTGTTTCACAGGGGAAGTGGACACATAAGCAGATCATTTCCATTTAAATAAATGCCGTAATAGATATAGTGGAGATAAAATAAGGGATTCGACAATTAACTGCTATGAGCATTTATTTTCTCACCTTTAGAGTGGGGCCCACAATAGCTCCAAACTATCACTGTGGTGATAAAATGAAGCAATAAATGTAAAGTACTAACCACAGTGCTTGAAACCTGAGTTTTCTAATCTGTAAAATAATAGTTTTTTTCATCTGTAAAATGCTGTCATTTCTTGAGGTTTTGGTGAAGCCTGAGTGAGGCAATGTGTGTAAGCACTTAGTACATTGCTTGGCACATGTTAAGCACTCAAAATTGTTCACTATTGATCTTGTTGCTGCCATTGCTGTTTTCACGGTGCAAACTCACGGCAGCTGATTCAGTGAGTGACACATTTGTTGCGGTAGGAGAGAGGCTGTCAAAGCAATCTTCCCAGAAAATACAATATGCAAGGTGATTTGAAGAATGAAGAGCTGTCTGACAAGTGAAAGAGATAGAGATAAGGCATTCTAGTGCGTTCTATTCTCCCACACAACTTCTACCTGTAGGATTTATACAATGTCTTGTCTCTGAATGTTTAACTCCTGGGTGAGGCAGTAGGACAGGCCTTTAGAACAAGGCCAGCAGCTTTGCTACTGTAAATGTTGTGTATAATTGTACACAAATAACATGCTGAAAGTTTGAAAATCAGAATTTTTATAACATTAAGTGAGAGCTATGAAAGACAGAAAAATAAAAAAAATAAAAATATGCTTTTGTTAGTATTTGGGTTGTGAAATACAGAAATTCCATCAAGTTAGTTCAAATAAGGAGGTATTTACCATGTAGAGACATGCATAGCAATGATGAAAAACATAGGGGCCCACAGTGAATTCAAGCCTGAATAAAAAGACTGACTTTTTTTTTTTTTTTTTTGAGAGGGAGTCTTGCTCTGTCGACCAGGTTGGGGTGCAATGGCGTGATCTCGGCTCACTGCAACCTCTGCCCCCGGGTTCAAGCAATTCTCCTGCCTCAGTCTGCTGAGTAGCTGAGATTACAGGCACCCGCCACCACGCCCAGCTAACTTTTTTTTGTATTTTTAGTAGAGACAGGGTTTCACCATCTTGGCCAGGCTAGTCTTGAACTCCTGACCTTGTGATCCACCTGCCTCGGCCTCCCAAAGTGCTGGGATTACAGGCGTGAGCCATCGCACCTGGCCAAGGCCTGATTTTTTTAAAGAGATTCATGTTTCACAGACTTTAGCCAGAGCTAGACTGAAGATTGAATAGATTTTAAACATGTCAATTCCGCCTGTCATATACTTTCTACAATTACTCCAAAATTCTGCCATGCCGTATCTTGCTATTGCTGGTGATGTTTTGTGTTTTCTTCTTCTTATATATTTTTAATGGTGCTTTTGTGAGATACCATCCCAAAATCATGATGGTTCTGGGGGCTGCTAGCCATACGACAATTTTAAACCTATTTTCCTAGGTCTCTCTAAAACTTTAATGAGTGCTTATTTTATTGCTGTATTATATGTGAATTTATTTGTTATTAGTTAAGCAACTCTGGTATAACTGTGGTGCAAGCAATTTTGATTAATTTTATCTAATTTGGTACCATAGTAAAAGTGGACTGTTTTCCAACAATTCAACCATGGAGCAATGTCAATAATCTTCTTTTTTACTTAAGGGCTGTCCAAAAGCTGGTCTAGATTTTACCATTACTTATTATTATGAAAAAATCTAATGCCGAATTATAACCTATAGATTCTTATAACCAGAAGATTCACTGTAGGCATACTGTGGTGCATTTGCTCATTCACCCTACAACCTGGTAAGGGACCGTCAGTTGCACAATACTAGCTTAGAAGAAAGCAGGATGTAAATTTGTGCAAATACTGAAGTGCTACTTTGAAAAACTAGAAGGATGACTATCTCTCTGCTTTCGGGGTTGCTGGTTTTAACAAAGGATGCTCCAAGTACTCTTTTCGCTAATATTTCCATTTATATGCAGAAAAAGTTCACGTTAAGCCATTTTTTTTCAGAAAGAACGATTCCTCCAAACTTCAGATTTAACGTCCATTGCTGTTTGGCAGTTCACATCTCTAGGCCAGAGAGTTGTGTCTTTTTCTATGTGACTACTAGAAGCACATGTCTTCACCTAAGCAAATAGCAGGCCCTCAATAGGTATTTATTGCACACGTGAATCACAGCAAAGTGTGGGCTCAATCCTTCTGAATTAATTCTTCTCCCTCTTTTTCATTGTTGATAGTATCATCAGGTAAACAGTAGCACCCGTAATGTTCTAGTTAAAAAGACCAATTGGACCATCAACTAACTATGGAACGCTGATTACGGTTCTCTCTGCAAGTAACCCAGCTAGGAGTAATATTTTTGGGGGCGGGGGGGACGGAATTTCGCTCTTTTTGCCCAAGCTGGAGAGCAATAACTTGAGCTCGGCTCATTGCAACCTCTGCCTCCTGCGTTCGAGCGATTCTTCTGCCTCAGCCTCCCGAGAGGCTGGGATTCCAGGCACGTGCTGCCACACCGGGCTAATTTTTTGTATTCTTAGTAGAGATAGGGTTTCACCATGTTAGCCAGGATGATTTCTATCTCCTGACCTCGTGACCCACCCGCCTCGGCCTCCCTAAGTGCTGGGATTACAGGCATGAGCCACCGCGCCCGGCCCCAACTAGGAGTAACTTTTTGCGGAATACTGCCTTGGCAATTTAGCTCCTTCATGATGGTCCCCCTTTCTCTCTCTTCCCTCATTCACAAGTGCATGATAGTCACATTTACTCTATTCCTTGAAAATATACTTTCACTTCCAAAAGTTACTGAGGACTTTCTTGAAATGGATGGTATGTAATGAAATACTGTCTGCTCAGCCCATAAGCATTTCTGAAAAAAGGAAACCTAAGCAGTAATTTTGGATTATATTACAATAGTACATTCCATTGATGAAATCGATACAGCTACACTGGCAATAGGTCATTGAAATAAAAACGTTGAGTTTTAGTGTAATGTAACCAACCACCACAAGGGGGCATAAGCGTCTCTGAGTAGGGATGGTGGGAAACTGGCCAACTTTAGGTGCTCCATTTAAGACTCTCTGGTAGGAAAAACAAACACTAAATAAATCTGGATATTTAAACTAAGCTAAGTAAGTATCAAATGATACTAAATTATTGTTGCATGCGTTAAATTTCAGGATTTCAGAGCTAGAATAATTGTGAAACTGTGAGTAAATGATGTTCAATGTTGTCCGTATTCTCTACCTTCCTTCCAGGTTTAACCTGGAATTTTCTAGTTTTTGTAACCTATAAGGACTAAATAATAAAACACTGGACACTTTTGAATCTACACATAAAACCCTGTATATTACTTCCTCCTCACAATAATCAACTCCAAGGCATGCTTTGTGAGGGACATAAAAATGGTTCATAGTCAAGTAGGCTGATAGATTGCGAGATGCAACACAGAACCAGAACAAAAGAACAATAGGCTTAATAGCTCTGAAAAGAAAAATAAATTTCATTCTTTTTATCTCCTGGTTATATACACAGGCACATCCCAACTCCATGATGTTCCCAGGAAGGGTTATTTATAACCGGAAATTTATACATTTAAAAATTGTGTGATAATTTTTATATTTCTTAATTGAAAATAAAGACAAGGACAATGTTATTATGAAGGATAATACAAAGGTAATAGAACAGAATTGTAGAACTTTTTCAGAAAAAGCATATGTAATTTTTATTTAACATCGTTCTGTTGGATAAGGATTGACCTGGAAAGACACTCAGAGAGAAATAATGCTGGTTAAGTATCATAGAATGAGTGACTTCTGTGCAGTTTGCTTGCTGAGAAAACCACAATCTTGATTCAACGGTTTGTTGAAAGTTGACATGGCTTATCTTTCTATCTAGAACAATTTCTGGGGTTGTTGTTTACTGTGTATCTTTATGGAAGAAGATGGAGAAAGAATAATTAATTTAGAACGATTACATTGCTGTTGTTTTAAGATTAATTCATTCGTGTGAAAAATGATTACAAAGGGCCCCCTGTTTTCGCTGTGCTTAGTGTTGCAGACTAGGATAAAATTCCCAGCTCCCATGGAGTTCATATTCTAGTTGGATGAGATAAAGAGTCAACAAAACGGCCAGGCACAGTGGTTCACGCCTGTAATCCCAACGCTTTGGGATGCCGAGGTGGGTAGATCACCTGAGGTCGGGAGTTCAAGACCAGCCTGGCCAACGTGGCAAAACCCTGTCTCTACTAAAAGTACAAAAATTAGCCAGGCATGGTGGTGGTCACCTGTAATCCCAGCTACTCAGGAGACTGAGGCAGGAGAATTGCTTGAACCCAGGAGGTGGAGGTTGCAGTGAACTGAGATCTTGCCACTGCACTCCAGCCTGAGCAAGAAGAGCAAGACTCCAACTCAAAAAAAAAAAAAAGAGTCGACAAAACACAATTGAAATATGTACTATATTACATTGTAAACAATGCTATGGAGAAAAGTGAGGCAGGCAAAGCCCCTAGGGGCAAGAGTGAAGGAGACTGTGTGAGAGAGAAAAGAGTACAATATAAGACTGGGAAGGTGTGTGTGGAGGATGCTGTATCAAGGAGCAAGTGATAGGCACTTGCAGAGACATTGGCTGCGTTTTAACCTTTGGAAGTAACAATTGTTCTTCAGTCAAGACCCAAAGCCAACAAAGCCAAATATAACTGGACAATGGTTCTTACTCTGGTGAGATCTGGGTCTCAATTTTTTCGTTTCTGCTGAGACTCTTATGTTTTTCTGGCGATTTTTGTTTCATGCTTTCTTGCACTGATTTATTTCTGGGTATCAGGGATATTGTGACTAATGTTAGAGAATTAATCATCTCTGGAATTAGTTCTAGTTTGTATTTTAATAATTTCCTCATTCTGTATTCTTAATATTATTTTAATAGACAAATTACAATTGTATATGTTTATGAGGTACAATTTGATGTTTTACATATGCATGTAGACAATACAAAATAATTAAATAAAGCTAATGAGCATATCCATACCTCACTTTTTTAAAATCATTTTTTGTAGTGCAACCTGTGAAACTTGTACTCTTATCTACTTTGGAATTATTGACTACGGTCATTCTGCTGTGCTGTTGTTCTCAAAAACATATCCCTCTTTTTTAACTGAAATTTTGTACCCTTTGACCAACAACTCCTCAGTCCGTCCTCTCACAACAAGCCCCATTCTACTCACTACTTCTATGAGTTCAACTTTGTTAGATTCCACATCTAAGTGAGATCGTGCAGTATTTCTCTTTCTGTGCCTGGCTTATTTCATGTAGCATAATGTCCTCCAGGGCTCAGCCATGTCATCACAAATGACATAATTTATCTCCTTTTTGAGCTGAATAATATTCCATTTTGTACATATGCTACATTTTCTTTATTTATTCATCCATTAATGGACACTTAGGTTGATTCTATATCTTGGCTATTGTGAATCATGCTGTAATAAATATGGGAATACAATGTAAAGTTTGGGGAAATTTGCATTCCCACCAACAGTATACAAGGGTTCTATTTTCTCCACGTCCTCACTCAATACATGTTATTGTTCATCTTTTTTTATAGTAGCCATTCTAACAGATGTGAGGGGACATCTCACTGTGGTTTTAGTTTGCATTTCTCTAATGATTAGAGATGTTGAGCCATTTATTTTTTACAGATCTGTGTGCCAGTTGCATGTCTTCATTTGAAAAATGTCTGTTCAGCTTCTTTGCTCATTTTTAATTGGGTTATTTGTTTTCTTGCTGTTTAGTTATTTGAGTTCCTTGTATATTTTGTGTATTAACTCCTTATCAGATGTTCGGTTTGCAGATATTTTCACCCATTCTGTGTATTGTCTCTTCAGTTTGTTAATTGTTTTATTTTCCTCATCACTTTTGACTTTCCTTCTATTGTGGCTTCCAAAAATATGCATTATTTTGGACTAAATCATTAAGCCATTTTTATAATAGACCTAAGATAGAATTTTCTTATGAACAAGAATGTGTTATGGGCCAACAAACAAATTTTACTTCGCTGCTGATTTCTTCAGAATCCAGGGGTAGTTAGAGTGCTCCTTGTTAGGGAGATCTGGGAATACTTGCAATTTTGCTTTAGAATATCACAATAATAGATTCATAAATCCCAATATTTTATTTTTCCTGTCTCAATTCTCTTGCCAGATAGTTTACAAGGTACATAGACTGTGAGATGCGCTGTCTTCACTTAAGTGAAAAAGGGGGAGAGATTTACAATGAGTAAATCAAAATATTTCATAAAATATATCATTACACAGAAAGAAATGTAATTTGCATAAATATTTTAATTTTTATATTAACATTAGCTTTTAATTCATATGGTATCTGTTTCATAATACACACAATTGTTAAAAGCCACATTCTGGAATAGTTTTCCTTTTTGTGACATGCTGAGGAAAAGACTGAAGTTGGAACTGCCTCTCTGAGGTTTTGGTTTTCCTGGCCAGCTATTAAGGTTCTCTGCTTAACTGCAGTGGTAGAAAAGTCACTTATCTCCACGCTTGTGAGAAGAGTCACTTCCAACTTGAATTCAGGGTAGAAACTACACCCAATGATGACACCTCACGTAGAATACAATTAAGCCTCTCTTGTTTGTTGTGGAATCATTTCAAGCTCGGTATCTGAGCATTACTTCCAGAAAACCAATGTACAAGCCAGCTTTTCTCATTTTCTACCCTACTGTACATGAACCGCCATTCTAGCTGCCACCCAGCATTAAGAGAACTGGTTTCACGATGAGTTTTCCCTACAGCACTTCTTTTTTTGGTGTTGAAAGTATTTAAAGAACCAGGCAGTCAATTACAGACTCCTACCTAGAATGCTTTAATTGGAGAACACAATGCAGAAAAATATAACACAACCTGTAAATGTCAAGCCATATTTTTAAATACATTTTGACATTAAAATCATGCAGATTTATACAATACTTGACAAAGAGGGACAAGCGACAGCAGTTCATTTTTATTTTGCTATAGTTAAGAAGGCCTTGGGTTCATACAGAGAGAAAAAGTCAGGACTTAGCATTTGGAGTAAAAACTATATGGTAGGCATGATGCAATGCAGAGGTACATATACTAGCCCATGTTTTATGGGTTAGGTTCTAGAGTCTTAATAGGTAGATATTATTGTGTTCTACAGATAAGAAAGTGGAAAAATGGACAACATACAGAAAAAAATAATGTTTGGCTTTTCATATTATGTACAAAGAAGTTCCAACTTCTCGTTCACCCAGGAGCTCTATATTTTCTCTTCTATAATTAGCAAAAGTTTCTTCATTTCTACATATGCTGTAATATTCAATAGTAGTTTCATAAATAAACCAGTCAATTTTATTTTATTTTATTGTACCTGTAGAGAAGATAATTCCTTCCTCTGCTGTAATATCTACAGAGCAAAATTCCCATTTGCTTTTCTTGGAGAGAAGCTTAGTAGTTGTGACAATGGACTGGAGTCCTGCTATGCAGATCAAGTTGGAATACAATGAAACCAAATGAAATATCTGACCCTTGTTTATAGTCCAAGGCAAGGTGCCTAATCAGACCAAACTTTTGCAGCACAGCATAACTCTCTGTTTACAGATATCTTCAGTACTGGGAGAACAATTATGATCCTATACATGGCAACTCTTAACCCATTCATGGGCTTTGTATTTAAAACCTTCTATCTGCAAAGATAACTGCAAATCAAACTAGGTTTTTGTGTGTGCCCGTTAGTGTTTAGAATTCTGTAGCAGGCATAATTCTAAAAATTCCTGCAAAGCTTTCAATCCTCCAAATTCACAGATCTTAAGAAAGTGATGAAATATCACTCCCGTTATTGTTTTATGCTATATGGTATGGTTGACTTTAAAAAAAGAAAGATTATCTTGGGGCATGTGATCTAATCACATAAGTGTGTAAAAACAGAGAACTTTCTCTAATAGCAGGAGATAAGAAAGGCAGAGGAGTGGTCCAAGATGTTTGAGAAGTGAGTAAGATTCCATGCACTATTGATGGATTGAAGATAGAGGGGTATCCCTGAAGTTGAGAATAGCCAAGGTCTGCTCCCACAAGAAACCTGGGACCTTAAACATATCATCATAAGGAATTGGATTCTGCCAACAGTCTGAATATGAACTTGGAAGCTGATTCTTCAAGTATCTGTAGATAAAAGCCCAGTCAGCCAGCACCTTAATTAAGAACTTGTGATACTTAAGCAGAGAACTCTGTGGAGCTTGCCTTTTGTCTGACCAACTGAACTGAGGTTAATTAATGAAAGTTGTTGTTTAAGGCACTAAGATTATGCTAATTCATTAGGCAGAGATAGAAAACTATTACAAATTCTTTTTTTTTTTCTTTTCCCCAGCTCTTTGGATGGCTGAGCCAGTTTCATTCCTTAAGTTCCTGACCATGCAATTAAAGAGATGTCTTCCACTTACTCGCTATTTTATCACTCTTTTTATTTTGGACACAGTGCTTATCACAATGTCAATCTGTAATAAGCTTATTTGTTGATTTATCCCTGAGTAGATTTTAAAATCTCTGCAGAAAGGATCTTATTTGTCTTGCTATACCCCTCAGCCTAGTAGACCTAGCCTTTATTTGCTGATTTGAATGAATAAACATTACTTTCAGTAATTTGATATCTACATTAAATAAATAAACTTCTGAATAATTTGAAGTATATTGAAGCATAGATTCTACTATTCTAAGTTGTGTTGTAATGATCACTTATACTTTTTAAATATTTTGGCAATTATGTTGATTCTGAAAAACAATGATTATCTACTCGATCTTTTCTTAACTTTTTAGTTACCATTTAATATTTTCTTCCATAAATAATTTAGCTATAACGTGATATTTGCCTTTATTTATGTAGAAGGAGGGGCTTCCTGGTTTTTCCTGTTGTCAGTCCACTCTTTCAGATACATGATATACACACAAAATAAATGTTACAATTTATTTTAATTTATGAAAATGGGTAAACATACAAAGAGATGCTTATATCAGAAATGAAATGTTGTGGTGTATTTAGGGTAGTGTTCAGAAAGAAAGAAATCTTGGGTAGTTAACTTCAAAGAATATAAAATTATACAAATTCATATTCGAGACAAGCTGGAAACATTCTACACAAAACAATAGAATGTTATGTCTTTTATACAACTTTTATAAGAACTTGTGATACTTAAGCAGAGAACACTGTGGAGCTTGCCTCTTGTCTGACCAACTGATTATAAAAATTAAAAATATATCTTTTTAAATGTAATGAATGGGGCTAACAAAACAGATACTGAAGGCCGAATGCCAGAGTGATGTGTCCATGCCTAGAAGTCAGTGGTATAATAATTTGAGCAGACAAAATTGAGGCGAGAGTTTCCATGAAGAGTATGGATAAAGGATTGGGAATAAATAGTTATACTCACTCATTATTTGATGTTTTCACTATGGAACAGTTAGATTCCCTACTGGGTAAATGGAGGTCACTGGCCATGGAACATTCTGAACAAGGTCCATAACATCACTCAGATCAGTTTGTTAATGTGTCACAAAGAAAATTACTTGGGAAATTTTCCTGAGAACATGAAGTAATATGAAGAAAATTAGGGTTGAGCATGGTAGCTCATGCCTATAATCCTAACATTTCAGAGGCCAAGGTGGGAGGATCACCTGAGCTCAGGATCTCAAGATCAGCCTGAGCAACACGGCAAAACCCTTTCTAAAACAAAAACAAAGCAAACAAACAAAAGAAGAAGAAGAAAGAATGAGAAGAAGAACATGATGACGAAGACAAAGATGAAGAAGGAGGAGGAGGAGGAGGAAATCATTGCCAGCCATACAGCCGTGGAAAGAAACAGTGCATAATCCAACTTTCAATATTATTTAGAAGAGTTATGTCCAGTAGATCTGTTGCTCTTTCCCCTCTCTGTTTACCTCCCTAATCCTGGACTTTAATCTTTACCTATAATGAAATTATCCTCCATTTCCACCCAGTGATGTGCATTTCTTGGCTCCATATGTTTTTCACTGGCTGTTCCTTCTGCCTGGAATATTCTCTTCCCTATTCTAAAGTTGTAAAAAACACCTGGATTGTCATTAGAAAGGCTCAGTTATAATATCCACTTAATAATTGCATGACAATAAAACAATTATTCAAACTTCTTGAGCATGTGTTTCCTCATCTTTGTAAGTAGGAGTAATGGTGATTTCTATCGTATTGCTTTGCTAGTGCTGCCATAACAAAATACTACAAGCTGGATGGCTTAAACAATAGAAATATATTGTCTCACAGTTCCAGGGGCTAGAAGTCCAAAATCAAGATGTCAACCAGGTTGGTTCCTTCTATGGGCTATGAGGAAGAATCTGCTCCATTCCTCTATCCTAGCTTCTGCTGGTTTTCCACCAATCTTTGGCATTCCTTGGCTCCTGGCAGCATATCTCTAAGCTTCACAGGATATTCTCCTTGTTTATCTAGCCCTGATTCCAAAAATTTTTTTTAGAAGGACACAGTCATATTGGATTAGGGGCCCACTCTATTCAGGTGTGACCTCAACTTAACTAATATTAACTCCTGTTTAATTACATATTTAATGACTTTATTTTCAAATAAGGTCAGATTTTGATATACTGAGGGTTAGTACTTCAACATATACATTTTGGGGGACACAAATGCAACCATAACACTATATCATTGGACTGTTGTGAAGGAAGACTCAGTAAAATAGTTTGTGTAAAGTATTTAGTCCAATATTTAGCATTGCTGTAAAAAGTACTTGGTATTTATGTCAAATGTTACATGTAGTTTTACCTGTTTATTGTCAGCATTTTCTCTTTATCTCTCACACACACATACACATACTCACAAAGGAGTTCACTCTTTTACTTTTTATGTACCCAATTACTTACATTTTTTATTTTGTGTGGTTTCTACCTTTGGCATGATCATACTATGTTTCCCCACATAAAGAGGATAATGTATACCTCTTTTTTACCAACCTCTATTTTATTTCCTATTGCAAAAAAATTCTGTGACAAGAAAATCATTGACACAGGTTACATTTTACAAGTGACAGAATTCTGTTCATCTTTTCTACATTTTCACTGTCTCAACCTGAGAAAGATATTTTGAAAGCTAAACTCATCATCTTGAAAACCAACTGGATTTATAAAATGGTAAATTTGGTAGACAACAGCCTTGGTCAACAATGCAATGCCTTTCCATACAGAGAATGCAAGTTCTCACATCCAAAGGTCCCCAGACTTTCCACTTTGCAAGGACTTGCTTGTAATATTCTCACAAGAAATTGCTTTTGGTAGAGAATTCACTGTAGGCTGTCAAAACAAATGCGAAACTTTCTGGCTTGAAAGTCATGGTTAATACATGTCTCGTTGCTACAGTGACAGCTGGAACAGGCAGAGTCGTCCATATATAAAAGGATCAACAGTAGATGGATTTTAATAAAAAGTCCTTGGAGAATCATGAGGTCTCAAAGTGCTGCATAAACACCCAAAATTAAAATAATAAAAATAAAAAGAGAGTGTACACATTTCAGTATGTGTCAACTATATATGCATGCTTTTTGTTTCTTTACTATAGATCTCATTTCCATGTAAATGCATAGGAACTGTTCAAACATAAAATAATTTAAATATTTTATTCCTAGACTACATCAGAGACTCTGGTAGCAAGCTTCCAAAACATGAGACAGCAGATTTTCCTAAAAATGAATTGATGTATTTCATGTGAAGATCTTAGCATGGTGCCCAGCTATAAGACTTATTTACCATTGACATCATTATTGTCATTGTCACCATCACTATATTAGTATGAATTTTTGGAAAAAAAAGGCCTAAATTCAATGTTGTACTTTTTCACTTACCTTGAGAAGTACAAATAAAAGAGAAATTTCTAAAAGAAAGTTACTATTTTCTGTGTTTTTTTTGGTTGTTGTTTCTTTCATCACTGCTCTCTTGACTTTCCAGCATCTTCTAATAAATAATTTGTTTTGTTTGTGTGTTGCTTCAAAGCATGCAAATGCAGCAGTATTTGGGGGATTATTTGCATTTCACAGATGAAGAACCTGGGGCTCCATAACACTTCTCAAGGACATTGGCAATATAACAGGAATAATTTTAACATATAAACACTTCAGAGTCTAATAGATCAAGTGGGAAAATTTCTGGTAGCATAATCACACACAGCACAGGGTCAATGGTCAGATTAACGGTATTGCTTCCTTATGCAGCCTTCCACTTTCAATGATCTTGAAGTAGTCACCATTAATTTAGGAGCGTAGGAAACTGGCCAAGCATAGGGCCAATGAGTTAAAGATGAATTCTCAGACTTAAAAGCCATGTTTAGTCAAGACCTTGGGCTGTATTTACTTGAAGATGGGTCCAACCAGAAGTAAATACACTGAGAACTTACCAAGTTTTGAGAAAATAATATTTCTGAAGATTCTCCAAGCCAGGCATGTAATATCTTCTCACGGCCTAATTACCTGAACAATCCCAGGCCTCCAGATTTCCACTAATAGGAATAAATCTGTAAAGCTTTGCAGCCCCCAGGAAGGGCAATTTTGCCAATGCCCACCTTGTTGAGAGCATGAGAGAAAATGGACAGATGTACCTCTCAGATGGAAGGGCCAGAGGCCATGGAGGGAAGTGGAAAATGGAACTAGAGATTGTCAGACGGGTTAATCATAGAATGCATTCCATTGCCAAGAAAAGGAGTTCTCACTATTCCTTCCAGTCAAGTTGGGTTAATTGCTCTGGCACACTGATGGTTGTATGGTTCCCATTTTTCTCTTTTCCACATGGAAGTTTTTACTATAGCTGCTTGTTTTCCTCTTATACTTTTTTCCTCTTGTATTAAGTGTCCCAGGGTGGAGGATCCCCCAAATATCCTCAATTTATGGTTAGGTGGACCACAGAAGCTGCCTGTAGACATGACTGAAAGGGCTGTACATTATCTGGACTTTGAGCTGGATACGGATGCAGAAACTGCTTCTTACCTTTTGAAATGGAAATCAGTCTATTTCACGAGTGGAAGAAGGGTATGTAGAGATGTGAGTAGTTAAATAGGGCTGTCATGGAGACTGTCTTGACTACCAAATTTCTATTTCATTTTCCTCCTTAATGTAGAATTCTAATGTTACTCTGGTCTGATTTCATTCACAGCTAAAAGCACACATTTTTCCGTCTCTTTTGAAGGTTTAAGTGGACTAGGGCATGTCCAGAGAAGTTGCTGGGTAGGGCTTTTGGTAATTATCTTTAAGATGGCTGATCAGTCATAAGGGCTGCCATTTTCTTTTTGCCCTTTTCTTTCCAACCTGGAAAACAAACACGTGGGTTGAGTACCACAGCTCTCTTGTGACTTTGAAAATGGAAACAACACATGAAAGAGAGGTTGGCAAAAAGTGAGCAAATTCTGGATCTTGAAAAAGATGGCCTTAATTTTTCCCCCAAATTGACTGAATTCTAGACAGGCTTCTTCCTTGCTACAAGCCTTGTCATGAAGATAGAAGAAAGTCAACTTTTCCTCTGAGAAAAGCTAATTAACAAACATATGAGGCCTATGACAACCCCCACCCTACCTCTTCAAAAACTCCCCTGCTCTTTGTTTCAGTGGAGTAAGAATCCAGACTTGGTCTGTGCTTTCTCTCCTGTGGCTGGCAAAAGTATCAGAATAAAATTTCTTTTCATCTGTTCATCTTGTCTTGTCTGATTTGTCTTTTTCAATTCCTAATGAGTTTGTGAGGTCATAGCACGTCTCTGAACTGCTTATCACCAATCTTCTGTGACATGATAATATACATTTTTATGTCACTGGAAAAGTAATTGCAAATTTAATTTTAAAATTTAAAGTATAATGGCAATAATTTAAAAGTAATGGCAAAATCTGCAATTACTTTCACACCAACCTAATTCTAGGAGCCAAATGCAATTCCTAACTAACAGGAAACTTTGAGATGCAAGAGTAAATAAAGAAACTGGTAAACATAAGAAATGTCTATTGGTGTCTGTAGAATATATCCTGAGAAGGGTTGAGTAGAGTTAAAATGTGATCATTTTTATTTCCTGAGAGAAAGACATAAAATATTCATTTAATTGAAACTTTATACATTTAAGTATGCCAAAGTATCCACTAAAAGACTAAATATTGATATATGTAGCTTTCAACCCTGTAGAAGTAAAATTTAGAGTAAGAAAATAGCGACTCAATTAATCCAACAGAAGTTTGTTTATATAGAAATAAAAATGAAGTATTCAAAAAGTGGGGGAGACATTAATAGAAAAGACAAAAGCTCAAAAGATAAACACATTAGCAATGATAATACATATAAATGTAAAGGCTGTAAGATTAGGTTTTTAAAAATCTAACTCTATGCTCTATGTAAGGAAAATAGACACAGGCAGATTAGAAGTCAAATAATGGAAAAGTTACAAATCTCATATAAGCCAAACAGAAGTCAGAGTAGCTATTTTAATATCAGACAATTTAGATTTTAGAATAAAATGATGCATAGAAGAAAGAGGGTTACTGTAAAATGAAAAATATTTAATTCACCAGGAAATTAACAGTTTCATATTAGGGGATTTTAAAAGTAGCCTCAAACATATAATGTAAAAATGTATAAAACTACCAATCAGCCACACTCCTTCCTCAATGATTGAGAGATTAGGCAGAAGAACACACACACACACACACACACACACACACACACACACACACACGGAAGATCTGCACAGCACAATTAGGAATAATTTAATAGATATTTAGAAATCCTTACCAAACAATTAGAGAATATGCATTTTTCCCAAACACATATGGAACACTTATAAATAATGTTCACACTCTAGGTTGCAAAACAATTCTTAAATATCAAATGTTCAGTTTCATCACAGCATAATTAAAGGACAAGGGCAGCAGAAACTGTGAAGGGGACATTATTTCTGGGAGAAACATTTAAAGCAGTCTTCTCAATTTATCAAAGAAGAGAACCTGTGCTCCCCAGATTCCAAATGCATTACCTAGAACATGACAGTACAAAAATGGAACAGCTGATCACCAGATGTCATATACATCTAGGTTCATAGCTCTTATCTATGACTTGGCTACTTTTTAGGTTGATATGGCCAAAACCCTGTAACGGGCTAATCCAATTTACTCAAGTTTATAATCAACAGGGGCAGACTCCTTTTCTGAAGGATTAACTGCAAGAACCACTCTGTGCCTTTCAGCCTGGAGACTTGGTTTATGGGAAATGACACCAACATAAGAACACTCTTGAACCTCCTAGAACCTGATAAACACAACACCACAGGAAATCTTCAAAAACTAGAATCTTGTCATGTTCCTCAGTCAAAAAGACATTACAGACTTCATTAAAATTAAAAATGTTTGCTCTGTGAAAGACCCTGTGAAGAGAATGAAATGACAAGCTAGAGATAGGATAAAATTATTTGCAAAACACGTATTCAACAAAAAACTTATATCTAAAATATGTAAAAAGAATTTCAAAACTCCACAGTAAAACAAAAGCAATTCAATGAGAAAACGGACAAAAGATAAGAACAGACATTAACTAAAAAGGACAAACAGATGGCAAACAAGCACATGAAAAGATGTTTAGCATCATTAACTATTAGAAAAATGCAAATTAAAACCACAATGATATGTCATTACACACCTATCAAAATGGCTAAAATAAAAAACAATTAGTGCTAACCTCAAATGTGCTGTGGATGTAGAGAAATTGAGCCACTAATATAGTGCTAGTGAAATTATAAAATAGTACAGCCTTTCTGGAAAATAGCTTGTTAGCAATAAAAAGTAATTAACTGTCAGTACATTCAACAGCTTGAATAAATCTAGAGGTAATTATGCTGATTGAACAAAAAGTTGATCCAAAAGGCAATATAGTCTATATATAATATACATAGTTATATACTGTATAATTTCACATATATAGCATTCTTAAAATGAGAAAAGTTTAGAAATGGAGACGATATTAGTAGCTACCAGGGAATCTGACCCACTTGGATGAGTGGGTGGGGAAATAAGTGAGCGTGCCTATGGAAAGACAATACCAGGGTTCTAGAAGTAATAAAACCTTGACTGTATTAATGTACAGTTTGACTGGTTTGACTTTTTACTAGAGTTTTGCAAGATGTTACCATTAAGGGAAACTGAGAAAGGAGTTCACAGGATCTTTCTGTAGCGTTCCTTACAACTGCATGAGAAAAATTATTATCTCAACATAAAAATTTTTTAAAAGTTTCCTTATTCCCTTGAAATTGTTCCCACACTACATCTTAGAAACTGATTTATTTGACTTTTGATTTTGCCAGTATTCCAATCAAGAAAGGCTCAAGCTAGTCATTCAGAAATTTTGAAATAAGATATACAAAGTTGTCCATTAAATTTCAAAATCAGGTTGTAATTCCAGCTGTGCTTATGGTCTGATAATTAATAGGTGCTGTTAAGTTAAGCAATTAATTAGATCTTAGTAGCTCATTATTAATAATCTCTGTTCAGCTCCAGTTTCTTACTATGGGCAATGGTACTGTATTTAAATACTTTGGCTGACCTTCTTTTTTCTTTAGCAGATGTAAGGTTATTAAAGTAGTTATGAAGAAATATGACCCCTTTGGTTGACCTGATTATTGGTGTCTTTGATTCACTAAAGGAATAATTATGCTGGCTGACATTTAAACCAATGCTTTCCACTGGAAGAAGAAACCAGTGCCCTCATGTAGTAGTAGTGCAGTGCTACAGAAATAAATGATCTTGTTTAGAGACACTGTAAAAAAGATTAAATGGCTAAGGATGCAGTGACACTTGTGGTGTGGTAGAAATAATGTACTTAATTTCACTACTTAAAAATGATGATCAGCTATGTCTCAAACTCTGTGAAGAAAATTTTTTTTTTGTCTATAAAAAAGCAAAGAGCAAGGTGAGCTAAGGTAGTTTTGAACAATGCAAGCGTGGTAAAAGTACTTGCTCTACCAGTTAGAAAGACTTACCATAAAGCTACAACAATTAGACCATGAAGGATTTGTACACAACTGGACCAAAAGCCTTTCTGTTGAGGATCTATCCTCTTCCTTTCTCATTGATTACTTATTTTAACCATATTTTAAAACCTTTCTCCTACATGTTAATATTGGAACTCAGACTTCAGACCTCTTCTCTCTTCTCAACACTCATTTTAAGTGACTTCAGTGTTCTGACTTCGCATATTATCTCTGGACTTGTAGCTCCCAATTTTACATCTTCAGCCTAGCCCTCTTTCAATTGCCCATACAAGTCTCTATCAGACAGCAAATAGCCATCTCAAATGTAATGTACCCAAAACAAAATTCGGATTTCACTTCCAGGTCAGACACCACCTTTTGTCTACCGGTATTTATTCTCTCTGCCTTCCTTTTTATTTTATTTTTCAGAGACAAGGTCTTTCTTTGTGACCCAGGCTGGAATGTAGGGATGCAACCACAGTTCACTATACCTTTGGACCCCTGGGCTGAAGCCATCTTCCCTACTCAGCCTCCTGAGTAACTGGAACTACAGGTGTGCATCACCATGCCCGGCTATTTTTTCTTTTTAATTTTGTAGAGAGGGGTCTTGCTATGTTGTCTAGGCTGGTCTCAAACTCCTGGCCTCAAGACAGCCCCCCATATAAGCCTTTTGAAGTGTTGGGATTACAGACATAAGCCACAATACCTAGCCATCTACCTTGCTTTTTTTTTTTTTTTTTTTTTTTTTTTTTTCTTAACAGAAACTCCATAGTTTTCATGAAACACATGGCCATAGAGTTAGAGGACAAAGCTAGAATCACTAAGATGTCAAGGGAATTGGTTTGTACAACCTCCAGATTATCTCTTTAAAGATGAAGCTATTTGTTCTGAGATTCGTTTCTCCCCCCGCTGTGGACTGGGATTGAGATATGGAAGTGAGCTAGATATCCTCATGAGCAACAGGACAACTCTCTGGAAAACTGTAGCAATAGGATTGGAAGAAATTTAGGTGCTCAAATAACTCCTGGAGCAAAATCATCTTGCCAGCCCTGGATGGCATTTTCCTGGAAAGTTTTGTGAGATAAAAATAAGCCTATGACTTAGTTGGATCACTGTATTGTGGGGCCTTTATTCCAGCACTGTAGACTGTACTGCAATTCATACAGTCCCAAAACCTGGTCTTCCCTTACTTTTCTTCATTCTTGACTCTTTTCACATCCCATCTGCAAGCCTTCAGTACATTCTGTTGGGTCTTTCTTCCAAATAAATACAAAATCTATTTTTGATTACCTACTCCCCTTGTCTAAATTATCATCATCACTTACCTGGATTACTGTAGTAGTTTTCTAACTGGTCTCTTTTTATACTTTTATCTTCTACAGATCTATTTTCAACCTAACAGTTGGGGTGTTCTTCTGAAACATGTCAAATCATGTTACCCTTGTACTTAATTCCCTCCAATGGCTTTTACCTTACTCTAAGTGAAATACAACATCGAGAGCTTTACTTCTATCTCTGTAACTCATTTTCCATCACTCATCCACTTACTTGTACCTTTCCAGCATTTTTGGACAAATTGCTGAGGATATTTCCAGCTCAGGACTCTAAATTTGCCTTAAATTGTTTCCTCTAAGATAGCCACGTGGCTCATTCCATCACTTCCTTTAGATTCTGCTGTAGGCATCATCTTCTCAGTGAGATCTTTTCTATAAAATGTCAATTCCACATTTCCAGGCACTACATATTTTAATGTTACCCTAGTTTATTGCTCTCCATAGCACGTATCAGTACTTGACTTATAATTATCCTGTATTTTTAGGTTTTTATGAGTGCAAGTTTTATGTAAGCTCGATGAGGACAGGTTATTTTCTTTAGTTAGTTCCCAGATCTTTGCTATATTCTCTGCCTGAGTCATAGTAATTGCTCAACACATACTGCTTGAATGAATTGGATAAGTGATCATGAATGTCTACTCAATTAGATATGAAACAACTATCATAAGTGATATTTCTGAACAATATTTAATTTTATAAAAATAACAACAAAGTGCTAATTTTTAAACAGAAGAATATTTAAGTAAGAGTAACTTGATAGGCCAGGCGTGGTGGCTCACACCTGTAATCCTAGCATTTTGGGTGGCTGAGGCGGGCGGATCACAAGGTCAGGAGTTTGAGACCAGCCTGGCCAACATAGTGAAACCCTGTCTGTACTAAAAATACAAAAAAATTAGCCAGGCGTGGTGGTGGGCGCCTGTAATCCCAGCTACTCGGGAGGCTGAGGCAGGAGAATCGCTTGAACCAGGAGGCAGAGGATGTGGTGAGCTGAGATTGCGCCATTGTACTCCAGCCCCGGCGACAGCGAGAGACTCGGTCTCAACAAAACAGAACAAAACAAACAAAACAAAAGAGTAACTTGATAAAAAAAGTATACATGTTTATGTAGGAGATATTGGATTGATGTAATAGTCACTGTTATTCAAATTTACTATCTTCCAGAGAATGTTTAAATGCATTATCTCATTTAATACTTATCCCATGTGATAGTTTTTGAATTGGATTCTATTGCTGTACTTTTTATTCAAGTAGCAAAACAAATGTCTCACAGTTCGGTAACTTGCCAAAGATTGAACAATTAAAATCTGCCTCACCAGTACTGGCCTCTGAACCTTATCTCTATGCTGCCTCTGAAGGACAGACTCAAAATATTAACAGTGGTTTTGTTTATTAATAGGCTTATAATATATTGTCATTTAATGATGTTCATACTTTATATTAGTGTTAAATTAAAATAAGGACAGGGAAGAAATAAATGAATATTATTAATAATAAAAAATTAAAATCTCTATGGAAAAAGTTGAAGGTATTTTGGTGTGATAATTTACAGTAAGAGGAATCTAAATGGTCAACAAATATGTAAAAATCTTTACCAGTTTTCTTTTTCTTTCTGTTTTTGTTTTAATCCTACCTTTTTTTCTTTTTTACTTTTTCGTTCCTTATCATTGAGGCTGTATGTTCTTACATCCTATCGACAATATTAAACTGTTCTCTAAAATTATCTGTAATCACGTTTACAACTACTCCTTCTGTAAGTCTTCAGGATTGTTTTGCCTTTCTTTTGTAATGTAATCTTTCTGCCTGCTGACTTTTCCTGTTTATTCAGCCTCCAGCAGAGAGAGAAAAACAGCTCTCCAGACCCTATAGTGGCCAAAAGAAATTGTGTGGCTTGCCCTTGGCTTCTCTCTCTGTGCATTTGGGTGTTATTCTAACCCTCTTCTCCGAATTACAGCCAGAAAACTGCTGGATGTATGCCCATCTCTCCACTAGTTTCCAGTTTCCAGGAACTAGCAGAGAATCTGTTTCACCTTCATTTGATATAGTCTTAGTGACCCAAGATGAGATCTCTGTTCCTCACTCCCTTGTCGTCTGGAACTCTTAGCTGTTCACGGACAGTAGCAAAAGCACATAAAACACAAAAACTTAGTTTCACTCCTGCAGTGCTGCCAGGGTTTTCTTTTTTCTCCACTGCCTGCAGAACTTGTATTGTGAGGACTCTACAACTCTCAGTCTTCCTTGTTTTCTCTACGCTCATTTATAGAAAGATACATGGACGACTTAAAAGACATGATTTTTGCCTCAACAATGAACAGCAGCATAGTGTGGAATAGTGGGATACCTAGGGTATCTGAACCAGAGTTTATACATGAAGGAATCATCAAAATTCTTACTATGTACATTTTAATTGCTGACTTTGCTTTCTCTCTGATGAGGTAGCCAGACACTGAGTTATCCAACTAATTCCGTTGGCCTTCAGGTTAATGATGTTCTTCTTGGACTCTGAAACAAGTTCACTGTTATTTGTACTTTTTATCTAAACTGGGCATCTTCTTTGTCTGTTTTCTATGTATTTCAATGGGACTTTGAGAAATTCTGCATTATTACTTACAAGCCAGCTTAAGTTGGAATTTTCTTCAATTAACTGAAATTTATTTATAGGAGTTGTTTTCGTTTTTACTCTTTGCAACTACATTTCAGTTACAATTCACTTGTAAATGATTTCTAATTTGACATCCACGTGTTGGATGGTACCATTTTTCATTAAACAGTACTCAAATTTAAGGACACTCTTTCTGTGATACAGTTGTGTTCATAGAATGACGATGCATTTAGATTTACTTGAAAAAGTCCTTGATGATGTGGAAATACCAGTTTTCAATAATCTTGTTAATTTTATATGTGAATACTGTGATAAACTTCATTTTCCCCCAAATTATTTAGTTTGTAACAGAGAGACAAGAAGAGAATGGTACATTGGTTCTGGAGCATAAGTCCTATATCTGTTTCTCCTAATTGTACGAAAACACTCTTCCTTTCTTCTTCTTTGCTTGACCCTTGATTTGGAGCCAGTATAGTGTAGCAGAAAGAAACTTGCTGTTGAAAAATGTTTTAGCTGCACTGTCTGCTTGGCCTGCGATGGGCAGGCTATCATACTCTTCTGAGACTGTTTAGTCACCTGTAAAATAAAGATAATCCCTTTTGGGGGTCTGCTAAAAGGACTGCTTGAGATGCCAACAAGTAATAAGCCAACAAATATTTTTATTTTTGATTTCTCGACTATCTGAAACAGCTAATTGTTTTCAAAAGATGAAAACAACTAAAATTTTAAAAGAACAATCATTAATTTTCCTTTATTCTCCAACCTCAGTATGTTTGCTTTCTAAAGAGATTGGAAGAGTAAATCTGATAAATAGGGGCAATAACTCAAACATGTAAAAATTAAGGTAATAGCTAATCATCTCCCCTGCAGTTTTATAGATGCTTGATCCCATTCTTTTTTCCTTTCCAAATTTTCCTCCTAGACTGGTAAATATATAATTTCCTCAGAAAAATTGCTTAATACTTGATATGTCATGAATATTTGATTCCATTTTCCCTGAAATCCATTGGAATAAATGGAATTTAAGTGTGTGGATATGTGTGTGTTGCAGAATGCACTCTACTCAGTAATAATTTTGGCTATCTGTCATCTAAAAACTCTTATTTAGGGCTGTACAAACCAGAAATAGTCCAACTATGGCTCAGAAATCTTTCCAGAGGGAATATACTTTGTAATTCCAACTATCTGTTACAACTGATTAAATATAGTTACACGTTTTATACAGGAAAACTATATTTTTTCATAAATAATATTCTCATTCATGAAATATTTACTGAATACCTAATATGGATCTAGATCTGTAATCATTGCATGACATATTATATTGAACAATAAATATCCAATCTTTTTTTTTTTTTTTTTTTTTTTTGAAACAGTCTCCTCTGCTGCCCAGGCTGGAATGCAGTGGTGCAATTTCGGCTCACTGCAAAATCCGCCTCCCAGGTTTGTGATTCTCCTGCCTCAGCCTCCCAAGTAGCTGGTATTACAGGCATGCACCACCACACCCGGCTAATTTTTATATTTCTAGTAGAGATGGGGTTTCGCTATGTTGTCCAGGCTGGTCTTGAACTCCTGGTCTCATGTGATCTGCCCACGTCAGCTTCCTAAAGTGCTGGGATTACAGGTGTAAGCCACTGCCCCTGGCTGAATATCCAATCCTTAACATATGTAAACATGATCTCTCCATTCTTGAAGCTAAGCTTGGTTGAATGGGGGAAATGGACATTAATTCAGAAATCATATGCACAAATATAAAACTATAATTTTGACAAGTGTTGAAAGAAGGAGGTTCACAGCTTATGAAGACTATACTTTGTGGATATAACTTGCAATATAGGTCAGGGAAAGTTTTTACAAGAATATGATTTTGACATGATTTGAGTGTTGTGAAAGTTTAACTAGGTGGCAGAAATAGCAGCATGTTCAATGACCTTATTATGCAAGGGGGCATTCTAAATTTAAGAACCAAAGAAGTGGTCACTGTGTCTAGAGAGAGAGAATGAAGAGTCATAGTACTAGATGAAGCAGGAGAGTTTGATATGCTGTATACCTTGTAGGAACTTTCAGGTTGTTTCTGTTATAAATTGCAGAAATATATACAAACCATTCTATAACTTAGTGGCACAAGTCAATAACAATTTTATTTTGTGCTTATGGATATCAATACTTGTATATTGGTAACTCAGCAATAGCACAGTGGAGATGGCCCTCCTCTGCTACACTAGGTCTGGAGCTTCAGCTGGAAGAACTCAAATGAGTAGAGGAGGAAACAACTGGGCCAAGAAGATCAACTTACAAAATGGTTTCATTTCCATATCTAGCAACTGAGTGTATATGGCTGAAAAATAACTCAGCTGGGACTGTCAAACAAAATGTCTACTTGTGGCCTCTCCAGTATGTTAATCTTAGGGTTATCCTGCTTCTCACATGGAAGCTTAGCATTCCAGAAGTAAGTGTTCTACAAGCAAGAAGGTTGTGCTACCTTATCTAGTCTAGTCTTGGAAGCTTTGTAGTGTCATGTCTACTATGCTTTATTGGGCGAAGCAGTCACAAGCTCAACTAGGTTTGAGGGGAGGGAATATACACTCCAGCTCTTGATGGAAGGACAGTCAGAGAGTTTGTGGCCATGTTTAAAAACCACGCATGGAAGATGTTAAGGAGTCATTACTTTTATCCCAAGAACACTGGTTATGGAATAAGTAACAGATTAGAGAGTAAATAAAGTGTAGCCAAGTGAACAAGCTGAGTGTTTAACAAAGCAGTCCAGGTAAAAATTATCACTAGATGGGACCAGGGCAGTATTGGTAGAGATGAAGAAAGTGAATAACTTTGAGAACTTAACTTAACTTTGGAGGTTAAGTCAGGATACTTGGTGATGAATTAGTTAAGAGAGGTGAGAGGAAGAGAGGTGACAAGAATAAGTCCCAGATTGCTTGGTTTCTACAGTTGGGTGGATAACAGAGCCTTTTTCTGAGATTAGGAATAGAACTAGGAATAAGACGAGAGGAGGTTAATGAGTTTATTTTAAGAATAGTAAATTTGGGATAACTTTGAAACATCTAAAAGGAGACATTAATTATATGGTTATGGAAAAGAGAAATTAAATCATTTTACGTTGTATTATATCACCTAAATTGGTTATGGTAGGAGTGCATGATTCGGATGGTACTCAATGAACCATCAAAATGACTTTGGTAGAAGTGCACATGATTCAGATGGTACTCAATGAGCCATCAAATATTTTTTGAGCGACTACTATGTGAATGCAGGTGTGATAGGAGAGGCGTTACAGATACATTTCTTACCCTTAAAGAAGTTACTGTGTAGTTAGGACAGCATCAATGGGAATACATAATGTTAAGAAACAAACAAATTATAACAACTAAGACAACATTGTATTGTAGTGGGTTGGAGCTGTAAGGAGGACTAGGATAGCCTATTACCTGGAGAAGAAGCCAAATTCCAATGAGTCATCTGAGGACATAGCTGTGTTACAATGTACACGTACAGGTGTTCAGTGATAAACATGTTATATAATAAGAATTCAGAGCACCTGTTCAGAGCTGGTTTATTGTTAGATAAATTGTCATAATGACATGACATTATTTGCAATAGTGTGTTTGTGTTTGATAGTTGGTAAAACCTAGATGATGCTTTTACGTTGTTACTCCCCTCCTAGTCTCTCCAATATAACCTCTGTTCATGACACTTAGGGAATTTTAGTACTAGGACAATTTTAGAAGGAACTCTTAATGAGGGATCCAAGCATCTCTCAAAATCTGATCCTCTCCAATCTTCTTGTGCCTTTCCTGTGAAATAAATCACATTTTGCAGAGATTCTTGGAATTGTATAAATGACCCTGCAACAGAAGAATGATGTGTTATCAAATAGAAGATGCAGGTAATAAGTTCTAGTGCAGTGGAGGTTGTGACAGGTTATTGGGTCATTATAGTGACTTAGTGTGCCATGAGCAGAATTTAACAAAGTGAAACAGAAGACGATGGAATAGAAAATAATGAAATGGAACCAGTGGAGTATAATACAATGTATTGAAATGCATTGCTATTATTACTATACACGTGATATATTTAGATGGACTAAAGTGGATATGTGAGCTTTCATTCCATTAAAAATTAAGAAAGAAACAACAAACAGGCTCAACAGTGCACCAGATTTGCATGGAGCATGGCCTTAATGTGTTCCATGTGGGATTAATATATAATCCAGCTGGAACCACCAGATGCGTTAAACATCTTGTAATCTTTGATTTCCTATTATTCATTTGGGGATTTCCCCTAAATTTTATATATATATATATTTATAATATCAATAAACTCAAAATTTCTACTAATATTGTTTTAATTTTTATACATTATTAGGAAAAATATTGCTTTAAATAATGTATCAATATCCCCAACAAAATGGTGATATTTCAGGACAGGACATTATTTTAGTCTTATTTGTATGCCTAGTATCCAGTTCAGCACTTGAAGACTTGTGTTAGTTTAATACATGTTTGTTATGGCAGTGAATTAAATGAATTTGTTCATTAATAATGTACTCAGACAATTATTTTGTCTAATCTTTTGGTTTCAATGTAAGAGAAAAAAAAGCTGGTGCTTAAGGGGACTGGCATGCTCTTGTAGAAGCTCTTCCCCTCTTTGATGAAAAATGGGTAAAGCCTGGCTTCCTGGCAACTCATTATTCTCCTGCTTCAGATCTCTTGCCCCAGGCTTCAGGCTGGTCCTTTGAGAACATTATTCTGGTCTTCTAGCTCAGTTGCGTAGAATCATGCCACCCTTTTCCACATGAATAATAATGATGATGAATAGTAACGAATGAATCTGAAGTTATCCGACCTGCAACTTGCTCTCCAGTGATCAGGTTTTGTTTAGAAAACTATCTTTATACTTGGTGAGTATAAAGACATTCATCACCTTCTGTTCATCACCTTCAGGAATGGATCAGTAAGAATGGGGCCTCGTGGTAGAGCCCCCGTGCTACACTGAGCTGCTTTAGCTGCTTTGGCCAGTGGTGTTGGGCATCAGAACTGGCTCTATGATGAAGAGAAGTAGATAGAACCTGCCAGAGTGTGTTTTCTAGGCTCCCAAGAGAGTCCATCTATCCTAACTTGCCATTTATACATACTTTGTTTATCAGTATACAGTTATGTAAGAGAATTTTCTTAATCTTGTTGTTTCTGTTAATCATTCTTAGGAAAGTCCCTGCTACATAGTGAAATGTTAGAACTTGGTGGGGCAAAGATTAGAAGAGAATTCCTAAGCCTGGTATTCCATGACACTTTCTCATCTACATAGGACTAATAATCCTAAGTAAAATCTTCTCATCATGGCTACTTCCCAAATCTAAGTAATAAATTCAGTGAATTCCTCTGAAAGGTCACCTTGATAATACATCAACCACCTGAGAAAGATCTAAACTTTCTTGTCTGGCTTACCAGCTCAGAGGACTTCTATCAAATTAGCCATTTTTCATTTTGGAAGTAGAGATTGGCAATGGGAGCCATGGTAGAGAAAAATACTTACACGTCTTCAAATATAAGAGATCACATCCTCCGTATCCAAATATCTCAGTAATGCCCCTGCCCCTTTAGCCTTATTTTGGATCTCAAATATTGGAGTTTTCTTTCTTTTTAAAAAATACTAAACCCGTTTTTAAATTTGTTTTCACAGAGGGACCAGTTGTGCAAGTTTGTGTAAATATTTTGCACTAAATAATCATAAGGAATGCCTCTGGAACCTTAAGTCAATTTTAGTGGCCTGAATTCTCAGAATATCAAAGAAAATACTTACACTTTGGAGGTGGAAATATAAGGGAACCTATTTATCTAAAATGTTCATCAGATAACATGTGGAAACTATACCTTTCGAGATTAGAAATAAGAATTTGACATTTTAATTGGTATTCCTTGTGTTCATTGGGTTAAAATTTCTCAAAATATCAATCTGTTTTAGTGACAGAAATTTCAACTAGATCAAAATGACAGGGTTTGCAGCAGAACTATAAATCTGGCAGTACTTATTTTCAGGTTCCTTCCTACAGTGGTAGTAATTTGCTTTTATGTCAGACAGTCTCAAGGATATGGTCGTAATGGGGTTCTAGTGAGTTGTTGGGAATCTGTAGGGCAAAATGGGACATGAATTAGCTGACATTTTCCCGGCTGAAGTATCGTTCTTATTCGATCAAACGTTGATCGATTAGCAAGAAGGGGAAAACAGCTGGGCTTTTGGAATTGGATGTGTATTAGCCTGCCAGACTTATTTCTTTACTATCTCTTTGAAGTGTCTTGAAGGAGTGTCAGCTCCTAATAATTAAATTATTTAGGGTAACACTTCTTTGAATCTAAGTCCTTGGGATGAGTGAATGTAAAGAGGGAACATCAGGGAACCTGAGAATCAGGACACTTTTTCTGTTTTTGAACATTATAATTGTTTTGGGGAGAGATTTTTTTTTTTTTTTTTTGAGTTTTGGAACTTCCTATAAAGAAAAGTCAGAGGTTTTGTCAGACTCACTAGTGTTATAAAAGTTCAGACTCAAATGGGACAAAGTAGATTGAGCTGGCTCTTCTTTAAAAACTGCATATAATTTTTACATGTTTTAATTTCTGCATATGTTTTTATACTAATATGTTCAATAAACAAAAAATATTTTTTAGTCTACCATGTACCTGATACAATAAAGGGTCTTGCAATTATGTAACTGAACCTATTTTCATTGTACATATCCCCTGATATGGAAGGTAGTGAATAACTTACCAAATTTCTCAGGATGTGGGCAGTATCCTATTTTGTTTGTATTTTTGTTATTTGTGCATATTTTATTATTATAGGGTTATGTAAAAGAATTTTCTTTATCATATTATTTGTATTCGTTGTCATCCTTAGAAAAGTCTCTGCTACTTTTGTTAGAACTTCAAATGTTAGAACTTGGTGGGGCAAAGATGAGAACATGGCTCCTAATATTTTTAAATGAAAGCTTTTGTTATAGAGCTAGTTTGTATAATACCATGGAGGAAGTGAACCTGTTAATGGATAATAAATGAGAAAACGTTCAGGCAGAGGACACACATCACTTAAAACTGCTATAACAGAATGGGAGCTCTAGTTAGAGATGGCAGATTGCAAACATACATTTAATTCCTCTCCTCTCTGATATTCACTATGACAAAGGATTTTTAAAAAGACATACATTCTGAAGGGCAAAGAGAGAGAAGATAACCCAACAGTGAAATGTTCAGAATCTAGAAAACAAATGCATAGTGGCAATGACTTAGCAGACATGGCAAAACTAAATCCTAAGCTTGAAGTATGGAAAGCTATTAAGCAATAGAATATCTATGGGTGGAATACACCTCCGAAAGTGTCATAATTTGGAAGGACCAGATACCTTTGGAAATGATGATAAAAGTGGGGTTAAAACCAGGAAGTCTGAGAAATGGATCCAAGTGTCTGCCTCATCTTCACATTCCAGGGGATTCTCTCCCTAGTCTCTAATTCTCTGAAAAGAATTAAACAAGTTGGGTGATGGACTGGTGTAGATATTCGCATTGTGGAAAATAAACTTAAGGAAATCAGCCATAAAAATACAAAAGATCTGACAGGATTGAAATTGTAAACAATGTCGGTAATTAATTCACCATAAAGGAAATACCAGGAGAACTAAAATCAATTAAAGAGATGTCTACCTCATTGATAAATCAGAGAAATCAAAATTACATCAACCCTGAAATATCACTTCAAACTCAGATTGGGCAAAAAATGTATTGTCAACTATTGAGAGGTAGTAGAGAAATGGAAATTCTCTTGTTATGCTAGTGGGATGCTAATGAGTGTGTTCAATTTATAAGGAATGTGGCATTTCCTAGACAATGAAGTCCCGTGTTGTCAAATCTATCCTACGTGTGTAACCTTACGACACTCACACACTGACACATGGAGATATTCACAAGAGTGTTCATTAAGGATTTGTTTGTTCTAGCAAAGTTGAAATCCGTCTTGTTGTTCACCTAGTGAAAAGAAGAATGTGCCTGTCCTTGAATATGACACAGCTTTTCCTGAAGTAACTTTAAATAAATCTTGTTAAACATTATAAATATGAAAAGTAGGTGACAAAGTGAGACATATAGCACAATCCCAATTACTAAAGTATGAGTATTGAATACAGAGTATGGGTCTCTAAGAAAACTGGTGATGTTAGAAATGGAACTGCAGGTGCAGGATAAATGAGAAAGATTCATAAAATAATGACAGTGAGTTATTAAGTAAGGATAATCATTAGCGAAATTCTCAGTCTCTGGAATCCTTAAGCAAAGGATAACAAAAAGTAAACCGCAAAGGGTAATCAGAAGTGAGGAGAAAAGTCAGCACAGTATCTGACACAAAGTACTTGTTCAATAATTGCTTCCTGAACAAACGAATAAATAAATAAATTTGTGAATGAGCAAATTTAAAAAGAGTGAATAATGTATGTTTAATGTGCTATAACTTTATTATGTGGAATAAGAAGTATGTACAAATATAAAATGCAACCAAGGAGCATTTTTCTATATAATTTAAATAGATACACACTACAATGATTGATCATTGCTTTGGACTGGGGATTTAGTCATGATTATTTAAGAAACTGAGGGGAAAATGCGGAATTGATTTAGATGATGCTGATTGCGCTGAAAAAGCATGATGTTGGTTGGAATTCAATTAATTATATGCATTCCTGACCATCCTAGGGGCCCTTAGGTCTAATCATAAAAAAAGGAGACTATGATCAATTTAGAAATCTCTCTAAGGCAAACATATTTCAGTGGGAAATACATTTTCCTATCTACAATGTTTGGTTCAGCATAATTAACATGAATAATTCAGGACAATTTCCTGATAGTTATTATATTTGAGAGTTTAGCTGGATCCTAACTGCCCTCAAAGTGTAGTCAGCATGTAAATTTCTCAGGACAGAGTGGGAAGTAGGTAGTTTGATTAAAATGTAATACATATTTTGAATTAACAATATTCAGGGTCTTAACAAAATGACCTTAACAATATTATTTTATAAAAATACATTTGCATAATTGTTGCAATGACGTCGCCCTCTCTTCCTAACTCTCCCCCTAAACCACCTAACGTATTTAATTTCTCTGTTAATCAATAAACTTTCATGAAATGGAGCATAGTTTATTTTATAGTTCATTTTAAGTTTAATGCCAGCTAAATGAGGGAGTGTGGTTTTAACCTAAAGAAAGTACACAAAAGCTCTGCTATTATAGAAATGAGAATGTTTGAATCAATTGCTTGTACTGGGTCATGTTTGTCATATTTACATTCTACAGCAAGACCTTTACCTTTGTGAACCTCCGATTTGGTTCCCTTTCGTTGTGTATAAAACCCAGAAAAGGCATTAGGTTATAGGATGTTTTGTAAGAGAATGGACTTCATATGTGATAGTGTGATTTTATTTTTAAAATTTCATACTCTCTGAGTCAATTTTAAATATTTTCGATATAAACAAAACATCTAAATGCAGGAAGAACTCTTGAGCTCAGGAGTTTCAGGTTAGAGTTAGCTAGGATTGTGCCACTATCCTCTGGCCTGGGCAATTGAGCGAGACCCTGTCTCTAAAAAGTAAACAAATAGAATGTAAATATAAATAAATTAAATAATAAAATAAATGTTAAAAAATAGAAAATACATTTATTCTTCTGATACTAATTTAACCTCTCTGGAACATCCAAACTGTGACTACTTTAATCCCAAATTTCTATGTGCCCACTTTTCCATTGCCATAGAGGATTAAAAGGATGGTAAGATTTTTCACACCACCAGCTTGCTAGCCACAATTTTTACAATAATCAAGCTTTTAGAATCAACTGTCAGTTTATATTCTAAGCCTTTTTATTGATATCAGGAATATATACTTACACTGTATTCCTTGCATTTTGAGAGGTGTTTCTTACTTCATTATAGAAAGTAAATAGGAGACATCAACAGAAGAGCTTTGCATCCATCTCTCTGAGAAGTTTCTCATTTATTATTACTAGTGATAAAGGTTAATTTTGAGAAAAATCACTTAGTATCAGCATCAATTGCATCTTCTAACAGAATGTCAAAATTAAGCAGAGTTAATGGCCCAATCACAAGCAACATTGGACCATAGAAGCACCCTTCATAGAAGCAGCAGAGCTGACCTATGGGAAAGCAGATTAGAAGATAATCTTCCACAGGGAGCTTACTCCCAAAAGGAAGAGGGAAAAGCCAACCCAGGTATGTCCATGTAACTGTACCAAGTGTTCTAATCAGAGAAACCACCACATTTCTCTGGGATAAAAAGTGTAATGGGATAGAGTAAGGGCACCAAGAACACTGATTGCATTTTTCTACTGAAAAGGGGAATATCACATGTGCAGAAAAGGCATTCTACCCCAAATTCTGTTATAAAAATTCTGTGTGTATATATATATATATACACACACACACACACACACATAGACACACACACACACACACACATATGTATATATGCATATTCCTTACCTTGTTTCTTCAGAAGCCAGTTTCCTCCTTCTTTTTGGTACATTTCTCCAAATTTCTTATTTCAGAAGTAAGAAATGCTATATGTCTATATGAATATATATACAATTACAATATATTTATTACACACATTCACACACACAATTGATATGACTGCAAATTTAATGGAGACATTACAGTATTACTAATATAGCCATTGAGAATAAACACTCCCAACCCTGAAGCTCACATAACTTAAAGCCCAAGAACCTGCCTGACCTCCCCAAGTTTATTTTCCAAAAGTGAAAATCTTGGACCAGGACCTGTGATGATCCTTCTCAGGGTAGTGCTCTTCTCACAACAGGATTTGGTGCTTCTTACAGTAACTATTAATAACTAATAACACTGTCTTTAAAACACATGGGTGAATTACTTTTCCAACACTTTTAGTGCTGCCATTTTCAGGTTGTATTATATATTTATTTGTTTCATCCACATAGTCATATGGTCATACTCCTCTGTTTCCAATTTTCCTATGACAGAGGTCTTGTATGTAGAGGAGGAAAGCTGGTGTTATTTTCCAGGGCTGTGAAACTTAGTGCACGGTTTTAAAAATCAGAGTCATGCTAAATATTATATCACTATAGGAGATAAGAAAATAAATCCACTCTTAGATACATCTGCTTACTACAAAAAACATATTGACTAAAGTAATCCCACATTTTAAAGAAACATCTAGCATTGAAATAGTGATAATGTCTAGTATTGATACAATTTTCTGAGCTAAACTTGATTGAAGAATTTGGGCAAGGACATGTAAGTCCACAGCTCTAATGCAACAAACTTGGAAGTGATTGAGACAACAGGAAATGCCTCTTTTGGAAATAAGCTGGGAGGAAAAGTGTCAGTGGGAAGCAGACCCCACCTTTAGACAGAAACAAGAGAAGAACTCCTGGTGAGGAACCTGAAGCCAGGTCATAGGTCAGGGCTTCTATAGTATTTATGCTGCTTGTTCTGAGGATTCTTTGGGAATTTACCCTAGAAACGTAAATGAAGTTGGAACCCAAAAATAGGCAGTCTCTTTTTTGAAGAATTACCAAATATATTTCATACTGAGGTTGTGTTGGAGCCACTTCTTACCACCTTTACCAATAAAATGGAATTTTTCTAGAGACTCTCACTGTCAGAATGAATAATTGGTGCCCATTCTTTTCCATTCTTCTCCTCCAGCTTCTCCCTTCCCTGATGACATTGCCTTATTCTCTTAGCTAACCCAAAGAACATTGGAATTTTTATAGCTTTCTTGCTTAATGTCTTTCTCTGGTCTTGTCAGCTGTTCATGCTTCTCAGTGCTCACTCATCTTTCCAGAGCCATCTTAAATATTATTGACCCATCACATATGTGTCAGTTAGGTGTTTGCAGATGCAAGTAACTGAAACCCAAACACAAAATAGAGTGTTAGTTCACATAAGTTGATGTTGAGAGTTCAGGCAGGTTTTACAGTTGGGTGGATCATGAACTGAAGCACATCTTAAAGGACTCAGGTATTTGATGTCACTCCACTCTGTTGTCTGCTTCCTATGGTTGTGCTTTGAGAGTAAGGAAGAACTCGGGAGGCTAAGGCAGGAGAATGTAGTGAACCCAGGAGGCGAAGGTTGCAGTGAGCTGAGATCGCGCCACTGCACTCCAGCCCGGGAGACAGAGTGAGACTCCATCTAATAATAAAAAAAAAAAGAGTGAGAAAGAACTGTTCCGGAAGATGACATCCAATGTCTTCTTTTAAGTCAATGGCCAGAAGTTTTCATGTGCTCATTTCTGAACTAATGCCTGATAAGAAAGATGGCACTATCCTTAGATTAGAGTTGCCAAATCTTAGTGCTATTCACTTTTGTGGCCAGATAATCCCTTTTATGCAGAGCTTTCTCGTACATGGTAGGAGGTTTAGCATCATCCTTGGAGGCTATCTACTGAATTCCAAGTCTCCTCCACTATGTGATAACCCAAAATGTCTGTCAGCATTATCAAATGTCCCCCAGGGCAAAATGGTCCCCAGAACTGCACCTTTAGACCCATAAAGTTAACGGCTCAGGATAAAGGTGAGCTTGTGGTACCAAGCTCCATAAGACAGAGGTGGCTACTCTATCAACAACAACAAAAAAAGTTTCTTTGAACAATTAATTAGAGGACAATGGTGATGTGTGGCTAATCAACAATGTAAATTACACAGTTAAATCAACTCCTGTTTTAACATTGCTGATGATCAATCCAAGATAAGCCTGACACTCCTCAGTTAGGTTCCTATCCATTCTGACTGGCTATGGAAGGAGAATTTCTATAAGGAGAATGGCCTGAATAAGAAGAAGGAAGCCTTGCTTCTGTGAAAATATCTCTTGTCTGTCCTGTGTCATGGCTGCTCAAAGAGATCACAGTCCTACAGCTTCTATTACCTGGACAGAAGAAGCATTGCTCAATTAACTCCATTAGCACGTCACTGTTAGCATGTGAGATTTTTCAGGAGTTGCAGGATTTTCAGAACATTTGCTGAGAGTTGTGGAACCTTGGGGTAAACTGAGCATCTTTTGAACAAATTGGCTCACCTGGTGGCACTTAAATGGACCTGTCCTCATACGCATCTGTCTGTTGAAATGCCCAATAGCAGGACTTACCATGCTGCCTTCCAAATCTTTGGCTACATCCCTCATTTCAGTGTAAAGAAGTCCTCTGCTCCTCAGGAAGCCATGAAAGATACAGAAGATGTCCTCTAAATTCCTTTGCTACAAAGATGACAAGCAGAAGATAAATGTTAATTAATTTGGAATTTACTGGAACATAGCTCCAGATAAACCCAGCTCTCAGCATGTGGAGTATCATTACATGTTGGCATTAACCTCTTTCTTTTGTGAGCCCTTCCTGGGCATTGGCCTGGATACCTGAGGCACGGATTTCTGTTTTAATGTTAGCAGATGCAGGAATCAATTTGCTTTCCTCCAGCCTTATCACCACTTATACAACACAATGAAGATCCTGTTATTTTAAATGAAGCAACTGCCTCAGATAAAGGAGGCTTTTGACATGACTTAAATTTTTAGCTGACAAGGAGTGGAGTTCCAAATATGTGCATTTATCCATCCATTTACACACATTTATTTATCGGGCATTTTGTAAGTTCCTAATGGCACATTAATGTTTAAAGCAAAATCTCAGCCATCAAGGAAATCAGGGCCTAACTGGGAGAAAAAATGTGTAGAAAAATTATTAAAGTAGGCTGTAAAAAGTGTCATAAGAGAAATAGACAAAGTGTTGTGAGAGGACAGAGGCAGCACACTTCTAAAAGCAATCTGTGGTCCAATTCCTACTAAGAAACAGGCTACATTCAAAGAATTTACTAATAAGAGCTTAGTGGAGTGACTACTTAGAGAAGCATGGGTTGGATTTGGGAAACAAACTTGAATAGCAAACTAGCCAGGTACTAGCAACAGTGAAAGCCTAAGGGCCTGAAGAGGTAAAAGGAGAACAACATTACTAGAACTCATAAACAGTGTAGCCATTGGAAAGGAGCTGTCCAGGGCACTTGAGGTTGTGGGTAGAAGAGCAAGAGATGCATAGTACTGCCAAAACTGTAGTTCTGGGTGAGGTGGTGTTGTGCAGAAAAAAATACCCTAATCTTTCTCACTTCATGCCTTCTGAATTGGTGTGGCTACCTCTCATTGGCTGTTGCCAACTAGAAAACAGGGCAGGGTGACGTGTTCTATAGAAGCAGCCTCTTGGTAAACAAGGAAAGACAAAAAGGGTAAAAATGGAACATATATTTAGTACCAGGAGGGCAGGATACATAGAAAAGGTGCTATTTGTTGGGTCCCAGTAACTGAAACCAGGTTGGGAAGATCTTTGGGTTCTCATACCACTTCATTTAGTAGAGATTAAAAGACATTGGCAGACCAAAGAAAATGTGGTTTCTTTAGCTTTTTCCTTTGTTACATTAGGGTTTCTGCAGACAGACTCTATGCATGTGTGTGGGCATGCACATGCATGTGTGTGTGTGTTTGCATGTGTGTGTGTTCACTTCTCATTTGCATAAAGAAAAACAGCTTTACTATGACCAGAATAAAATTAAAGTTTTTAATAGGATTTTAAAAAGTGAAGTAGAAACAAGTGCTACAACTATTAAGAAAATATTTTAATTTAAAAAAAAGTTACTGACCAGGGAAGAAATTTGGTGGATTAGGATAATAAATAATTTATTAGCAGGGTTTTCATAGTGAGGCTTTTAAGTAAGTTAATAACCATACAAAAATGCAAAGTATTGTTACTTTATAGACTTTGAGGTGCCTAGAGAACTCCTAACAGACTAGGAAGTCTAATATCAAAGCAGATATCAGTTTTCTGTTTTTAACCGCACAGCTCATGTTGATCAGAGATTCCCATATATTTTAGGCCCTCATTAAAACTAAGGTGGCTTAGCATGCTCTGTGATATGTAATTTTGTCTCTGCTCCTATTTCATCTGGGCTTCAGACAACTGAGGTTTTTAAAAGATGCTTAGAATAATTGACCAGATACTTCTGTATTTCCAAAAGTGTTTACAATTAGGTTGGCTTTTTTCCCTTCAAGCTTAGTTGAAAAAATGACAAAGGATAAGCTGTTTGTGTATCATTAATCTGTATCCTCGTTAACTAAAGTAAGATCTTTAGTCAAAAGGAAGAGATTAGGCTAATGATGGTTTCTGGCTGTTTGATTGTTTGTCACTCCTTTTGTCATTTTTCACCCTCAACATCCCGTTGATTGAGCCAATTGTGAATACAGGCAATCAATAAAACTCCAGGTGCCATGATTTGGCACTCCTCTGGCATATATTATGTGAGATGGGGGAAATGAGACTGTAGCACAGTTCATCAATAAAGAATTTAGGAAAATTTAGAAACACACACACACACACAGCAAAACATTGGAAAATTTTCAAGCCAAGCATACGCAGTTGTGTTTTGTGGGTGTATATTTCTGTAGGATTATGAATTAAACAGTATTTTGGCAGAACAAACACGCAATATGTATCCGGAGGAAGTATATATTAGTCTTACACAGACCATGTATCCTAACATATGTTCTATTGGCATCCATTTCACCTGTAGACTATGTGTACATGGGTGCTTTGAGCAACTGACAAGTTTTGAATAGTTTGAACAGATCTTAATCTTTTTTACTTATAACAAGAAAGAAAAAAAATGACAAAATCATTTCTCTTGTTTTCAAAGATATTAGTCCATAAGCATTTGATAAGCATGTTATTCAATAGTCGATGTCATAAAAATTAAATTTCCAACATAGTTCCTCTCCACATGAAAATATGATTTTAGAGAAAATCAGAACCACTAGACATATGCAAATCTCAATTCGAAAATATTTTAAATTATTAAATAATTTGAAAAATGAATTTTTTAACTTCGAGTATAACATATGTTGTAAAGTTAGTTGTAAATGAGTGCTAATTAGCAAAAGTTAAGTGAATGGAAAGAAAATCAACAATCTTACATAGTCTATAATAAACATAAAAAACTTTTTAGCTTATAAAAGATGAAATGTTGAAGTTCACCAATTAAAATAAGTTATCAAGCCTATTAGGGAATACATACAGGTTTTGTAAACTGTACGTTTTAAATGATTACCAATTTTCAACCAGAGCTTCTTTATTTATGAATAAACCCTTTAGATCTGGAAAAGAAAACATTATTTTGGTCTCAAGTCACTTAAAAGCATACGGACTGTAAATGAGCTATGATACAGTCTGGAGTACAGAATTTGGAATAAGGGAGGTTGAAGGTTGGGAGTGGTTGCTATATCTGGCCACTCCACATTGCCATCAGAACCACAGTTCTCTTCATCCTTCCTCATTCTTCAGAGGAAAAGAGAGTTTAGTGTGAGAAATGGTGTCCCTGGTACGAATTATTTTTATTTTTAAAATTGAAATTTTAAAAAATTGTTATATCTTAGCTGTACAAATTTGGAGTGTACATGTGGTCTTTTAATACATATATACAAGGTGTAACAACCCAGTCGGGGTAATTGGTATGAATTATTGGCATCTGGCTCTGTTAAACTGAGGACCCTACTGGAGACCTGCTCCTGAGTAGTGATGCTGTCACTGTGGCTGTGGAGATGACAAAGATAATAAAGAGACACTGAGTGAGCAGGTGTTATTACACTGTCCTTGCTGTGTGACTTGAAATCAGGGAGGAAAAGAGCCTAACAGTGATGTCCACCGCAGCTGGGTGTGATCTCGCTGATCGTGCTCAAGAATCATCAGCCAGAGCCCCTCCTTTGCTGCAGGAATTATGACAGCAACAGTGAGCAGCCCCTTCCCAGACAGTTCTGCTTTGAGGGTTCAGTAGGCTACCGTCAATATTTAGGCTACCTGCTTCTACGGGTCTCCTAATGTAGATTTGTAAAGATTGTATAAAAATCTTTTATGTGCCTTCCCTTCCCTCCCTCCCTCCTTCCCATCTTTGCTTCCTTTCTTATCTTCCTCCTTCCCTACTTTTCTTTTTCCTCCCTTCTTTTCTTCCCTCCTTCTTCCTTTTTCTTTCCTCTCTTCCTTTATTCTTCCTACATTTAAATGATTGTGGGCCAGGAGTGGTGACTCACACCTGTAATCCCAGCACTTTGGGAGGTCAAGGTGGGCGGATCATGAGGTCAGGAGTTCGAGACCAGCCTGGCCAATGTGGTGAAACCCTGTTTCTACTAAAGATACAAAAAATGAGCCAGGTGTGGTGGCAAGCGCCTGTTATCCCAGCTACTCCGGAGGCTGAGGGAGGAGAATCTCTTGAACCCAGGAGGCCGAGGTTGCAGTGAGCCGAGATTGCAACACTGCACTCCAGCCTGGGTGACAGGGCAAGACTCCATCTCAAAAATAAATAAGTAAATAAATAAAATAAATAAATAATTGAATTACTACTATGAATTAGATACTGTTGAAGCACTAGGAATACAAAAATGAATAAACAATCTCCCAGTCCAGTTACAGCTAGTAAGGGAAGATAAAGCACTTAACAAACAAAATAATAATAATAGTATTGGGTAGCAACAGGTACTATCAAGAAAAATAAAGCAGATGAGAAAATAGAATGTGTTATTTTAGATAAGGCAGTCATATTAGTTTTCTAGAGCTGCTGTAAAAAATTACCATAAACTTGGTGGCTTAAACCAACCAACAGTCAAATTTATTCTTTCATCATTCTAGAGGCCAGAAATCCTAAATCAAAGCATCAGGAGGGCTATGCTCTCTTTAAATGTTTCAGAGGAAAATTTTTCCTTGACTCCTCTGGCTTCTGGTGGTTCCATGTGTCCCTTGGCTGGTGGTTGCATATCTCCAATCTCTGTCTCTATGATCAGATAGCTTTGTTTACTTCCTTCTGCTTTATCCTTTTTCTCCTCTTCTGTCCCTTATTAGGACACTTGGTCAATGGATTCAGGGCTGAGTGGTAATCCTGGATGATCTCATGCTAAAATACTTAATTACATCTGCAAAGATTCTTTTTGTAAATAAGGTCACATTCAGTTTCTAGGGATTAGGATGCAGGTATATTTGTTGGGCAGCCAGCACATTACAGAAGTCAAGAAAGGCCTGTTGGTCAAGAAAGGGCTTTTGGTTAAGATAACATTTGAACTGAAATCAGAATCAAGTGAGAAAACGAGCCAATATGAAAATATTATGTAACAGGAAATATATAAATCACAATGTTTATCCAAAAAGTATTGATATCTTGAAAGAAAAGATCTGAGGCACGTTCTAAAAAGAGTTCTGCACCAACCTTTTCATTCTCACTTTGTAAACATAAAATGCTAGTTTTCAGCTTTCATTAATGATTATTTTTATGCTAGTTCTTAAAATTTGTCTTGGATTGTCACGAAGGTATTAAGTTCAATAATATATCAGGGATGTAAAGGATCTAGCTCCAGGGGTAAGGGATAAATGAAAGTGCTAGATGCTTCTTGAATTATAATGGTAGATTCTCCTTGTGGTGTTTACAGTTGCATGCACAGTTACACACTAGGACCTCCCCATACCCTCCCAATTCCATCATTAACACTTTGTGCACATTTTTAACATTTCTATTCTTCATAAAATGCATGTATTTATAGAAAGTTCATAAGTTATGTCAATGTAATGTGGAAGTGTCAACATGAAAACTAACATGAGGAAGGGATGGAGATGTTTATGGAGGTCAAGGGATGAGAATGAAACAAAGGGAGGTGTTCCCTCCATCCCTCCTTTCCTCCCTCCCTCCCTCCTTTCCTCCTTGCCTTCTTTCCTTCCCTCCTTCTTTTCCTCCTTCCTTCCTTCCTTCTCAATTTTTTGCCAGGCTGCAGTGCAGTGTCACAATCATAGCTCGCTGGAACCCAGATCTCCTCAGCTCAAATGATCTGTTCACATCAGCCGCCCAAGTAGCTGAAACTACAGGTGTATGCCACCACACTCAGCTAACTTTTAAAAATATTGTGTAGAGATAGGCTCTCACTATGTTCTCTAGGGCTGGTCTCAAACGTGGACTCAAGTGATCCTGGCATCTATTTTCTAAAAGAAAACAAACAGACAAAAAACTCAGTCAGAATGCAGCTGAGAACTGATCACAATAACCACAGTAAATGTTTTTATTATTTATTTATTTATTTATTTATTTATTTATTTATTTTTATTATACTTTAAGTTCTAGGGTACATGTGCATAACGTGCAGGTTTGTTACATATGTATACTTGTGCCATGTTGGTGTGCTGCACCCATCAACTCGTCAGCACCCATCAATTCATCATTTATATCATGTATAACTCCCCAACGCAATCCCTCCCCCCCTCCCCCCTCCCCATGATAGGCCCCAGTGTGTGATGTTCCCCTTCCCGAGTCCAAGTGATCTCATTGTTCAGTTCCCACCTATGAGTGAGAACATGCAGGTGTTTGGTTTTCTGTTGTTAGAATGATGGTTTCCAGCTGCATCCATGTCCCTACAAAGGACGCAAACTCATCCTTTTTTATGGCTGCATAGTATTCCATGGTGTATATGTGCCACATTTTCTTAATCCAGTCTGTCACAGATGGACATTTGGGTTGATTCCAAGTCTTTGCTATTGTGAATAGTGCTGCAATAAACATACGTGTACATGTGTCTTTGTAGTAGAATAATTTATAATCCTTTGGGTATATACCCAGTAGTGGGATGGCTGGGTCATATGGTACATCTAGTTCTAGATCCTTGAGGAATTGCCATACTGTTTTCCATAATGGTTGAACTAGTTTACAGTCCCACCAACAGTGTAAAAGTCTTCCTATTTCTCCACATCCTCTCCAACACCTGTTGTTTCCTGACTTTTTAATGATTGCCATTCTAACTGGTGTGAGATGGTATCTCATTGTGGTTTTGATTTGCATTTCTCTGATGGCGAGTGATGAAGAGCATTTTTTCATGTGTCTGTTGGCTGTATGAATGTCTTCTTTTGAGAAATGTCTGTTCATATCCTTTGCCCACTTTTTGATGTGGTTGTTTGTTTTTTTCTTGTATATTTGTTTGAGTTCTTTGTAGGTTCTGGATATTAGCCCTTTGTCAGATGAGTAGATTGCAAAAATTTTCTCCCATTCTGTAGGTTGCCTGTTCACTCTGATGGTAGTTTCTTTTGCTGTGCAGAAGCTCTTTAGTTTAATGAGATCCCATTTGTCAATTTTGGCTTTCGCTGCCATTGCTTTTGGTGTTTTAGACATGAAGTCCTTGCCCATGCCTAAGTCCTGAATGGTACTACCTAGATTTTCTTCTAGGGTTTTTATGGTATTAGGTCTAACATTTAAGTCTCTAATCCATCTTGAATTAATCTTCGTATAAGGAGTGAGGAAAGGATCCAATTTCAGCTTTCTACTTATGGCTAGCCAATTTTCCCAGCACAATTTATTAAATAGGAATCCTTTCCCCATTTCTTGTTTCTCTCAGGTTTGTCAAAGATCAGATGGCTGTAGATGTGTGGTATTATTTCTGAGGACTCTGTTCTATTCCATTGGTCTATATCTCTGATTTGGTACCAGTACCATGCTGTTTTGGTTACTGTAGCCTTGTAGTATATTTTGAAGTCAGGTAGCGTGACACCTCCAGCTTTGTCCTTTTGACTTAGGATTGTCTTGGCAATGTGGGCTCTTTTTTGGTTCCATATGAACTTTAAAGCAGTTTTTTCCAGTTCTGTGAAGAAACTCATTGGTAGCTTGATGGGGATGGCATTGAATCTATAAATAACCTTGGGCAGTATGGCCATTTTCACGATATTGATTCTTCCTATCCATGAGCATGGTATGTTCTTCATTTGTTTGTGTCCTCTTTGATTTCACTGAGCAGTGGTTTGTAGTTCTCCTTGAACAGGTCCTTTACATCCCTTGTAAGTTGGATTCCTAGGTATTTGATTCTCTTTGAAGCAATTGTGAATGGAAGTTCATTCCTGATTTGGCTCTCTGCTTGTCTGTTACTGGTGTATGAGAATGCTTGTGATTTTTGCACATTAATTTTGTATCCTGAGACTTTGCTGAAGTTGCTTATCAGCTTAAGGAGATTTTGGGCTGAGACAATGGGGTTTTCTAAATTTACAATCATGTCATCTGCAAACAGGGACAATTTGACTTCTTCTTTTCCTAACTGAATACCCTTGATTTCTTTCTCTTGCCTGATTGCCCTAGCCAGAACTTCCAAGACTATGTTGAATAGGAGTGGTGAGAGAGGGCATCCCTGTCTTGTGCCAGTTTTCAAAGGGAATTTTTCCAGTTTTTGCCCATTCACTATGATATTAGCTGTGGGTTTGTCATAAATAGCTCTTATTATTTTGAGGTACGTTCCATCAATACCGAATTTATTGAGAGTTTTTAGCATGAAGGGCTGTTGAATTTTGTCAAAAGCCTTTTCTGCATCTATTGAGATAATCATGTGGTTCTTGTCTTTGGTTCTGTTTATACGCTGGATTACATTTATTGATTTGCGAATGTTGAACCAGCCTTGCATCCCAGGGATGAAGCCCACTTGATCATGGTGGATAAGTTTTTTGATGTGCTGCTGAATCCGGTTTGCCAGTATGTTATTGAGGAGTTTTGCATCGATGTTCATCAGGGATATCGGTCTAAAATTCTCTTTTTTTGTTGTGTCTCTGCCAGGCTTTGGTATCAGGATGATGTTGGCCTCATCAAATGAGTTAGGGAGGATTCCCTCTTTTTCTATTGATTGGAATAGTTTCAGAAGGAATGGTACCAGCTCCTCCTTGTACCTCTGGTAGAATTCAGCTGTGAATCCATCTGGTCCTGGACTTTTTTTGGTGGGTAGGCTATTAATTGTTGCCTCAATTTCAGAGCCTGCTATTGGTCTATTCAGGGATTCAACTTCTTCCTGGTTTAGTCTTGGGAGAGTGTAAGTGTCCAGGAAATTATCCATTTCTTCTAGATTTTCAGTTTATTTGTGTAGAGGTGTTTATAGTATTCTCTGATGGTAGTTTGTATTTCTGTGGGGTCCGTGGTGATATCCCCTTTATCATTTTTTATTGCGACTATTTGATTCCTCTCTCTTTTCTTCTTTATTAGTCTTGCTAGCGGTCTGTCAATTTTGTTGATCTTTTCAAAAAACCAACTCCTGGATTCATTGATTTTTTGGACGGTTTTTTGTGTCTCTATCTCCTTCAGTTCTGCTCTGATCTTAGTCATTTCTTGCCTTCTGCTAGCTTTTGAATGTGTTTGCTCTTGCCTCTCTAGTTCTTTTAATTGTGATGTTAGAGTGTCAATTTTAGATCTTTCCTGCTTTCTCTTGTGGGCATTTAGTGCTATAAATTTCCTTCTACACACTGCTTTAAATGTGTCCCAGAGATTCTGGTATGTTGTATCTTTGTTCTCATTGGTTTCAAAGAACATCTTTATTTCTGCTTTCATTTCATTATGTACTCAGTAGTCATTCAGGAGCAGGTTGTTCAGTTTCCATGAGTTGAGCAGTTTTGATTGAGTTTCTTAGTCCTGAATTCTAGTTTGATTGCACTGTGGTCTGAGAGACAGTTTGTTATAATTTCTGTTCTTTTACATTTGCTGAGGAGTGCTTTACTTCCCATATGTGGTCAATTTTGGAGTAAGTGTGATGTGGTGCTGAGAAGAATGTGTATTCTGTTGATTTGGGGTGGAGAGTTCTACAGATGTCTATTAGGTCCCCTTGGTGCAGAGATGAGTTGAATTCCTGGATATCCTTGTTAACTTTCTGTCTCGTTGATCTGTCTAATGTTGACAGTGGAGTGTTGAAGTCTCCCATTATTATTGTATGGGAGTCTAAGTCTCTTTGTAAGTCTCCTAGGACTTGCTTTATGAATCTGGGTGCTCCTGTATTGGGTGCATATATATTTAGAAGAGTTAGCTCTTCCTGTTGAATTGATCCCTTTACCATTATGTAATGGCCTTCTTTGTCTCTTTTGATCTTTGATGGTTTAAAGTCTGTTTTATCAGAGACTAGGATTGCAACCCCTGCTTTTTTTTGTTCTCCATTTGCTTGGTAGATCTTCCTCCATCCCTTTATTTTGAGCCTATGTATGTCTCTGCATGTGAGATGGGTCTCCTGAATAGAGCAGACTGATGGGTCTTGACTCTTTATCCAGTTTGCCAGTCTGTGTCTTTTAATTGGAGCATTTAGTCCATTTACATTTAAGGTTAATATTGTTATGTGTGAACTTGATCCTGCCATTATGATATTAACTGGTTATTTTGCTCGTTAGTTGATGCAGTTTCTTCCTAGCCTCGATGGTCTTTACGTTTTGGCATGCTTTTGGAACGGCTGGTACCAGTTGTTCCTTTCCATGTTTAGTGCTTCCTTCAGGGTCTCTTGTAAGGCAGGCCTGGTGGTGACAAAATCTGTAAGTATTTGCTTATCTGTAAAGGATTTTATTTCTCCTTCACTTATGAAACTTAGTTTGGCTGGATATGAAATTCTGGGTTTAAAATTCTTTTCTTTAAGAACATTGAATATTGGCCCCCACTCTCTTCTGGCTTGTAGAGTTTCTGCCGAGAGATCTGCAGTTAGTCTGATGGGCTTCCCTTTGTGGGTAACCCGACTTTTCTCTCTGGCTGCCCTTAAGATTTTTTCCTTCATTTCAACTTTGTTGAATCTGGCAATTAGGTGTCTTGGAGTTGGTCTTCTCGAGGAGTATCTTTGTGGAGTTCTCTGTATTTCCTGAATTTGGATGTTGGCCTGCCCTACTAGGTTGGGGAAGTTCTCCTGGATGATATCCTGAAGCGTGTTTTCCAACTTGGTTCCATTTTCCCCTCACTTTCAGGCACCCCAATCAGACGTAGATTTGGTCTTTTTACATAATTCCATACTTCTTGCAGGCTTTGTTCATTTCTTTTTCTTCTTTTTTCTTTTGGTTTCTCTTCTCACTTCATTTCATTCATTTGATCCTCAATCGCTGATACTCTTTCTTCCAGTTGATCGAGTCGGGTACTGAAGGTGTGCATTTGTCACATATTTCTCGTGTCATGGTTTTCATCTCTGTCATTTCATTTATGACCTTCTCTGGATTAATTATTCTAGCTATCAATTCTTCCACTTGTTTTTCAAGATTTTTAGTTTCTTTGCGCTGGGTACGTAATTCCTCCTTTAGCTCTGAGAAGTTTGATGGACTGAAGCCTTCTTCTCTCATCTCATCAAAGTCATTCTCTGACCAGCTTTGATCCGTTGCTGGCAATGGGCTGTGCTCCTTTGCAGGGGGAGATGCGCTCTTATTTTTTGAATTTCCAGCTTTTCTGCCCTGCTTTTTCCCCATCTTTGTGGTTTTATTTGTCTCTGGTGTTTGATGATGGTGATGTACTGATGGGGTTTTGGTATAGGTGTCCTTCCTGTTTGATAGTTTTCCCTCTGACAGTCAGGATCCTCAGCTGTAGGTCTGTTGGAGATTGCTTGAGGTCCACTCCAGACCCTGTTTGCCTGGGTATCAGCAGCAGAGGTTGCAGAAGATAGAATATTGCTGAACAGCGAGTGTACCTGTCTGATTCTTCCTTTGGAAGCTTCCTCTCAGGGGTGTACTCCACCCTGTGAGGTGTGGGGTGTCAGACTGCCCCTAGTGGGGGATGTCTCCCAGTTAAGCTACTCAGGGGTCAGGGACCCACTTGAGCAGGCAGCCTGTCTGTTCTCAGATCTCAACCTCCGTGTTGGGAGATCCACTGCTCTCTTCAAAGCTGTCAGACAGAGTCGTTCGCGTCTGCTCAGGCCTCTGCTGCTTCCCCTGTTGTTTTTTAGCTGTGCCCTGTCCCCAGAGGTGGAGTCTAGAGAGACAGGCAGGTTTCCTTGAGCTGCTGTGAGCTCCATCCAGTTCAAGCTTCCCAGCAGCTTTGTTTACCTACTTAAGCCTCAGCAATGGCAGGCGCCCCTCCCCCAGCCTCGCTGCTGCCTTGGTTAGATCGCCGCAGACTGCTGTGTTAGCAATGAGGGAAGCTCCGTGGGCGTGGGACCCTCCCGGCCAGGTGTGGGATATATTCTCCTGGTGTGCCCGTTTGCCTAAAGTGCAGTATTGTGGTGGGAGTTACCCGATTTTCCAGGTGTTGTGTTTCCCAGTTCCCCTGGCTAGGAAAAGGGATTCCCTTCCCCCTTGCGCTTCCCAGGTGAGACGATGCCTCGCCCTGCTTCAGCTCTTGCTGGTCGGGCTGCAGTAGCTGATCAGCACCGATTGTCCGGCACTCCCCAGTGAGATGACCCCAGTACGTCATTTGAAAATGCAGAAATCACCGGTCTTCTGTGTCGCTCGCGCTGGGAGTTGGAGACTTGAGCTGTTCCTCAGTAAATGTTAAATACTAGGTGAAAGTATCTTGCTAAGTACAGAAAAAAAAAAAAAAAAACAGCCATTTTTCTATAGGAAGGGTTTCTTTTAGTTTTTGTTTTTCTTTCTTTCTTCAATGATAGAGTCTCACTCTGCCCACCAGGTTGGAGTGCAGTGGGACCATCTCAGCTCACTGCAACCTCCACCTCCTGGGTTCAAGCAATTCTCCTGTCTCAGCCTCTGGAGCAGCTGGGATTACAGGCATGCACCTCCATGCCTGGCTAATTTTTGTATTTTTGGTAGAGACAGGGCTTTGACGTGTTGGCTAGGCTGGTCTTGAACTCCTCACCTCAGGTAATCTGCCTGCCTCGGCCTCCCAAAGTACTGGGGTTACAGGTGTGAGCCACTGCGCCCCGCCAGGAAGGGTTTCTTATTTCCACTTTCTAAGAGTAATTATTTATGTTGAAACCAGAAGAATTTCACGACATAGCAGAAATCCGCATGAGGCAGATCTGTTTTTTGTTCTTCAAGATTTCTTTACTCATTGAAACGACATTCACCTGTGACCCAGTTGTAAAACATAGATGTTAGGAGATTGGGTAATTTTGTCCTTCCCTCTTCACAGATTGTGCGAGTCAGTATCTCATGCAACTAGTGCACCACATGACCCGCAGCAATAACCAGCATTCCCAAAGTGAATAGGAGTTCAGATTTTCTCTCCTTAATTACATTATTTTACTTATCAGAAAGCACAAAGGGCTAAAGCTAGAAGGTACCTTCTACAATGTGTAATGAAGGAAAACTCATTTTGTATTCAGAAGTCAGAAAATCTGATACCTAAATATGTTTCTGAAATTCAGTCTCCTCACCTGAAATGTGGCTATAACACTGCCTTCATAAAGTGTATATAAATGTTTTTTTTTTTCTTTTAATATCATCAGGCGGTGGCTCAGGCCTGTAATCCCAGCACTTTGGGAGGCCGAGGCGGGCGCATCACGAGGTCAGGAGATCGAGACCATCCTGCCTAACACGGTGAAAGCCCGTCTCTACTAAAAATACAAAAAATTAGCCAGACGTGGTGGCGGGTGCCTGTAGTCCCCTCCCCCATAAAAAAGAATAGCTTAAAAACAACTGCCACAATGCATTTTAGTTGAGAGCCCACATTTGTTGAAAGGAGTCCTCATAGCCCTTCCGTTTTTCTTTTATGTCATCTTTCTTTCCCAGTGACTTCCGGATGACACATTCATTTTTGTGTGTCATGATTTTGATCTTTTCCGACAATGTTAATATCCTTAATGTTGATTAGACTCTGCAGTTGCCAAGAAAGGTACAAGCATTTGTCAATTATATATGTTAAAAACATCTTTTCCTTCTCTATGACTTGTCCTTTCACTCTCCTAATGATGTTTTTGATGGATAAAAATTTTTATTTTAATATAATCTATTAATCTTTCAATTTCCAACACTAATTGTAGTTAGTGTTTTTTGTATTCTATTTAAAAATTGCTACTGCCTCCAATCATGAAGACAGTCCCCAAAGTTATTTTCCACAATCTTTATTGTTTCACCATGTCTTTATTTCTTTTTAAAATTTGTAGTTAGGCCAGGCACGGTGGCTCACGTCTGTAATCCCAGCACTTTGGTAGGCTGAGGTGGGCGGATCACCTGAGGTCATGAGTTTGAGACCATCCTGGCCAATATAGTGAAATCCCATCTCTAATAAAAATACAAAAATTAGTGGCCGGGTGTGGTGGCTCCCAGCACTTTGGGAGGCTGAGGTGGGCAGACCATTCCAGCACTTTGGGGGTCAAGTTGGGCAGATCACGAGGTCAGGAGTTCAAGACCAGCCTGGTCAACATAGTGAAACTCTGTCTCTACTAAAAATACAAAAAAGGAACCAGATGTGGTAGCAGGTGCGTGTAATCCCAGCTACTCGGGAGGCCAAGCCAGGAGAATCACTTGAACCTGGGAGGCGGAAGTTGCAGTGAGCCAAGACTGAATCATTGCACTCCAACCTGAGTGACAAGGGCAAAACTCCATCTCAAAGCAACAAAAAACAAGTATGTAAATATTATTCTTTTTAAACTAACTTTTATCTTAATTATATTACTCTGTGATCAAAGAATGAATGATAGTTTTCCATAAAAAGGAATTTATTGGTATTTGCTTTGTGGAAATTGAAAGATATCCAAGTATAATCATGTTACTTAAGTCCTCCTGTTTTACTGAAGAAATTCCAAGAAAGATGTGTCAAAATTTTGTCCTAATATGCTAGAGAAATGTGTAATTTATGCTATTCAGAATCTATTGAGGCTTTCTTTTTGGCCTTACTTTGATCAGCTTTTTTAAAATCTTACATGATCACTGGGAGTGGGAAAGCGTATTTTCTTTTGGTAAACTTTGAATCAAACCTATTTACTTGGCGTTAGTAAGTATTACATTATCCATATATTTTGTACCCTCATTTTTATTTCCCTTCATTGATCCAACAAGTATTTATAGAGTAACTATTAAGCACCAGAACTCTTCTAGTGACTAGATGTTAAATAATGAAAATCGCATATAGTTTCTACCTACAAGTTAACAGGGAGAAGAATTTGAAAGCAATGAACCCTAGAAAGGCAAGTACAGGGTAATAAGGAGAGAATATAAAAGAGGAATGAGAGGAATGGGACCTGTCCTTTCTGGGCATGAAAGATGTCTTCATTTTGAAAGGGACAGCTCGTTTATATTTGAAAGATGATTGGGGTTAACTAAACAGGTTCAGCTGTCAGGTGGGGAGGTCAGTAGGCTAAGAAATAGTTTTAAGCAGAGAGAGCAGTGTGATCAAAGATTTTATTGTGGAAAGGATGCTTATGAGGATCTGAAAGGCAAGGGCAGCTCCAATGTCAACAGCAAGGAGGAAGTGGGGCAAGGTGACCCTGGAGGAGTTGGCATGAGGCAGATCATGCAGAACTTGTGGACCATATTAAAAATGTGAACTTGCCTCAGAAAAACTGATGTATCTTATAAAATGCTTCACACAAAAGCCTCAAACTAGCTTAAGTAGTACAAAATTGATTTGTTGGATGTCATCTATGTTCCAGAATTGTGGGATAAAGGCTCTTCCTTGACTCATTTGAAAAGTTCTCCCTCCCGTCCTCCTCTTTCCCTGCGCCCACAACTCACTTCTAGCCCTAACAGTTCTATCAATAGGCTGTCTCCAATCATGGGGACAAACTATTTGCTGATGGCACCCAGGACAGTGTGGTTTCACAATCACTTCTCAAGGAAAGAAGAAAGCATTTATCCTCAACCCTCTCAAAAAGTCCTCACTTTCTTCTTGTATTTCTATTATTTTCTCCTTCATTAGTTTTTACTTTGCATATTCTGAAATTTTTAAAGGATAGATAAAAGTTTTAGAGAAAGCATCATCTCTACAATGATGACTTTTTTATGGGATTTGAGTGTTTTCATTACAATCACTCATGTTTTCCAAGTATCCCTATCAACGTCTCTTTATATATCTACTTTTACTTTATTTTATTATTTTGGTAATCAAAAGATTCATTATGGTTGGTACCTATTGTTAAAAAACTATATGGCTTTGTTCTCTCTGTATAAAGAGAATGAATTCTACTGTTATATAATATATTCTATTTTTCCTTAAATTTTTCAAAAAAATAATGTATATTTTAAAATCAAATTCAAGCAAAAGATTATAAGCTTTATTAATTTCTTCATATTTGCTTTAAGGAATATTATATATCTTGTTTACTTTCATCTAAAGCTTGTACCTATTTTTAATTTAATTGCTAATTTCCCAAGACTTGGCCTTTTATAACATGAATTTCCTTTTGTGTTTTGTTTATTTTCATTGATCTTTCAGTTAGCTGGAATATTACTAAGGGTGTTTTGTTTTTCAGAAAGAATATGTTAGTTATTTATATTTTGAGGCTTGAATATCTGAAAATTTTCTTCAGCTGTCTTCATATGTAAATGATAACTGGGCCAGGTATGGAATTCTTGGCTTACATTTTTTTTTCAAAATTCCGCTCATGTCCCATTACTTTTATTCTCTCATGTTTCAAACGATAGGTATTCTAATTTTTGTTTCTAGCCTCATATCCCCTACAACTCTTTGGGTTACAATTAGTAAAGTTGGGGTGAAGATCAGGTCACATGGTTCAAATTTCTTCAATTTACTTTGTTCAAAGTCACATTCCTTCTCAAGAAGATTAATTACATTTTAGCCATGACAAAATTCTATAATAATTCCTCTCAGCAATAAAAAAAAATTCTGAAAAGCCACTGTCATTTGAATGAGTTTCTCATTTGGCTTGCATCATAGATGATTTTTTTCCTCTATCTTCATATTTCTCAACAGAAACTGGAACTGAGGTTACAGTAAGATTTGTATAATCAAGGCTTTTCTTTCCTAGGAAGTTTCAAGAATATTTTAACCTTAACTGCAGCAATAAATACTTAGACTTCTTTCTTAGAGAAACATTTAAAAAGCAGACAAGGATCTGCAAGGATCTTCTAGAAATCAATTAGAAAAAGACCAAGCACCTAATAAAAAAAGAATATTCAAATAACAAATATATAAAAATGTACTTGGTCTCCAGAGAAATGCAAATTAACAACACAGTGAAATACTCTCTATACATACCCTCCAAAGCAGTTAAAGTTAAAATTAATAATGCCAAGTTTTAGTGAGGACATGGAGGAACTGATTCTCTCATCTAATTGTGAAAATGAATCATCATTATCTACTACAATTCAACATCCGCATGACCTTTGTCCCAGCCATTTTTACTGCTATGTAAATATGCAGTAGTATGATAGCAAATGTGCAGAAAGACACGTATAAGAATATTTGCAGTTGCACTATTTGTAGTAGCTCTAAATTGAAAACAACTCAGATGTCCAACAGGGTATATAAATTGTAGCATATTCATAAAATTCAAACCATATAGTGTTTTTCAAAGAAATAGAATCACATTCACTGTGATGATGTCAATGAATCCCATGAATATGGAACCCAGCAAAGGATGCCACACACACATAAATACACAAACAAACACATTACAAACCATATAATTTAACTTACAGAAACACAAGTGTGTTCATTCTAACTCGTTGGTAGAGACACACATGATTTTTGAAATCTTAATATATTTTAAATTAAAAGTTAATAAGAAATCTATATGCCAATGCACACAAATACGTACACACACACAAGCATACACACACACCATACACAGAAAACCCTTTTGAATTCATATTAGAAATTACAAACTACTTAGAAATTGGAAAGAACAAAAACACTAAATACCAAGACCCAAATATGTTTGTGCAAAGACCCATCAATTTTTTTCTCTGTTGTTCAGTCAACCACTATCTCTACTTCTACAACTACACTATATTTGTATCTGCAAAGAGAAATATTTAGAACAATATTTAGTTAATGTTGAAAATAATTTTCTTATTTCTTCTAAGTAGAGAAAATATTGGTAATTTTTTGGGTTTTCGCTTGTATTTTTAAATTATTTTATATGAATTTAATGAATATTCCTTATATTTATTTCTAAATAAAAACCATTATTTAATTTAGATCTTTTATTTAATTTTAAGCATTTATTTAATAAAATCTTATTCTATTTAAATTCTCTATTAATTCAAGTAAAAATTTCCTACTAGGTTTTATCAGACATATTACTAAAATCAAAACCCAGCAAGCACAGGACACAGGACATATCATATGATACATATGATTCTGAATATTGAGCTAATATTTGTATTGAATATGTAGTATCCAAATCTGAAAAAAATAAATTTATAAAGGATACATTAAAAAAAGTGAAATTTATATTGGTAACATAGTATAATAGAGACAACATTAAGAAATGAATTAAAATAATTATATTCTTAATTTTATTATACATATAATTCATATTTTTAAAAAACTAATAATTTTCTATTTTCTGTAAATATGATTGATTTTAATAACGTCTCTTGCTCTCACTCTCTCTCTTTCTCTCCCCACCTTTTATCTCATTTTCCTAAGGTGTTTCCCGTGTGGTATTATTGTGGTATTCAACTCAATTCTGTGTGTTTGTCATTTCTCTTTTCACCCCTCACTAGTGTTTATGATATCATTTTAAATTTCTTTTAAAAACTTAAATTCAAGTTTCTGTTAATTTATTCCAGAAAATGAAGCACTTGCAGGGATATATATATATTCTTTCCTTTGACTTTCAATATATTCCAAATGCATTATTTGTCATCTTTTTGCTACTTTCTTTTTTCCTTCCTTTCCTTGTTTTTTAAATTTTCCTTTTTTTGTGTTAATTTTCTCACCTTATAATTGTGTGTTTATCTCTATTCTCATAAGAGACATGCTAAAAGTCTCTGTTTCATTTTTCTGATCAAAGAACTAGATCTTGGACCCACTCATCTTTTCATTTCCTACTCCCTACTCCCAATTGTGGTAACCTCTGTCTTCTTTTTGGTCTTCTGCAACTTTCTAAGTTGCAAAACTTCTCTGTTGTCTTCATACTGCCTATCTTTCCTTTCTCCTTTTTATTGTCATGAAAATTTTTTTTGTTCTCCCCCTGCAACTATTATATAGAAGCTATAAGATGGGGACTCTCTCTTCTTACTTTGGGAAATGAATATACCTGCATTTATATTACAATGAAAAAGGTGAGCTTTCTAATGTGCTCCTCCACTTAAAATCTTTCTCACTACTGTGCCTCAGTACCACCTCAAATATTGCACTTATGTATTCTTGCTCTTACCTATGTTATAAATCACATTCTTTTTCTCCTAAATCTTTTGCATCATCCTTCAAGCATGTTCTATTGCTTTTTACCTTTACTGTTTTTATTGAGACCTGTCACCCAGGCTGGAGGGCAGTGGCACAATCATAGCTCACTGCAGCCTCTAAATTCTGGGCTCAAGCAATCCTCCTGCCTCAGCCTCCTGAGTAACTGGGAATATAAGCACATGCCACCACACCCAGCTAATTTGTTTATTTATTTATTTGTTGGGGCATAATTTGCTGTCTTGCCCAGGCTGATCTGAAACTCCTGGCCTCAAGCAATCCTCCAGCCTCGGCCTCCCAATGCACTGAGATTAGAGGTGTGAGCCACCAGGCCTGGCCAGTTCTTTGCTTTTAAAAGACAGCAAAAGAATTCGTTGCATCATGTATCTTGTTTTCTTTTATATTTTCATTCAAACCTTATATCCTCTACTAGTTTCAGTCTTACCTACCTCTTTTTTTAAGAAGTCACATTTCTCAAAAGAAATGCTTCTTGCACAAGAAACTTGTGTTTCCCTAGTTTCTGCTCATTATCAAACTACAATAATATGGATTCTGCCTTCACCAATTTTCTTCAAACTGCAATTCTCAGTTGCTAGCAACTTACGTATTATAAATTCAACAGCAAAATTATAAATGATAGTCCAATCCTTCTTCTTCTTTTCTTTCTTTGACTTCTGTGATGTCGTGCCTCTCATTTTCTTCTTATTTCTTTTGCTCAACTTCTAGGTTTTTATTTTTTTGCATGCTTCATGTAGTTCTTAAATATTAGATTTCATCACTGCTTTATCTTAGATTTTCATCTCTTCTTACTTTGTATGTTTTTCCTGGGTAATTGCGTTAATCCTCATGTCTGTAATTGTTATAGCCATGCTTATAACTCTAAAATGTGTATTAAACATTTTAATCTCTTCCTAAGTTGAGAAACTGCATATCTACTGAAACCTAGTGTTATGTCACTATATATCTCAAATACTACATAACTGATGTTAATTTAATGATTTTCTCAAAACTATATTTTTCTTCAGTAATTTTAGTCACTAAACAGATTTTTTTTTTTTTTTTTTATCATCCATTTAGTTTTTTATAGCCTGTGTAGTCCTGGCTATCTTCTGTCTATCCAATCAATAAGAAACTCCTCTTGAATGCACCTTCTAAATAACTTCAGGGTTTCTTTTCTACATATAAGCAATCAAAACCCCACTAAAAATTCACATAAACTTTACCTGAAATGTTGTGAAAATGCCCAATTTGTTTTCTTTCATATGTCATGCCTCTGTAAATTCATTCTTATTGCAGCTACAGAAATGATCCAAAAATGTAAACCATATCATGCCATGCTTGGACTTTCCTTTTGCCTTTAGGTAAAGATGACAGCCCTTAACATGCCCATAAGGCCTTGGCTGACCTAGCTACCATTGACTTATATCCTGAATCTCATGTTAGTTTCTCCTTGGTTGATTTTTAATTCACCTTTCCTTTCATTTATTAAAACAAGCTTCTCCCTTTCTTGAAAGGGAGAAGGGTTTATCTTCTCATAGGGTCTATCTTCTTGTTGATTATAATGCTTTTATACTATCCAATCTTACCATATACCAAAATTAAACCCCATTGTCACTCCCATTCATCAAGTGAAGTAAATGCATTTTTCAAATCTTAACTTAAGCCTGCAACAGTTCAGAGAACATTCCTCTGATCATCCTGACTAGACGAGGCCTTCTCATTATAATTATCCAAAGTACATCCTATGGCCTTCATAAGTTACTATAATTCTAGTTAAAAATGTAATTGCTTAGGGTAGGCTTTGCACTTTAGATTATGAGCTATATAAGAGCATGAAAGATGTCTTCCTTCTGACTATAGTGTCAGTACAAAGAACAGCATCTGGAAGACAAGAGACACGCAATATAAATTCATAGAGTAAAAAAATTAAAACCCATTGGTTTGGAAGATAGCTATCATGTTCTCACTATAGGAACCAAGGATACCATCAGTATCTCAACATCTTCTAGATGCTACCCTTTACTCTTACCCCAGTCAAAGGCTTAATTTGTCCATTACTGTAAAATCCAATTATTAAAATAAAATTTTAGTGCTATGTGTTATAGCATTTTAACATTACTCCAACACATCAATAAATTCTGGTATAATAGAGAACTCTGGGTTAATTTGTATTTTGGGTAGACTTTAGGCAGTAGGAAAAGTCAATTTCCAGTAGCAAAAAAAGTCTATTATGGACTTTGAAAGCTAGAAATATATGCCACTTCAATGGCTAAATAGTTATTTAGCTTTAAGCAAATGAAAACACATGACCCAGTGGCTTAATTACTTAAAACACTTAAGGCAATTTCACTACTTCTCTTAATTTATTTATAATTAAATGATTTGAAATTCAGTTTTATTAAAACACACACACACATACACACACCTAGGATTTTCCCTCTATTCAACACGAGACTTTCTAAGACATTCTATCTAGGGAAGAACTAGTATTAATAGATATATACAATTTACATATTAAACCAAAGTGACTTCTACTATCTCTCAATTTATTCATTTTTAGTTAAAAGCCATTTTTGTTTTAATTTGATCAAATTGTTAACATTGGTTTCACCTTCTCCAAATAGATTAGTTTGGCATAAATAGTATGTCTTCTAAATTGATGTTGCTTCAGTTAATGATAGAGACTATTAAGCTGAGTCTCAAGTAATGCCATTAAATAATGAATTGGTTCTTGGTTTTAAAAATGGCTTTGGGAAGGCCTATCTTAGTGAAGTCAGTGATGTCATCTTAAAATGAAAATTGAAGAGAGATGACAATTTTTTAACAAGATTAAATTAAAAACAACAAAATAGTTTACCTATAGAAGTATTAGTAATATAAAGAACAACAAAAGCCCCAAAGAGTATAACAACGAACTTCAACAGGTAAATTAGGTGAAGTAATCAATGAATTTCCCAGCAGCATATCATGAATCACTGGTTGAGCTGACTTTAAGACACCCTGGACTCTACCACTTGTTCTGTTAGAAGGCAAAGTACTTTTTCTTCTTAAATTTGGGAACAATTTGCTTTCTCCTCTGACTTTTGTTTCACTGATAAAGGTAAAAGTAATTAAAATAACAATTTTTCCAATTTGTATGGTACACATATATAAATTCTTATGGGTGTGAGCATATTATAACACAAATTACATTTGTATCTGGAACTAAGATCATTTTTTACATAGGCCCAAATTAATTTATAAAAGATACACTTTCGTTCAACATGGGTACATTACAAATACTAAGTTATTCAATCCTCACAATAACCCTGTGGTGAAAGTACCATTATCTTCATTTTTTAAAGATAAACATCAAGTTTCAGTGATTTGTCAAAGTACAAGATGCTGGTTAGTAGTATATATGAAAATATATTTTTCAATGAAAATGTTTGTGTTCTAAGTTATGTCAGATAATATACATAAGTTCGCACACTGTATCTGTTTATTCTTATAGTACCCCTGTGAGGGAGATATTTAATCATGCCTTTTATAAAGAAGAAGCTGAGTTATAGAAATATTTAAGCAGCTTGCCCAATAATGACTAAAGGGACTTGAAGCCGGTGCCTCGGCTCCAAACATGAATTCCTATTACTCTGCAATGTTGGTTCCCTCTATATTTTAACTACTATACTTTAATATACTCTTTTTTTAAGTATAGTTAATAGTCTATCATTAAGTACTCTATATTTTAAGTACCTTTTATATTAAAGTGATAAAACATTACTTTTCACATTTGTGTTTTGCTGAGGTCATATTCAGCATTGTTTAATTGTCCATACAACGATCCTCTGCCCAAGAAATCCTAAAAGAAAGCAAAAGTTTTAGGTCTCTTTGTTGGGAAGCATCATTGCTGTATAAGCTAAAAGTTAGAAAAGAAAAGAAAATCCCAAACTGTGATTTGTGTGTTTTATTTTTCAATATGCCAAACGTGTTGCCCTTGGAAATCTGTTTTACAGCAAAGAGTCAAAACATTCTCTTTTAGTGTTTTGTTGGTTTGTTCTTTAGGTTTCAGATAGCCTTTGCAATCGTTTAGAATAAAGGGTCATAATACATAGAAGTAAAGTTGTCGATGTGTGCAAACTACCAACTGTGTGCTATCAATGAGTTAGCACTGAATTTAATAACTTAAAACGTGGTTCCACCTGGTACAGATGAGCAGAATCCCACTTTATAATTCATTGTATTGTCCTATGTGTGCCTTACATTTGTTGGAATTAAATAGAACAGTTGAAGGCACTGTGGTAGAATCATAGGGTAGAAAAGAATTTTGACTGAGAATTTCAAGTCTGGCTCCACTTATAAAATGATCTTGTAAAATTACAGTCTTTCTTCAAATGGTAAAATACAGGAAGTGAACTAGATTGTAATGTCAATTCTTGCTTAGAAGATTATTTTTCAATAGCGAGTATATTTTCAGTGATGAGTGATAAGATGGCTACATTCAATCCCTCCATGTTTAATGACAGCGGACAAGTAATTTGACACATCTATGCCTCAACATTCTGGTACGGATCATGAGAAGTAGTAAATCCAACCGACTTCATGCTTCTAGACCAGTGCTGTCCACTGGAAATATAATGTAAGCCATATGTGTGATTTCCAATTTTTATTAATTACATTAAAAAGTTAAAAAAAGATGAATTTAAGTTTAATAGGATATTTAATATTATCATTTTAGCATATAATTAATATAGAAATATTGATGACATATTTTATATTTTTATGACACTAGGTCTCTGGAATCTATGTATATTTTACATTTAGACTAGCCACATTTTGGAAGGTTCCTTAGCTACATGTGGCTAGTAGCTACCATTTTGGACAGTGCAGATCAGGTGTTAATTTTCTCATCTGTCAAAGCGTATAACCCAACTAATGCTGCAGTGAGTATTATAATTGCTTCTATGATCTGCCTTGTTTAATTTAAACTGTATACTACTGTGGCATTAAAAGTAGCCTTCTTTTGAAAACACAAAGATAGGATAAATATCATAAATACAACTCAAAGTTTTTCATTTTAAATTATACATGTGTATAATGCCACCACTTGACAATGAGGAGGCAGTGAATTAGAGAGAATGGTGTTTGGGCTTTAAAATCTGAAGGCTTGATTCAAGGCCAACCCAGGTCACAGAGGAAGTTTGCATGTGTGTGTACACATGTGTTTGTGCACATTCATGCATATGTGCCTTTCATACACTATTCCCTCTATGCTTTATTTCTCTCATCTATAAAATGAAGATAACAGCATTCCACATGCAGGGATGTTACATTGATCACCTGGCATATAAAATGTTATCTGCAAATATCTCTTTCCCTCACTGTACTCCCCCATCTTTTGCTTTCGATTCAATCACGGCAACCCTTCAGGATCTTACAGCTATCTGTGGAAAGAGTGAGGTTAGTTTAAAAGTATTACATAGGCCAGACAGGGTGGCTCATGCCTGTAATCCCAGCACTTTGGGAGGCTAAGGTGGGTGGATCACCTGAGTTCGGGAGTTCGAGACCAGCCTGACCAACACGGAGAAACCCCATCTCTACTAAAAACACAAAATTAGCCTGGTTTGGTGGTGCATGCCTGTAATTCCAGCTACTCGGGAGGCTGAGACAGGAGAATCACTCGCACCCAGGAGGTGCAGGTTGTGGTCAGCCAAGATCACACCATTGCACTCCAGCTTGGGCAACAAGAGCAAAACTGTCTCAAAAAAAAAAGTATTATGTAACACAACTTACGAGCATTAAGACTGTTTCATACAACTTAAGGGTTGCAGAATTTCATTTATGTATAAACAAAAAGCCATATAACTATATCAGTTAGATAGCTTCAGGAACTAATAGAGAAATTAGTAGCAATAGTAATGACATTAATATTATTTCTTACCTATCATTGAAAGTGAAGATCTATGTCTATCCAGTCATCTACCAATCTACCTAACAATGACTCTATATTAGGAATTTTTTAGATATTTCATTTGATTGATGAAATTGTATGGTGATAATGATATTCCTTTTTCACTTTACTAACTTTGAAACTAATTTCTACAAACATTTTGTCAATTTGATGCTAGTTTCTTTGTCTCTAAGCTAGTGAAGTTTAAATTTTGTCACATTGCCTCTCACTATCCAGAGAAGAATTGCATCAAAGTATCATATTTCTTCCTAGATTTGTAGAATGCCAAGAGGGAAAACTGCCTAAAAGTTTGTTTTATCTGAATTGTTTATTAAATAGGAGAATCTCCCCAGCAACATTCTGGACATTTTGTTAATCTAAGAAAGGACAAAATTATTTTGAAAACAAATGAGGAAGGTATTATAATAACAGGTATAAAAATATCTTATGATAGAGTGATTTAAACAGTCTGCTTGACAATGGTACATAGACAAGTTTTGAACAAATGAATAACCAAGAAACAAACTCAAGAAATATATGAATTTGAAATTGATATATGATGAAATTAGCACATTGAGTCTTTGAAGATAAGATGGATTTTAAAAAAATAATTTCTAGGCCAGGTGTGGTGGCACATGTCTGTAATCCCAGCACTTTGGGAAGCTGAGGCAGGAGGATCACTTGCACCCATGAGTTCGAGACCAATCTGGGGAACATTGCAAGACCCCATCTCTAGTTCAAAATTTTAATAATAATAATAATTCCTATTTTTATTTTAGGTTCAGTGGTACATATGTAGGTTTGTTACATGAGTATACTGCATTACACTGAGATTTGGAGTATACATGATTCCATCACCCAAGTAATGAGCATAGTATCCAATAGGTAGTTTTTCAGCTCTTTGTCCCCTCCCCATCTTCCTCTTCTAGAAGTCCCCAGTGTCTATTGTTCCCACCTTTATGTACATATGTGCCTCAATGTTTAGATCTCACTTATAGGTGAGAACATGCCGCATTTGGTTTGCTGTTCCTGTGTTAATTTGCTTAGGATGATGGCCTCCAGCTGCATCTATGGTGCTACAAAGGACATGATTTCATTCTTTTTTTATGACTGCATAGTATTCCATGGTGTACGTGTACCAAATTTTCTTTATCCAAGTCTCTGTTGATGGAAACCTAGGTTGATTCCATAACTATGCTATTGTGAATAGTGCTACCAGGAATATATAAATGCATGTGGCTTTTTGGTTAAATAATTTATTTTCCTCTGGATGTATACCTGTAATAATGGGATTTCTGGGTCGAATAACAGCTCTGTTTTTAGTTCTTTGAGAAATTTCCAAACTGCTTTCCACAGTGGCTGAACTAGTTTACAATCCCCCAACCATGTATAAGTGTTTCCTTTTCTCCTCAACCTTGCCAGCAGATAAGATGAATTTTTAAGACCTAGTATCTCTTGCTAGATTAGTTGGCATTATTTGAGCCCTTATACTCAGTGTCAGGCACTTTCTATGCATTGTCTCATTTGATCCACACAAAGACCATATAGTTTAAGTATAAATATTATTTACAACTTACAGGTTAGAAGAAGAGCTAAGAGAGACTCAGTAACTTCCTTATTCTCACACAGATAAAGAATTAGTTTAAAAGCCCATATCCAGACCCAGATATCTTAAATGATGATTTTTGTTTTTAAAAAATATTAGTAGAACGTTTCTTCAATGTCTTGAAGACAAGTCTGAGTGCACCCTAATTAGTGGTCCTTTGTAAACAACTTAATTTTCTCCTCCTTTTAAAAAATGTTGTTTTGTTTCCCTTGATAGCATTGTTTCCTCCTCATGTTACTTCTTCTCTTTCTCTTCCTCCATCTTTTTTTTCTCCCACTCAATCTCCTCCCTGAACATAACTGACCTCACAGACTCTCATCCTTTTCTGTATCTGCTGCAGAAATTATGAGTTGGGGGAGAGGTTAGTATTAAGCTGGGGATCCTTCCCTGACATCTTAGCTCCCTGATTATTTTTCTTGCTATGTGTCAATCACACTTTGGTAGGTTCTCTTCTCCGTTCAGCCTTGTCTGTACTTGCCTGAGGTATGGATTTGAAGTTTCTGCCATTAAGATGGTGTGATAGATTGTATTTACCAAAAGGTTTGTACAAGTTATTCCAGATCATATGCATTTACGGAGTCTTGGTAATTTGCAACAAGAATGGCATTTAATATTCCTAACAATGAATCTGGATGAGATTTTGTGATTATTGCTACAAATAAAATGAGGCAAAAGTTACTCTGTGTGGCATCCAAGGATTGGTCATAAAATGTGATACATCTTCTTCCACGCTCCCTCATTATTGGGACACAAACCTTTGAACCCTTGAGTCACCAAATAAAAGTCTAGCTACCCTGAAGCTGCTGGAGAGGATACATGGAAAGATACAAAGTATAAAGTGGTTTCCCAGGGGCTCCAAGCTGTTTCAGTTTAACCAGCTGTTTTGAGTCTTCCCATCCCAGGTGCCAGATGTGTGAATGACAGAGCCATCAGATGACCCCAACCCCTATACTGTCTAATTGTAAACACATAAAACCCTGAGTGAAAAGTGTCTAGCTGAGCTCAGTCAGCTCCAGAATCATGAGAGATGAGAGATAAAAATAAAATAGTTAATACTGTTTTGAACCATTAATTTTGGAGGTGTTTTTAAATAAACCTGATAGTTAACTGGAACGGATGCTAACTTTCCCTTGATCATTTGGAATAAAATTTTTAATTAAATGTTTTATTACCATTTCTATGAAAACTTAGGACGAGTGAAATTATTTTACTTAGGGTCCACACTTTGTACTATAAATCTCTCTGGTTTATTTTGTGAATTAGGTTAAAAAGCTACTGATGCATTCTGCATCTGGATGTCATTGAACGGTACTTTTCAGATTGCACAGCACTCATGTGGTTTCGTAATTAAGCTTTTTAAATTAATTAGGCCAATAAAAACAATTAAATCATAGATTGACTTCTTGGGTCACTTATTCCAAGTTCCTTCTCACATTAAGGAAGGTGTTCAGAGAGGAAGCAATGACCACCAAATGTCAGTATGTTCAGGAGATCTCAAGGTCTGGAAAAGAGAAAGAGCTTCCTAGGTTATGTCAAATTAAACTTACGAATGCTTCACAATTTTGAAGTCTTGTCATGTATACCATTTCACTAAAAAATAGCATGGGAATATGGAGATGAAAGGTGATTTCTAGAAACACATGTGTTTGTGAAATCTAATGCTGAGTTATACATTTTTATATAAAGGTAAGGAGCCTAAAAGAGAAAATAAATCTAATATTTCCATTCTGCTTGTTGCAAGAGTCATTGTGGATATTTTCTGACCCCAGCTATTGAATTGCAGGATTTCAAAGTATTACACAATGAGTCTAGGTTATCCTTCTTAGCCCTGATCTGCAGGACCAACTCTGTACTTCTCATTTGACACTAATACAGCAGCATTTGATTTTGTGTTTACATTCTATTTACTCAGACTGCCTTGTTCACACAATTCTATCACAAGGCCTGTTAAACAATGCTCAGGGAATGTTAGATGATGATGACAGTTATGATGATGGTTATGATGATAATAGGGTATATTTTCTTTAAGTTCTAGAGTTGTAAGAGTAAGCATCAATTATCTGATTCATTTTTTCATTTTTAAGTTGTAGAAATTTAGAAATTTTAGGAGTTTCTCAAGCTGAAAGGACTTCTGATGTTCAGTTTACTTTATGCACTATAACATGTTGAATATAAATCCAAATTTATAGATGAAAATAAATGAATTATATAATATATAAAATATACCTAATAATGAATGGATAATGGGATAGCTTATCATTTTTTTCACATTATTTTAGTCATCCTTTCAAATACTAAGGACAATCTTCCCTTCAATTATCCTGAGATTTTAAGATTTCAACTAAGAAGACATATGCATTAAGCTGTCGAAGTATCACGCCTTAATGGATTGAAACAAACTACAGTTCTATGGGTCCTAGCACTTTCTGAAGTGTGCATAATAGATGCTAAGACTAAGAGACAATCCACTGACCTAAAAATACCTTAAGCATTAATCCTAGTGGAAACTTCCACTAAAAATAAATGGTAATGAAGGGAAGAAAAAATGTGGCATTCTTTAAATATAAATAAATTATGCCAGAGTACTAAGTCTATAACTGAATAATGTAGTCCAAATTACACAGACAAAAACAAATATTTTCTCAACATGAAAAAATGTATGTGAATAATAAAGCATAGATACAATTCCTACTAGTTAGCAAATTCATAAAATTTCTGTTTATATTTGCAATCTTCATAATTGAAAACTGTAATCTCTTTACATATCATCTGATATGGTTTGGCTCTGTGTCCTCACCCACATCTCATGTTGAATTGTAATCCTCAGCGTTGGAGGTAAGGCCTAGTGGAAGGTGATTGGATCATGGAGGTAGCTTCTAATGGTTTAGCACCATCCCCCTAGTGCTGTCTTGTGATAGAATTCTCATGAGATCTGGTTGTTTAAAAGTGTGTAGCACCTCCCCTCTCTCTCCTTCTCTCTCCTGCTGGCCATGCAAAGGCGGGATTGCTTCCCCTTTACCTTCGGATATGATTGTAAGTTTCCTGAGGCCTCCCTGTAGGTGGAAGCTTGTACAGCATGCAGAACCATGAGCCATTTAAACCTCTTTTCTTTATAAATTACCCAGTCTCAGGTAGTTCTTTATAACAATGTGAGAATGCACTAACACATCATTTTTATAGACTACAGCTGAAATAATCAGAAGATCATGTTTATTTTCTTGACGACATTTCATTTATAGCAATATTCAAACTAATACCATGGGAAGAGTGCTTAAACTATATACATTTGTTTTAAAAGCTATAGTTTGTTATTCTATTTTAAGTGCAGTAAAGATGATCATTTTTTTCAATTGCACAGAGACTTTATACAGATTTCCTCTTCGCTATTTTTTTGTAGAATAATAATAGAAAATATAGAAATACCATTTTTCTTCATGGTCACATAGTGTCTATTCTCTGATTCAGATTCAGATTCACCAAATAATAATTGAACCATCAGTTTGAAGAAGCACTGTGTGCTTGTACATAAATTTCAAAATTAAATCTTATCTCTGTGAGACTGGTGTTTTTATTCCCATCTTGCTTAAAAGGAAACAGGAATTAAAGTTATGTGATTCAGCCATTGTTACCTATACAGTAAAGACATAAAGCAGAATTCATAACCGTACTCTGATTCAAATTTAATGCTGTTCTATGTAAATTATAATGACTCTTTTGATAACTATGCTAATCATTTGTCAGTTTTATACTTTAAAAATCTCTTTGTTTCAGTGTACATACACATATTCTGTGAAAAGTTAGAAGTCATTATGCATTAAGATAACTACAAGAAAAAAATAAAGATTAGTGCTAGCAAGTGGTGAACATGATTAGCTTGAAACTTTTGGTTTTACTCAAATCTTATCACACACAATATATTTTGTACAAAATGGAAGCTCAATTCTTTTCACTTTCTTGTCATTCCCATGTTTTTTATTTAGGCAATGATGGTTTTTAAAATCATTTTGAAATCCAAAATTACTTTTATTATGTTTTAAATTGGCTATCTGGACCCTAAACATCATTGGTATTCTTTAGTCTCATTTTTTAACAATAATCTAGTTTCATAAAATTGTCTTAAAAACATGTTATTTATTAAGATTAATTTATTGATCATACAAATATTTAAGTGATTTATTCCAAATGATTTAGTCTAAAGTTGCCTAACATAAAGAACCATTGCATTGTTGATGTTTTCTAATTATTGTTTGCCAAAATATAGACAATATAAGAAAGTAATAATTTTTTATCAAATGATTGGGAATTAGTAATTCTCTAGGTTAAAGGAAACTAGGGAAAAATAATGAAATCATTTCTGTTTAATTTACTATAAATCTTCATCAGTGGCTCTAAAGTAGGAGTAATTGTGACCTCAGGAGATATTTGGCAATGACTGGAGATATTTTTGGTTGTCACAACTGTTGCTGCTGGGATCTGATGGATAAAGGGACGGGATGGTGCTAATCATCCTACAACGTATAAAACAGCCTCCGCAAAAAAAAATTATCCAGCCCTAATGTCAATAGTGCAATATGTCTATGTTTGTGTAGATACATAATACCTAAAAATTTTCATACACCAAAAAAAAAAAAACCTAGTCTTATTGTTAAGAACAATAATATTGACCAGGTATGGTGGCTCATGCCTGTAATCCAAATAGTTTAAGTAGCTGAGGCAGGAGGATCACTTGAGGCCAAAAGTTTGAGCCCAGACTGGGTAATATAGCAAGACCATATCGCTACAGAAGATAAAACAAAGAGAATGATAACATTTATTAGACCAGAAAGCGGGTAGTATTGATATGGGAAAGGGGCAGCAAAGTGCTAAGTAGAGAAGGGTGGGGACCCTGTTGAGGGCTCCACCCTTGGGCCTGTGCTCATGGACCTAAATGAGGACAGGCATTTCTGTTTTCAGGCCCAGAAAGTTGTCCTTTTGCCTGCCATGCTCCATCCTGTGCCCATAAAAACTCAGGACCATAGCAGGCACACACACAAGTGGCTGGATGTTGAGAGGAGCAGAAGAACACGTTGACAAACACCAGCAGACACCAGTAGAATGACACAGACGCTAAGGGGAATTTGGCCAGGGGTGACTCAGTGGCCCTACTGTAGGGGAAGACCACATTCCCACTCCATCCTTCTTCTGGCTCCCCATCCATCTTACTGAGAGCTACCTCCACCACTCAATAAAACCTTGCACTCATTCTCCAACCCTACGTGTGGTCTGATTTTTCTGGTACACTAGGACAAGAACCTGGAATACAGAAAGCCCTCTATCCTTGCAATAAGGCAGAAGGTCTAATTAAGTTGATTAACACAATCCGCCTGCAAACAGCTAAGCTGAAAGAGCACACTGTAACACTTGCCCACTTGGGCTTTAGGAGTTATAAAAACTCACCCCTAGATGCTGTCCTGGTGTCAGAGCCCAAAAATGCTCCCCATGACCTGCCCTTCTGCATGCTCTTCCTAGGGGTTTGAGCAGCAAGGCACTGAAAAAGCAGGCCACAGCTCTGTCACATGCCCTGTGAGGGCAATAAAGGAACACAGCTGAGGGCTCATCCAGGACCCAAGAAGGTGAGAGCAAATGTGAAACTGTTGGATCTGCCTCTTTTCTAAAACCCTGCCACCTCTCTCTCATTCCTGCAGGTAAAAGGTCCTGTTTCCCTTCTCCAAGGTTTAACCACCCTAACCAGGCCGGTCAACTGTCCCACCTCCAGACTGTGTATCTTTTCCTCTCTCATGGTTTGAAAAGCCTCTTATCTCTTCGTTTGTAATGTTAAGGGTTTTGCTAGAGGCTGTGGCAATGTTACTAAGTAAAATGAGAATTTGGCTCAGTCGTGAAGGGTGAAGATCAGATCAGAGCAACTATTCTTAGAGGTACCATCTCTGCCTCCACCCTGACAGCTGCAGGCACACTCAGCTCAGGGCACCCCCTCCAAACCTCTCCTCTTGAGCTCGGGCACCTGGGCATGTCCATAGCAGGCAAAGGCCATGCCGAAAAGCCACAAGGAAGCGGGGTGGGAGAGAACCCCCAGCAATCCCCAGCACTCTGCTGTTGATAGGGAAGCTAACAGAGAAGTGGCCCCTGCTGACTGATAACTGCAAATTTGGCAAGGCTCATTTGAGACACTTTAAACAGATACAAACAGCCCCTAAAATACCTTTCCAGTTCCAAACTCAACTCCAAGCTTCATGCTGAGGCCCTAGGAAGAAAGACCAGGTCTGAGGGATCTGAAGTCAGGCAACAGACACAATGTAAATGGGTAGGACCAATTCTTGCCAACTGAACCCCCCAGCTCATGGAAGGAGGTCATGCTCCATGGCATAACCAGGGTCAGGGAACTGAAAGTTTGTCAACAGCAGGGGAAAATGGAGGTACAGGTCAGGGTGATTAACTCCTGTTCTCTAGATTTTCCCTGCTTCATGGGTATATACCACATTGGTACTTATGGGCGGTGCCTGCCGAGGTTGCTGGGACTTGAGGATAAAAAGATGGAAGGGAAAGGAAGGACACTTACTTTCTCTCTCCATCACACCCTGAGTTTCTTTGCTGAAAGAAGGAAGGAAATGAGGGACACCTCTATTCACTATCTTCTAGAATGGACAAGCAGCTCTCTTCAACACCCCCAGCTTATAACCCTCTGGAGTGTATCTTGAACCATTGGGACTGCTTTGACCCTCAGAATCTGGAGGAAAAAACTGCTTCATAACCTGCTGCACAAAGTTTTGGCCAAATTTTAAAGGACTGTGTTGGCCCCAGGAAGGAACCATCCATTTTGATACCATCCAGCAGTTGGAACTTTTCTGTAGATGTGAAGACAGTTGGTCTGAGGCCCCATATGTCCTCATACATACATAGAAAGCCATATACAGGCTTTCTATACCTTGTAAGGCAATTCAGACTTTTGCTGACACTGTAGGATTGATCCAGCCCTCCTGTTTCCTCCTGTTTGATCCAGTGTAGGACTGGCAAGCACAGGGTATTAAAGATATGTGTCCCAGAGGCATCCCCAGCAGAGGAGCCAGCTCCCTCCAACCCTGCTCCTCCAGGTCCACCCTAACCTCCCTATACAGCTTCAGTCTCTCACTTGCCACCTCCTAGAAATCCTTGCCCTACACAAACCCTAGTCTCACTCTTGCCCCTGTAACAGATGCCCAGTGAATTTGGCCCAGAAAGGTCCAGGTTCCCTTTTCCCTACAGGACTTAAAGCAAATTAAGGAGGATCTTGGCAAGTTTTCAGATGACCTTGATAGATATATAGAGGCTTCCAGAATTTCACCAAAATATCTAAACTTTCCTGGAGAGACATTATGTTACTTTTAAATCAGACCCAGATGGACACTAAGAAGCAGTCCACTCTGCAAGCAGCAGAGAGAGTTGGGTGAGTTTTGTATCACATATAGCATCAGGGAAGAGACAAAAATTATCCAACTGGAAGAGAAGCAGTACCAGTGGATGACCTTCAAAGGGATCCCAGTGACAAGATCGAAGCCTGGAAGAGGGGACACTTTCAGGTGTGCATAATGGAGGCCTTACATAGCACTAAAACCATACTTCTCAATTATACTAAGTTATTTATCATCGACCAAGGATACAATGAAAATTCCACTGCCTTCATGGAAAGGCTAAGAGAGTCCTTGGTAAAACATCTCACAATCTCCTGATTCAGTCGAGGGGCAGCTAAACCTAAAGGATAAATTTATTACTCAGGCAGCTCCTGACATCAAGTGGAAGCTATAAAAACAGGCCCTGGGACCAGATAGTACATTAGAGGGTCTCCTGAGAGTAGCCACCTTAGGCTTCTACGATAGGGAAAGGGAGAGGCAAGAAAGAGGTAGAAGCTTTAATGGCCACCATGCAAGCTCACAAACACTAGAATTCCCAGGGTACAGCTGTTAACTGCTAAAGATATGGCAAGAACAGTTATCTCTCTTCTAAAGTTTAACTGCTCCCATATAAGGTTTTATTTCTTTCATCAGGGTGAAACAACTTGGGGTACAATATTGTTGTTAGTTTATATTTCACTTGTTATCTCTGTAATCTTTGTCACTAAATTCTTTACTTGTATAACACAAATGTTTAACTCATGCACACTAAACCTTATAAAGCTTGTTTGTTTCTCTCTCATTTAGAGGCCGTCAAACTCCAAACAGGCATGCAACTGGAGCCACAGACAATGGCTCCCCTTTGCCAGGAACCCTTACGTGGACCTTTGGGAGGAATCTGACTGCTGTTTTCCCCAAAACAATGTCCCCGGTCAGCAGAAGTAGCTAAAGACCAGTTGTCATCCTTCTTCTAAAGGCAGTTAGATGTACCTCTTCAGAGGGGAAAAATGGTATGGGAACAGGGCAGGGAGGTGCTAAGTAAAGAAGGGAAGGGTACCTGGCAAGGGCTCCACCCTCAGACCTGCATCCATGGGCGTAAATGAGAACAGACATTTCTGTTTTCGCACTCAAAAAGTTGCCTTTTGGTCCTCCGTATCCCCATCTTATGCCCATAAAAATTCAGGACACACACAAGTGGCTGGATGTTGAAAGGAGCAGAAGAACACACTGACAGACACCAGCAGACACTGGCACGCCATCGATGGCAGAATGATGCAGATGTTGAGGGGAATTAGGCCAGGGGCAGTTAGAGGAGAGTCTGGCCACTGGGCACCCAAACTCCAGGGGAAGACTACCTTCCCACTCAATCCCCTATCTGGCTCCCCATCCAACTCACTGAGAGCTACCTCCACCACTCAGTAAAACCTTGCACTCATTCTCTCCAAGTTCACATATAATCCAATTTTTCTGGTACACTAGGGCAAGAACCTGGGATACAGAAAACCCTCTGATCTTGTGATAAGGCAGAAGGTCTCACTGAGCTGATAAACACAAGCCACCTCCAGACGGATAAGCTGAAAGAGTGCACCGTAACACAGGCTCACTTGGGCTTCGGGAGTTATAAAATCTCACCTTTAGATGCTGCCATGGAGTCGGAGCCCAGTAACGCTTCCCATGACACACCTGTCTGCATGCTCCCCGTAGGAGTTTGAGCAGTGGGGCACCAAAGAAGCGAGCCACATCCTTGTCGCATGCCCTGTGAGGATGATAAGGGAATTCCTCTCATTTCAGTATAATCCCATGAGCTTTTTAGATTCATGAGAAAGATGGTATCCCCTAATGTTTAAAGATGATGAACCTCAGTACCACCAGGATTAGTGTGAGGATACAATTATCACCTGCATAGTTGTGAAAATCAGTGTAATTGATTCTAAAATTTATGAAGTCTAAATTCTAACTTCTATATTACTCAGTGTTTCCTTTCAATAGAACTATGTATGTGGTGAAGAGGAAAACCAAAATTAGATATAATCTGGAAAAGTTTCTACTCACGAATATATAAACTTTTCACCAATGTAATAAAACATTTTGAGAATCTGTTATATGCCGAACCTGTGTTAGCATCTATGGATGATAGCTTTCTACATTAACCAAACCCAAACATCCTAAAATTGATAATGCTTTTTCTTGGAAATATCTGACAGAGACCATCCTTGTATCCCCTGCTCTTCATGCCCTAGGATTAAGACACAGCCTGCTTTTTGTGTGAACTCCTAATTCCAATTACTCACCTATGATCCTTGTTTAACATTTTCCCTTCTTTTTAAACCTAGACCAACTTTATTTTAACTGGTGACCTAAAACATGTAGTCAATAACCACAGTCTATACTTTCCCAGTTTCCTCTTCATTCTATTCATAATTTCTTCAGCAATACACTGCTAACTTATTCACATATTGACCTCATAGTTACCCAGGTTGAAAATGCAGTAACATCTTGACCTCATTGTTCTTTCTAATCGCCATATTATTTCTGCTTCACCTCAGCAAAACTTGGATCTATTCAGTGTAACTATTTCTTATAGAACAGCCTTATCTCAGCCTTCCTTTCTCTTATCCCTCACATTTACTGAAATTAATTTTAACCTCATTGAACTAATTCTTTTCTAAATCCATAATTTAAAATCTAACCACAGATCCATACCCAAGCAATCTCTTGGAGTCTTACATCAATTATGTCCTCTCCATAGTCATAATGCACTAGATCTTAGATTTTTGCAAAGCTTGTCTTGACAATCTGCAGTCTAGAACAAACTCATTTCTCATGCCCAGCCCAGGCAGCAGTACTCATGGCCATGAAACTTCTGATCATTTCACTTTGCAGTCATGACACTGAACTTCATCTTTGCCCTTGCTAGTACTCACAATTGTTTTAGTTCCTTTCTTGCAAAAACAAAGCAGTAGTTACATACAACAAATCACCATGAAATCATTGAATTTGCTATACTAATCATTGTTCTAGATGTTTGTCAAATTGGGCTAAAGTTTGTGCAAGGTGCACTGAGACAATTGATGAAAGAAAGAATAATTAAATACTTCATCTGGTCTCTTCATGTAACTTCCAATTGAAATTAAACTTTCTAATTGCATATGTGCTTCTATTACTATTATCAGGAGAAAATCCAAGCAGGATTAGATAAAGTCAATTCTGGAGCTACGAGATGATAGACTATACAGATTGTGTTTAAGGAATAAGGATTTGAAGATAGAGAAAAGCTGAACAATCTGCTGAGGCTCTAAGTAAAAGATACTGATCAGTCAGCCAAGATAAAAACAACTGTATATCAGAGAAAACTGTAAAGACAAAATCAGTTAAAAATTCAAGAAATACACATAGAAGTCTCAATTAGTCTCTCATGAATATAGATACAAAATGATAAAAGAAATATTACTAACGACATGTAAGTATGTATGTGTAAATACACCTATATACAAAAGTATTCATGGTCCTTATGAAGAAAAATTCAAAACGTTATGTAAGATTAATTACTAAGCAAACGTATTCCCTCCTTCAAATGACAACACTTGGCTTTCAGAGGTTAGTTTACCAAAATTTCAAGAAGTTAATAATTTGTTTTTATGCAAGTTGCTTTAGTGAATAGAAAAAGAAGGAAAACATTGAGTATTCTAAAGTTTGATTTTTTCCATATGGTAATATTTCTGAAAGTACGATGCATCTTATAGTGAATGTGCTAAGGAAGCATTCTGTCAGACTTTAATTGGCATAATTCTATATAATAGCAATAAAATATCAGTATATGTTATAATTAAATGACATCTTAGGTTCAATGAAATATCATAGTGTTATAAAAGATCATATACTATTGACACCTGTATTAATTTTCTATTGCTACATTAACAAATAACTGCGTATTCATATGGCATAATGCAACAAAAATTTAGTATTATACAGTTCTGGAAGTCAGGCTTTCACTAGGCTAAGATCAAGATGTTAGAAGGGCTGGATTCTTTTCTTGGAAGCTTTGAGGGAAAATCAATTTTCTTGCCTTATCAGGCTTCTAGGGGCTGCCCACATTTCTTAACTCATAGCGCCTTCCGTTTTCCAAACTTTAAATGTCTGGTTGAGCTTTTGTCACAGGAAATCATTTCAACACTGACCCTTCTATCTCCCTTTTCCATCCTTTAAAAATCTTTGTGATTACAGCGGGTTCACCTGGATAATTCAGGATAATTTACCCAGCTTAAAGTCAACTGATAAGCAACCTTTATTTCATCTGCAACCCTAATTCTCCATTGCCATGTAACATAATATGTGTATAAGATCTGGAGATTAAAACATGGATATTGGGCAGAGCCATTATTCTGCCTACCACAACACACAAATTGGATAAGACTAGTATAAGAAAGTATTAACATACACTGTATAAATGTAAGTGCAAAAATGGCAACATAATACTAACAAAATAGATTATAGAACTACGTAATATATATAGCTCACATATGCATGGATGTATTATATATTATATATGTCCATATCATAACTAGAAAGATTTATTATGGAAACACAAAAATGGCTGAAACAATATATCATTTATAAATCATTAATTATAAATTATATTTATAAATTTATCATTAAAAATTATATAATAAAATTTAACCCTCCCACTGTAATAGATTAATAAAACACATATAAATTTAAATAGATTCAAAGAAGATATTCAGTAAAATTTAACAATACTGCATGATTTTGAAACTACGCTAGTAAACAGGATACAGTTCTTTCTTATCACAACTACTATAGCATGCATCATAATTTAAACAATAGTACGATATAAAGAAAAAGTGGGCCAGGCACGGTGGCTCATGCCTGTAATCGCAGCACTTTGGGAGGCTGAGATGGGCAGATCACAAGGTCAGGAGATCGAGACCAGCCCGACCAACATGGTGAAACCCGTCTCTACTAAAAACACAAAAATTAGCCAGGTGTGGTGGCACATGTATGTAGTCCCAGCTACTTAGGAGGCTGAGGCAGGAGAATCACTTGAACCTGGGAGACGGAGGTTGCAGTGAGTTGAGATCGTGCCACTGCACTCCAGCCTGGTGACACAGTGAGACTCCATCTCAAAAAAAAAAAAAAAAAAGTGTACATTTTAGAATTGATAGAATGAGTTATTCAGTTAGATCTCCTTCTTTACTTTACACTCTAAATTAGACTAATAGTTATCAACAGGGAAGTTCCTAATCAGTAAAGTGAATCTAACATCAACCTAATAGTAAACATTCTACCTACTATAAAAACTTGTCATATGGCTTGGCTGTGTCCCCACCTAAATCTCATCTTGAATTGTAGCTCCCATAATTCCCACATGTTGCGGGAGGAACCCAGTGGAAGATAACTGAATCATGGGGATGGTTCCCCCATACTGTTCTCATGGAAGTGAATAAGTTTCAGCAGATCTGATGGTTTTATAAGGGATTTCCCCTTTCACTTGGTTTCCATTGTCTCTTGTCTGCTGCCATGTAAGATGTGCCTTTTGCCTTCCACATGATTGTGAGGCCTCCCCAGCCACATGGAACTGTGAGTCAATTAAACATCTTTTCCCTTATAAATTAGCCAGTCTCAAGTATGTCTTTATCAGCAGCATGATAACAGACTAATACGATTTGTATGGAGAATTAGCAACCAGACTGAATAGCTGCTGTCAACTCAGGTATTCAAGATAGTAATGATGATTCTAGTAAAGCAATTAGAAAATAAAAATAAGTAAGATATAAAAAGTGCAATTTTCAAAACATTACTGAAACCCACAAAAGAATATCCAAATAAATAGAATGTTATAGCATAGACTATTTTAATGTTGTCACTTATTCCATATTGTTAAATATAGGAATTTTTAAAATTCCTAATTTTTCTATAAATTCAATGTAATTTTAAAAACTTGCAAAGTGGTTTTAAAATTCACATGAAAGAGTAAAGGTTCAAGAAGAACTGAAGTATTTTTGAATAAGAATATATTGTGAGTGTATACCTTACCAATCACAAGATTCATAATTTATTTACTACAGTTTAACAGTTTGGTATTGTCACAGTGTTTTAATCAGGGCTCTCCAGAGAGATAGAACAATAGGCTACATATAAAGAGATATATAAGAAGGGATTTCTTAGGGAAATTGGCTTACACAATTATGGAGGCTGAGAAGTCCCTCCATTTTCTGTCTGCAAACTGGAGAGCCAGGGAAGCTGGTAGCATGGCTAAGTCCAAGTCCTAAGGTCTCAGAGCCAATGAAACTGATGGTATAACTCTCAGTGTGAGTTGGGGGTGGGGATACTTACTCAAGTTCCAGAGTTCAAAAACCAGACAACCTCGAGCTCTGACATGCAAGGGTAGGAGAAAAGGGCCTCCCAGCTTCTGAAGAGATAACAAGAATTTGCCTTCCCTCTACTATTTTTTT